>NC_136612.1:30527566-31037566 GCF_933228915.1 Telmatherina bonti | reverse complement strand
TGTGTGTGTGTGTGTGTGTGTGTGTGTGTGTGTGTGTGTGTGTGTGTGTGTGTGTGTGTGTGTGTGTGTGTGTTCAATGCTGGGTAAAAATGAGCCGTAACACACCCAGATAATGTTCGAGGCCAAATAACTCTTGCCTGTATATGCTCAACCAGATGCAAATTGAGTTCTATGTTTGCATTTTTTTTGCATCTTTTTGTCATGTTAATACAGCCAAATGGATTAAAAGCTGATCTCAGTCACAGATTGATGTTGCTTTTCTTTTATTTTTTTTTGACAAACCAAACATGGAAAAAGTTGTGACTGAAAAGTAGCCTATATGTACATGAACTGCAGCCTGCAGGGACGTATGGTGGTTATCAGAGATGTCTGATATTGTCATCATTGTTATTGGCCGATATTGACAATTAAAATGCAATATCGGAAATTATCTGTATTGTTTTTATTAAATAATATACTTTTTGCACAACATGGACATATTATACATCAAACTTCAACTAGTCTCCTCTTACTCACAATGACAAAATATAAGAGATGTCATGGATAGTTTTCCAGGCATTTTTGTTTGTTTGGCACAAATCACTCCAAAAATATTGGTATCGGTTGATTTTGATGTCAGAAATTAAGAGTTGGAAAATATCAGTATATCAATCACCCCTAGTGGTTAAATTTAAATGCTCTTTTAAGCTAGTGTACTAAACAACACAGCAACAGCTAGAGAGCTTGTATTTATCTGGTGAGGATAAGTCTAATATTCACATTTTCTTTTCAGTGCATGTTTGGTCTTCATGGGAATGTTCTGGTTCTTTAGCTGCTGGATGCTAAACACTGCGTAGAAACTCACAGTAAAGTCATAAAGAGCTGCTGACTCAGGTGATATTTCTCTTTTGGTTCATGACTCACAGAGATCCTTCCACAATGTGTCATTGTATTCGCCTTGTCATTTGATGCATTGTTATTGTGAAAAATATTGATTATAGCTGCTTTAAACTGCATGCGTTAGCTTCCCTAGCTTAAATTTACTTTGTCTGTCAAGCTTTCATTCACTTGTAAATCACTTGAACTGTACTACACTTAGCAAAAGACCTTCTCTACTTAATTTAATTGATGATTAGATTGGCATACAAAGAAGCAGAGCTTTGCATGATTTTTCTTTTCCACTGGCTCGACAAGCGTAATTTCTGCTTTCTGTTATGAATATTTGGGAGCTGCAAATGTCAGATTCTTTGGTGGAAGAAAAGGGTCTGACTCACTCTATGCAATGCTGAAGGTTGGTGCAGTTGATTTTATTCTTAGGTAGAGATTTTTTTTTCTCCTGTGTGTTTTTTTTTCTGTCCATCATCTCAATGTCCTTTCCCTCCTTGTCAGTAAGATTGTATCCCATCATGCTTTAGGATCCAGAAGGTCAGCCAGGTGGCTGATCTCCTCATTTCGATCTTGTGATTGAGTTGGTAATAATTTCTTGAAATACAACCATGTTTTTGTCTAAACTGTTCATGAGGATTGCACCTTGCTTCTTAGGATGTTTTGTCCGCATACTCAGAGGACAGCAGCACAGCAGCTCCACACCCATTTTTTTCTTGTTCTACAGGGACACACTTTGGTCCATATTTCATGTCACTTTGACTAAACTGCTCCACTGTTGAGATGTCCACATTAAAGCTTGATGCACGCCTTGTGTATGGATTTGGCTGCCATGCCAGCAGAGCACTTTGCCTTGAGAGAGAAATTAAACCCCTGAGGTTATTCTAAGACAGATTAAATAGGGAGGGTAGTAGAGAAAGCTGGACTCATGCTACCCAAATAAAGAGAACCTGCCAAGAGGGTGTGGGCGAAGGGGCAGGCCTTTCTGATGTGAATGTCTGTGCACAAAGGTGGGTTTTTGCATGCAACATGATGATGAGTGTATAAAATTACACACATGGTTCATTTTGTGGGTGGGTGTGCAGGAGTTTGTCTGCACATGTTGTACACATGCATGAGGAAATAAAAAGCCAGGACACTGCACAGCAACACTGAGCAGCGTTCCAAGCTAAATTTGCGTGAAAACAATGTGAATTCAGAGTGAAAGAGGCAAACAAACGTAAAAACAAAGCACTAAACGAAGCATTTAACAAGTAATACACTGAATCCTTTCAAATAATGGTACCTGGAATGGGAATAACAAAAACACACGTACCAGACATACACCAGAGCCGAGCGAGAGAATGGGTTGTTTGCTGTGTCTCGTCTCACATGTTTGGTTACTCAAGCTAATGAGAGGCAATTAGACAGGAGCCGATTAACTCTGGCCATCAGACTGAAACCGAGGGAAATGAAAAGAGGAGGAGCAAGGAGGTAGGAGAAGGGAAAAGAGTTAGGGGGTGGTGGGAATCGAAGGCGGCATTATCTTCAAGCGGTGTTTATGTGTGCGTTTGCATGCAAATGAGGCGTGCATATATGTGTGTGTGTGTGTGTGTGTTCCAGCAGAGGGAGCTGTGTAGGCCCATGTCACTGTAAGTGCTCTACATGACCATCTGGCTCTCACTGTCAGACTGGATGCTGAACTTACAGTTAACCCTCTCGCTGCCAGCATCTCCTTCACATGCATGTGATAAAATAAGCCAATGAGCAGAGGCCATATCGCCTGACAGGGATGAGCACATTTGTGCCCCGTATTATCATATAAAGTAAATTATGGAAGAAATTTGACTTCATAATTACAGATATAAATGATTAATGACACATTGATGGAGACGGCAGGAGACTGAATCTTCTCTGGCAGCCGGTTCACTGACCACATTGTCGGCGCTTCAGGCTTGGGAGGAAAAAGGAAGCAAATGGTTAATTTCTCATTCTAAGTGCTGATGCAGTGTTCCAGCTGAACCCCTTGGAGAGTCTCTTGCTCTCCCTTTCACTCATATATTCACACACATACACACACTTACAAATACACACTGTACCGTAGTGCTTGCTATTCTTCCGAGTAGCCCGCTGCCCCCTCTTTAATTAGGCTAATTGAAATTCGAGAATAACCATTTTCTTGATTGCTCATTATTTTTGGGCAATTTAAAATGAAAAGCATGCTTATACATCCAGGAGCCGAGAGAGGTGGATGTACCTGCTCTCCTTTGATGACCCTGCTGCAGATGAGCTTGACCTCTGCTTATCCCTGGACTCCACTGAGGCAGAAATCCCTCTGCTTTCTGTGGCCTGCTCTGCATGTGTGACTCTTTGCACCTTTAGCATTCGAGCTGCTACCTTGCCTCTGCATTTCCAGTGGGAACATTCCCCGCCAGAAGCCTCAGTGTTGTTAAGCAAGAGAGTCAAGTGGGATTTTCCAGACATCCTTGATACAAATTGTAAGAGACTCTTTGCCCTTAAGTGCTTTTGGCAGGTCTACAGGTGGTTTGGAGGCTTTTCGTCTGTTGCTGGTCTCTGTAGAAACCATTAGAAGACCCACTGTTGGCTGAGACAGGAACAGTGGTGTAATACATGGACTGGGCAAGACTTTATCAAGGAGGGGTATAAGAATGGAAATGATTGTGTTCCGCTCTCTAACACACACTCACATACACAGTCGTGATAACTGCGGCCACGTGAAGGGAACGTGGGAAATAAAACAGATTTAGATGAAAAATCTGGATCACAAAATGTAAATATTTGCAACAAGTTCAAAAAGAGACACAGAAAGGTAAATTGGTTGTTTTAGAGCTCTGTGTGGTTTTAGGGAGATTAATGGCTTCTCCTCCAGTTCCTGTTGAATGTCTGGTGATGGCAGTAGACCGGATCCTTGTGCTTGGCCACAATAACTTGTATAGCTAGCTCAATGCTGGGAGCTGCTCGACTGCTGACACTGAGTCTAGGCCGATCTCCGTCCACCATTTTTACAAAAACATCAGGAATATCTCCCTTTCTCTTGAATTTGATATCTTCCTATAAAATAAGACTGGTTCCAGGGTTTATTTCTCCAAATGGTTATGCTGTAAGCATTCTTGCTAGTTTCCTGATTGACTCTTTCAGGATCAAATAGCTTTAGCATAGTCAGTGCTAAGCTACTTGGATGCTGAGGGACGTTTTTAACAAACATACATACACACACATATATATATATATATATATATATATATATATATATATTAGGAGTCCCTAAATGCCATTACAGAAAACTAAATTTGACATGTTTTTCCCACATAATCTTAAAACTAATCTAGTTCTCCATATAAGTCAATTAGAACTGCTTTGTAGCTTTAGGCTAACATTTGGTTAATAGCCTTACATAACGTTCGCAGCTGCACGTGTGGCAGGGTAAAAAAAAATCACTAAAAAGTCTACAACTAGACAGCCACATGTCAGTATTTTTAAAGTATGACTTGTTAGGAAACTACTTTAATATTTCAGAGCAGTGTAGTAACGCTGGTGATCCATTAGTGTCCAAAAAGACATTTTGTCCTCTTCCTCAAGCAACCTGTCAACAACAAAGTGGCACCTGGTGTGCACAATCAGATTTCAGAGGTGGCCGGTGCCACCCTGATCACACCTCTTGCTCCACCCCTGGACAGGGGCCTTCCCAGGCAGCTTCGGCTTAGAGAAAGAAATGGAATTGACTGGATTGGGGGTTCACAAGACCAGTGCACAGGATAAATAAAAGGATTCTTGTGTGACAGTTTAAAGAAATTGTGGAGGAGGTATGTCTTCCCAATAACATGCACATGCAAATCCTCTTATATACGCACACACAGGCTCCGTTGAGGCTCATGCTTATCATCATCATCAGCCTTGCAAAAACAGCTGCAACAAGGCGCAGTACTCTTAACCTCATGATGTGATTTTAAACATTTGTCATACGTACACAGAGTCATTTGCCTTTGAGGATCTGTGTGATTTCCTCATTAACTTCTCGAAATGTAATGAGTCATTGAACCAAGTTCTGTGGCTCCGTTAATTACGCCCCGTTTCAGCAGTCCTCTCCATGGCAACCTAAAGTTCTGCCTGCCACCACATGAGAGATGAGGGAATAAAGACATTTTCCCATTATGCTGCCACCCTGGTGTGCACACTCCTCCTCAAGACGAGCACATGCTGCCGATCTCTTAGCTCCCTCTGCTGAGAAATAAGAGAACATGTTGAGATGGTAAGAATCATAAGTGGTAACCTTAGAAGCAGATTAACTGGTGGATGAGTAACAGTAAAGTACTTGAGTTCATAAACAATGATAAAATTATGTCAGGGCCAAGAGGTCATCTATCTGAGGCTGAGAGTGGGTGTCTGCATGTCGACCTGACTGACACTGTGGAGCATTTTGTATTTTGAGAGCTCAGCAGCATCACATTGAATATCATGAGGCTATTAGCATGCAAATGAGGTGTTTCCACTCATCATTGTTCTGACAAACAAGCCTCTGTTAACGGCCGTGTGTTTGTGTTGCACCTCCAGCATGACATGAGTGAGAGCTAATGAATACAAATGAGCAGAGTTCAACCCAGGGTTTGGTCAGAGGTGGCCAGCTGGTTCTGAAAAGGTTAACGGAAGAAAAAGGGGGTCAAAAGTAGGCTGTTTACAGAGATGTTGGATAAATGATGTACTCTGCTGAAGTGTGTTTCTTTTAGCACTGTGCACACCACTTTCCTTGTTGAACAGATGAAGTGTGATAACAACACGCTGCCCTTGAGCTGCACAGAAGGAGACCGAACCCTCAATTCAGATCAAGTTTCTGCCTCATCAAGTACAAGCTTCATGTTGTGTCTAAAGTAAATGGCTGGCGAGGCTGCCAAATAAAATGCCTGGTGGGACCTCATGACTTCCGCATTATTTGGTTTCTTCTTATCTTTGTATGCAATACTTTTATATTTATCAACGGATTAATAAATGTCAGCTCCATCATGACAGGCTGAGCTAAAAATTGGCAAAGCAATACTTCTTTGAGAATGAGTGGAACCACTCTGGATGGCAGCTTGTATTTACTGGAAATACTAATTTTCTTTTAAAGGGTTTTGTGGACCAAAGCCAAAACATAATACACACTTCTTAGTAACGGAGCTGGCAAACACTTGACTGCATGAAACAAGCTCTCAGGTCATGGACAAGGTTTGTCATTTCCCATAAATGTTTGCTGTTGCTTGTTGAAAACAAGATAAGGGATGACTCATCTGAAAGTGACTTGAACACACTTGCCAGTCGACCACTGCCTGCGGCCGTTGTGTCATGTTCCTTGCTTGAGTGAATATTTAATAGCCATAAGGAATTTGTTCATTTAACTTCCTTTCGACAGATTGTTTTGGTTAAAAAAAAAAAAAACTAAATAAAATTCCTCAGCTCAGTTTCATTCCTGTCACTCCATTTTTAAGATAAAGAAATATTTTTCAATTTATTTTATTTTTGAGACGTAATCCATCACTACTTCCGTATCAGGTTATGATCAGCATTTTCTATAAAATACATCTGGAAATATCTTTAATTCAGGACATGTGTTTATAGATAACATGTTTTTTTGTCCAATCTGAATAAAAACATTCAGTATGCTGGACTTTTTCCTTCCCACTGTCACCAGATGCTTTCTCATGATGGGAGATTGAGTTGGACCCTCCAACTCAATCTGTTGGTTTCCTTATATAGGCTATTGTGAATTGGCTTTCATTATGTTTTTTTTCCCATCTGTAAAGTGTCTTGAGATGGCATTGCCGTGATTTGACGCAAAAAATAAAGTTGAATTGAATTGAATTGAATTGCACTCTTATCACAGAATCAGTTTTTCACCTTTTTTTCTTGATAGTTTGACTACTTTGTAGCTATCACATGCACTGAAATGAATATTCTTATGTGAACTGAAATGAGACAGTTCTAAAAGAAGAGGCAAAAACACCAAGCTTCTTTTTTTTATGGGAAAATACTGATTAAATATCTCTTTTTGAAAAGAAAAAAAAACAGCAACTGTTGCTTCTATGGTCCACTCCAGTGAAAATTAATGTAAACATGTTTATTATCTATGTTTATTATGACAAAATGTATTCAATCTTAACAAAAATTAGTCTGACATGTTCACTATTTAATATCACGTAGGGTTCGGGTAGCTATGTGAGCCTTTTGACTGTTGAAATGATTAATAGTTCCTCATTTCTTTCAGTTCCCAACAAAAACACATCCACCACAGTTCTTCTTGTTTTCCAAGTTTTCCCTGATAGTCATTATGTCCCAACCTGCATGTGGTTCCAACGTGCACAGAGAGAACAAAAAGCGCCATCAGAACAAGGTTATGTTTCCTGCTGAACTGAAAACGTGACAAGATTTTAACTACACCTCTCAACACTTCTGAATATGCCACGGACATGAAAAGTGGCTTTGAAGCGAACATTGTGAAGATATTTTTCTAAATATACCAGATTTAGCCAAAGGGCTGATTTTCAACAGAAAGGGAAAATTGTGAGGAAATCAATTATCCATCAATCTGAAAGTATCAAGAAATGGAAATGATCAAAAAATGAAATAGAGATAATAACCGAGATAAAATATTGTTAAAATCCACAAAGCATATAGACAAAGCTCCTAGATAACAGAGGAAAAGCAGCTACATCAGAAGAAAAAAGGAAAACAAATGTCCATCAGTATCAAAATAAAAAAAAGAAAACATCTATAAGCTAAAACTGAGACATTCATTCATTCATTTTCCTAACCACTTAGTCCAAACAAGGGTCATGGGAAAGCTGGAGCCAATCCCAGCAACCACTGGGCAAGAGGCAGGGAACCCCCTGGACAGGTCACCAGTCCATCACAGGGCCAACACACAGAAACTAAACCACTAAATCACAAAGCAAGACAAGCCCACAAAAGAAAAAATATCAAATTAAACATAGTAAGTACTGGAGAAGCACTCTGAGAGCACAAACCTCCACCAATCCCTGGATCCTGGATCCAAATGATGATCCGGATCACCTCCAACATGAAATCAGTTCTTCCTTTTCACATTTCCAACAGCACTGGTAAAATCAACGGCAGTGAAAACATAACCTCCTCAGCGGAGGTAATGAACATGCAGCCACTTTCGCACACAGGTGCCTTGATGCCTGCATCACCTGTATGTGGGCTGCATGCAGGTACGATCCAGCTACAGGGGGGGTCAAAATGTCGAGATGAAAAAATAACATTTGTTATGAAGCACATTCATTTCTGTTCACCAAATATGCAAAGCATAATTATCAGATCCATATGACTGATACCAGCCTGAATTTTACCTGATTGGAATGGGTACCAGTGGTTTCACACATAGCCTACTCAACAGTAAGTTCAAAAAAGATGTAGTCTACAGTCAAATTTCCTCTTTTTTTTTGCCCTCAAATGACCATAAAGTTGGATGTGTATGATTTAAGTTTTTTGTTTCTAATCTGTGCTGTTGTGGTGGTGTACTACAAACTATTCTAACCAAAGTACTGTCATAATCTGTGACAGGACCGCTCGCTGTTGGAGTGGCTGCAAGCAGCAGAGGGACAGAGCTGAGCTGCAGCCGTCTGCTAAAAGCAGCACAACTGTCATCAGGTGTGGACATTTTTCCAGGCTGAAATCATCATCTCCATCTCCTCCCTGGAAACAGACATTCCTGCCTTCTCTTCTCCTTGATCTGATGCCGACAGTGTTCCTGCATGTTTGCACACTGTGTGTATCCTATTGTCCTTCCACATAAACATTGTTCTGCACAGTAAGGAGGGAGACTACATAGCTTGGATGATGACCATGTGCCGATGTCAGTATCCTGCCGAAACCCACCTACACACATTCACACGACGACTCACAAAACCTGGCATTACTTCATTTGAGTTGTGAGCTTCAAATTTTATTTCCAAAATACAAGAAATTTGTGATTTCATAGTTTGTTTTTTACATAAGAAATAAAGTAATAGGACAGATGGCATATAGAGAAGGCTTAGAACAAGACAAATGCAGCTGTTTTTATACTTTGGTAAAGATACTTTCTTTTCGGGTATCATTCACACAACCTAGTGACACACAGTGAGATAATGCAGGTAAAAAAAAAAGCCAGTCTTATCTTGATGCAACACTGTGACGGTCCCGGTAAAGACGAGTTGTATCAGTTTCATCTTCAAACATGGAGCACAGAGATGGGAGTGGATCTTAAACAATGTTCTGACCTGGGTTGTTTTTTTCTACAACATCCCTGATCTAAATCCATCCATCCGTTTTCCCAACCGCTCAGTCCAATTCAGGGTCGCAGGAAGCTGGAGCCTATCCCAGCAATCACTGGGTAGACCCTGGACAGGTGGCCAGTCCATCCCAGTACCAACGCAGACAGACCATGATCTAAATCCTACAATCAAAATCATCTTGACCCGTTGGCATTGGACAACGGGAAAGACAAAACATGAATGAGAAACAGACATGACTTTTGTTGCATCTTTAAAAGACAAAAACGGTTTTATAATGAGCTTCTTATTCAATCCATGAAGCATTAAACATGACAGCTGTGGAGAACCAACGCAACAGACATTCGCTGTGAGCCATTCACCAAACAATTAAACGTCAGTTTAATTGAAATCCACCTGTGCTTCACATATATTATTTAAATGACAATATGCTCGGTACATTTTACACCTGAATGAAAGAAGTGTGCCGCGAAGCAGGGTACACTTATCAACCTCCACTGTTTTTGTCAGCATGTAAACAACAAAGACAGGAGCAGCAAATGCTTCAGCTTCTATGGTCTTATGAGTACAAGGGCTTTTGTTTACCTGTTAGCTGTTTTTCATTTGAGGCAAACTTATGCCTTCATTTCTTCTCATCGTACATTTAAACATGAGCTGAGAAAACAAAAACAAATAGAATACGTTAACCCCAGCGTTGGACATCAATTTTCTATTACTGTCTTTTTTTCAGATACCAGTCAAGTGATAAACTGTTGGTTTAAAGCATTTGTGCAAATGCAAAAAGGCAGGAACTAAAACAGCGCTAGAGGCGCATGGACATTTACTGATGCTGCTGTTTGCAGTTCCTCCTGGGGTCACAACACACAGACAAAACTGTTATCAGTCGGTTTTTATCAAAGCGCAGCCTCAGACACAAACAAAACCATTCCTCATGACTTCAAGCTTTTCCTTTAAGCCACAGAAATAGAAGAGAAATCTTCCTCGGTGAGTCCAATCGTACGGCTGCTCCAGACGAAGTGTCATTACCTTCTTCACACGTTGTGCTGCAGCTTTCCGTGCATTTAAACAGCAAGGTGTTGGGATGAAAACATCTTAGAAAACTCAAAAAAATACCATAACTTCCGCACCATATGTGTTAGTGTACCTGTAGATTCCAGCATATAGTTGTTTTACTTATGTTAAAGCATTGTTTACATGTGTTTCTGATACAAATGGTCTATAACGACAGTATATATTAAAACATTTGAGAAAAAAAATCCTTCAAGGGATTACAACCTGCTTGGTTCTTAAACCTCTCTATGAGCCAAACTAGCCACCAAAGTGGGATGGGACGCTTGTTTTTGGCTAACAGCGACATGGTGGCAATTTTTTTACAGCGCTGCTTTGATGTTTCTGATGTTCAGTCGAGCTGCTGGACGACGCATCAAGGTTTTTCATTTTCAGTCTCCAGACAGTAACTATACCACCTCCACATAGTTGGCAGGGTAAAGCCCCTCCCACCCTTCATCCTTCATCCCCCGACACCAGCCCTGGTCATCTTCATCCTCAATCTTCAAAAACTCCTCACCTGCAGGCAGGAAGACAGCAAGAAAGCAATTTCAGCTTCTTCTTCTTCTTCAAGTTGTTTAGTCTGAAAAGTCGCTGTTTGATCAGTCTTCTAGTGATTTGTCGAGTGTGAAATACATTTTCACATTTTAATGTTGATAACACTGCGTGTTGCTTCTAATTAATGCTGCTTGATTCAGTGTTTACCTGCTTTAAAGGACAGCTCATCTGTTTCCTGGCCCACATAATCATACAGAGCTCTTACTTTCACTCCACCGATCATCACACTGGAGGACCAAACAGAAAGAAAGACAGGAGGCAGACACAGATGGGGGTTTGATCAGCTACACAGCTTCTAATCTTCCAACAGAGTATTTAGCCAATTGACAAGATTTGCTGTTGTGTAAACATCACATTAGCTTTCGCTTTTAAAACACATCTGCATTCAAACCACGACCAGTGCACAAGATATCTACAATGCTGGAATCAATGAGCGTTAGTTGTATTTTACTTGTGAGGTGATCTTAAAGCAAAACTACAAAACTTTCTGACCTTAAAATACTGTCCTTCTGGCTCATTTTGATGTTACAGTGACATTTATTGTGTACAGTCCTGGAGCTGTAGTTGCTCTCCAGCATTCTGACGCTGGAAAAATGCACTTCACTTGTGTTTTTTTTCTGACATTGGCCATCATGTCACAACTGCAGTAGCGCATCACTCATTGGTTGTTTTAAATATGCTCCATGACTGATTCATCAAAGAAACCCAAGAGGACATTATGGGAGGAAGAGAGGGGAAAAAAGTAAGCAAGATATCAGAGAAAAGCCAAGTGTCAACATCAGACTGACTTTTACTGCCTGCAGAGAGCTCAGAGGAGAGACAGGATGCAAGATGGAGGCTGAATTCCTGAATTGTGAATAGAAAATGGGCAGAAGGCTGAGCTCCATTGTCATGTTTACAAAAACTTAAATAGGCAACAGAGCTTGTGCAGTTAGGTTGTCATAAAGAGTCATTATTACCAGCAGAAGCTAAAGCTAAACAGAAAAAGATAAATAAACCGGTTGGATTAACCATAAACCAGAAAACTAAGGAATTACATGATGGTGGCTATTTTTCAGCAACTATGAAACCTTTTCTTTTTTCTGCACTGGGAGTGGAAACAGATAAAACTTTGTTCAAACTGAGTCAGAATTTTCCCATCAGTCCCCTCTCATGCAACACTCCCCCCCCCCCTCTTCTCCTCTTCTCCTCTTCTGACTTTCTACAGCTTGAACAACATGGAGTTACCTGCCTTCGCGGCTCCCATCACACACACAGAGAAGGATCTGAGGTGTTTGATGAACACTGACTACTTCCACAGAGTTCTTCACAGACCTAGCAGTGCACAGTCCTCAGGCGTGACGCTACGTCTAAGCTGCATGCTGGCTGATTATTAGTTAGTAGTAGAGTAGTTTCCCCACAGGCAGGTCTCTGACCTTCATGACCACCATCTTGTCCTACAGCTGAAGGTACCACCAACAGTGCACAAACACACAACCAAGAGCAGCCAACAGCTCAGATTGCTTCAACCATTTCTGTGACTGCCCCCAAGTGACAGCAAAGTGCTAAAACATGCACATGTGCAGGACTTGTGCGACTGTAGATGGAGAGGGAAGTGGGGAGGAATCAGTGGAATAGGCGTTTTATGACATGAGACCTTGTTTGTACAAAGTGAAAAGTTATTCCTCTTTCCAGTGACAAGCTGACTCACTGGCTCCTCTCTACACAGCCAAACGGAGAAGTCAGATCAGGTGTCACACATTCAACCCTCAACACGTTTTTTTCAAGAACCATTTCAGGCTTAGAGGCCGAGGATAAAGAGAGGAGACAAGTAGTAGTAGGAGGAGGAGTTTTAAAGTCACAGGCTAAAGTATGATGCACATCTGAAAGAAATCCACTCACCTCTTCTCTATTGTTTCTTTCTTTTCCTCTCCTTTGTTCCCTTTCTTATTTTTCTTTTCAGGCGTCCATTCCTGAGAACCATCGCAAAACCATAACGTTTAAATCCATCAAATTACATTTAAATTTTAACCTTAAAAATAATGAAAATCAAAGTAAATACCTGGAAGTGAGGCCAGTCAGTGGGCATGCCGGGCCCGTGGGTGTTTTTCCACCAGCGAAGATCCTCCTGCTCATCAATGGCCATCAGCGTGTTGTGGAGCTCACTGTACACAGCCCTCACGCTAAGTGACAAATAATGAATGAAAATTAGATCTGAATTTGCTTTCCATTATTGAGACTCGGAGGATTTATCTGACTTGGCAACAGTGAAGAGATGCTGGAAGAATTCATTTCAGACGAGTCGAGCGCAGTAAGATCTGAGCCAGAACCAAAAACGTCTCTTTTCTGCATTCGGGCAAAACGATGGAGCCAAATTTCTTACAGCTGAACATAAAAGAAATCTTTAATATTCAATATAAGCTTCATTATGGGTCATAAATCCAGTAAGATGAGCATGAAAAGGAGAAATATCCACGTTTCATGTGACGTCTGGGTGATTACTGCAGAAAATTGGGAACTCATCTGCCTCATTCCCAAATAAATCAGTTTAGTATTGTTTATGATTTTTCTCATTTACTCTATAGCCTCTGGTGGCGCCAGTAGATTTTATAAAGTAATTAAGATGACGTCTTATCTATTATTTCCTTCATTAGAGCAGAAGGAGTCACTGAGAAATACTTAGGGTGCTAATATGTTGTGAAACAACCTTTAATTAAAGTTGAATTAAATCAAATCATTGATTTTTAGGACACTTAACTCTACATAGCAAGTCATGCGGCTGCAGAGATTACAGATAAAACCTGTTCAAGCACAAACTGATCGTCTGCTTAGCCGAGGCAGCAACACCTGCATGCTAGCAGCGGTTCACCTTTCATCGTTGGTTATGTCCAGGTGTTTGTGGATGGAGAGGAAGGCCTGCTTGAGAAACACGATCCTCTTGCGCTCCTCGTCCTGCGATTGGTCAAAGATGGATTCCATCTCCTCCATGTAGCGAGGAGCGTAGCGGTTCACCTCCTCCAGGACTTTCTCATAGCGGGCACGGACCTGTGCACGTCGCAAATCAGGATTACAGACAAACACAAATAAGTGATCTAAGTTTTAGATTTCGCCTGAAATGAACGAAATCACCTTTCCTGAAGGGGAAAGATCATGTTTTCACAGTTTCAGTCCAGCAAAGTAGAAAATCTGTCGTCATTCCTCGTTTCTAGAAGCTTCATGATTTCTTCAGATTTATCCAAACCCTGCTTTGTTGTATTTACAAGGTTCAAGTTTAAAGGAACAATCACTGACAACAAGAAGCCATGTTGGGGTTTCATATGAGCTCCTGTGCAGCAGACTGCATGTATCTCTCATGTTGAGGAGAAAGCATTGAACATCTGTACTGAAGACCCATTTCTTTAAGCTGCTCTTCCGCACAATAAGTTGACTTTTTAGATCTGATTTTATTTCGATTGTTTTAATTTGATTGCTTTTTTTTTATTTTTTATTTTTAATTGTTTTTAGATGTCTGAACTTTTTTTTTTTTTTTTTTAAGTTGTCCTTATTCTGTTTATCTGTTATTTACCCCCCCCCCTTTTTTTTATAATGTTTTTTATAAAAGATCTTTGATATTGTTAGATCCTGTAGCTTAGAAAGGAGGGGAAATATCAAACCATCCTCCATTAAAGTGCACAAACTCCCCTTTATTGTACCTTAGCATTATACCAGACAAGGGGCTTTATAAGTGGCCTCTTACTCAGCCATTTATGCCTGACAATGTCAAAGCACCGGCCCAGCCATCAGGAACAATTTTGATGTTCAATGTGTGCCGCTGATTGAAGCACTGAGTGCTTTTAATGGAGAGCCTGCGGTTCTTCTTGAACACCAGTCACATAGAAATGATCTTCCAGGATCTCCAGCGCTGATTATATTAGATTTTCATCATTTACTGAAGTGATAAAATACACACAGCTATATGAAATATTTTGGCTTTGAGGACCTTAAACTTGCACATATACTGGTCAACAGACATTGAACAGCTCGTTGAAACTTGGTAAATATCTGCACATCTGCACCTTGTCAGCTTCCTGCTGCACCAGCTCCCTCTCCTCCTGGATCTTTTTCTGCTTGTCAATGGCGACGTCTGGGTTTCCCTGAGCGTGTGCCTCTCGCTCCCTGGCGGCCTGCTCCTTGCGACTCACCTTGTGATATGCCCTCCTGGCTTTGTCCAGCTGGAGACAAAGCGCAACATATTTTTACTTACAAGAGGTTGTATGCTAAATGAAATCAGAAAGCATCCAGGTGGAACTGCATCAGACAACAGCAGGCACACAGTCCTTTCAAAAACATCCTGCAGATTAAACTCATTTATTTGGCTCCTGTTTTCTGCATACAGGCTTTAATTCAGGACCATTTATTTGTGATGCTAGTCACTTCTAATGTGCAGGCAATGACACATTTCTTCTAGCGGCTTTTATGTTTTTTTAAAACTATAATTGTGCCTCAGGTTTATATAGAACAAATTCAAGTGACTCATTGCTTCGAATGCTTAGGAAAAACTCTGGAGAAGCAGCTGGCCTGAAGGTCTCTAATCAGTGGAGACATCTTAGATCAGAGGGGATAATGCGCGTTGGGAATACGGCAGGAAACACTCAGGAACAAACTCTAATTTTCATGTTTGCAGTAGATGACTGTGATTTTGCGCGATGGGATGTGTGAAAGTGGATTAAGGTGAGTCAGAGATAGAAAATACAGGTTTGAAGGAAAGTATTTAACTTAATTTAGACGACATCCAGAGTAAACATTACTGAAAGAAACAAACTACATAATTTGAGGGTAGCAAGGCTCACAGTTCAGTAAACAGCTGATCACATAAACTGACTGGTAAAATATAAAACAGATGAAGAGAAAACCTGAGTTTTCCCTTTTAAGACTTGGACTTGGCTTATATTTCTAAAGAAACAGGTTTATTACCACATTTTGATAACTAGAGGTGTCCGATGTTATCGGCATACTGATATTATCGGCCGATATCGACGATAAAGTGCATAATCGGAAATTATCGGTATCGGTTTTTACTTTTTTAATTGCACAACTTTTACACAACATGCACATTTTATACATGAAACTCTTCAACCAAGTCTCCTCTAACTCAAATGACAAAATACAAGAGGTGTCACATAAATTTTTCTGATATTTTTGTGTGTTTTGGCACAACTCGCTGCTAAAATATATTCATGGCATCAAAAACTAAGAGTTGCACAAAATCCGTTTTTAGGTTAGTGGTAAAAAAAAAAAGCTCAAATCAAACATCCCTATTAATAACCATAATTTTCAGTGTGCATACAAAAGGATGTGCTCGTTCTGATGTTAATAAGAAAAGGTAAAAACCGATTAATGAAGCAGTCGATAAACATCATTTCCAACTTCTGTGGTTACAAAAGTAGAAACTGAATCCAAGCATCTCTGTTGAGAAACTTTAAGCTGCATAAAGGAGCAAAAAGAGTCATAAAAATGTGGTAAAAAGGTGGAAAGACGACGAGCACTATCTAACCTGACCTTTTTAAGTCGTTTTGCCCATGGCTTCTGAGCACGTGCAAAGCCTGTCTCGATGTCCTGGGACTCTTTAAAGCCTCCAAATAATTTCTTGTGGAAGGTGTCCTTCTGCCAGGTCCTGACCCGGTCTCCGTCTTCCGACACCAGGGAGCGACAGATGGAGGCGTGTAAGGAGGCCAGCCGGTCAGCGGAGGACAGAAAACACTGCCAAGCCTTCAGAAGAGAGCCATACAAAGGACCTGAGGGAGGGAGGCGACAAGAAATCCTGATGACCAATCAGGATTTACATGAAACAAACACTTCTGTAATCACCACTGGTTTTGTGCTCGACTTACTGGAGTCCACTACTGGTTTCCACTTGTTGCTCCATTCACTGAGCTGCTGAGCGTACTGCCTCTCCACGCGGGCTCTCTCTTGGAAACACGCCACAATGTCATTACAGGCCTGGAAAGCATCCTCTGTGCGCTTCACTGTGCGCTGATAGTTCCCAGGCTACCCGGACACAAAGCGAGGGGGAGGAGGGGTGAGAATAAACACGGGGTGAGGAGAGAGGTCAAACTGGTTTAGATTTTCTTTAAATGTTTGGTTTGCTGAAGTCACAAGAGGTCAGCAGAGTTTCTCTATTGTCTTTTTTTTTTATATTAAATGTATGAGTTTTAGTTTCTTTTCCAGTTATTTTCTTGGCTTCCAGACTTTCTTACTGCAGCTTCTACGTAATTCATTAATAATACAACAGAATATTATGACAAAGACGGTGATAGTCATATGAATTATTTCACTGCAGACAGTTTGCTAAATAGAGACTAAAACTATAGTTAAAACTGAGGTATCATGATGTATGCATCATTATTTGTTGGTCAGTTTTGTTTTGTTTTTTTTTAAGGAGTGCAGGCATAATTTTATTTCTGATTTTATTCTGATTTTTGCTGTTTGTTGATTCTTTTCACCACCTGGAATGTTTTTAATGTTTTATGTAAGACACTTTGAACTGTCTTGTGCATAAAAGGTGCCTTGCCTGATGAAACAGTCACTTTTTACAGATATCTTTTGTAGAAACCTAAATAAGTTGTATTTAACCCAACCACACAGCCAACAACAACAAAAGAAAGCAACAAATGAAAAATTAAACAAAATTAAAGTCAAGTGTTAAAACAAGGTTCCAAATGCTTTCTGGGTAAACGTAAAGTGTGTTAAACTAGAAACATTTATTTTGTTTATTTCTATGACAGCATTAATGGGGGAAAACCTTTGTATAATGAATAAAATCAACAGATTTTTTTCTCTTCTTCTGATGTGTAAGAGAAACATTTTTATTAGTTTTGGATACTGTAGATTATGGTTTGTGATGATAAAATTACAGGGAATTAGAGGAACTGCAACTGGATAAGCAATTATTTAAAAAGACACAAAACAATATTTGCAATTACAACATTTAGAATCTAATAAACAGCATGTTGCCTGTGGGGGTCCCCCAGGGGTCAGTGTCAGGGCCATTTCTGTTTAATTTACACATACATATATGTGAATTAAACAGAAACTACATAATAGTTGAAGATTAGTCTTATTTACTACATCATGCAAAACAGAGCAATTGAAAAGTTGGGCGGCTAGACAATAACTTAAATTGGAAATCATATATAAATGGTATCAAGCTAGTTTTTTAATCAACTGGAGTGTTTCATAGATCCAGAACCTCCTGAATCAAGCAGCACTGTTCAACTTGTTCTGTTCCTACCGTGCATGAGCTGCTGTGTAGGAGCAGGAGAGAAGACAGGAAACAAACACAGATACAACTTCATTCAGAAAAACGCAGTAAGAACCAACCAGCTCGTCATTATACTTAAAGCACCTAAAGTCAAAGATTTATTTGACCCTGAAACAGCACATTTCAGGGCAGGGAAAGCAAATATGTTTCAAGGATTAAGTAAAAAAAAAAAAAAAAAAACAGGAAAAAAAAACGCAAACTCAAAGCCTCACTGTCCTAAAATCCATGGATGAAAATAATAAAGAGGGCAAATAAAGAATGTGAAACTCATGGAGGTTCCCATTTGTACTGTTTGGTGTTGGACAAACAATAATGTGCAAGAATGAATCATTATTGTTCCTACATGGATGCAGCTTTTATTTAGCTTGCCATATGTTTGTGTGACGCTTGAGTATTTGCTCATAATGAAACGTACAAACAAAAAAATACAGGAAAAGGGGGGGGAAGTATGGACAATGTGATGGAGATGTGTGACTCCATCACCAAGTACTGCTTTATAGTTGATGCAAAAGGTATGTGATGACAATGAGTAAGCACACTGATCAATTGTTTATTGAAAATGTTTAAAACGTTGATAGGTATTTGTGGAGGGGGACTGGCCATCCTTCCTCTGTGAAGAGAGTTTTAGTTAGCGTTGCTTGATTAGAAAACTTCCTATACATTTGTTTTGTTATTTTTTTTAACAACTAAAGTTACTACTTACCTCTTGTGGTCTTGGAGAAGCGCAGGAGCTAAAAGAGGGAAGTAGGCTCAACTACCTGCTTAAGAGCTGCAGGAATGGACCATATTAACGAGGAGGGGGATGTAGTTTAAAGATTAAATAGTTTTATGTATGTAAAAAGGTTTGATAGTCACTGACTGATGGGTATATATAAAAAGAGATGTGTATATGTAAATATTTATGCTTTGTTGT
Source organism: Telmatherina bonti (assembly GCF_933228915.1). NCBI lineage: Eukaryota > Metazoa > Chordata > Actinopteri > Atheriniformes > Telmatherinidae > Telmatherina > Telmatherina bonti. The sequence continues at coordinate 31,018,638 of NC_136612.1, read as the reverse complement.
GTTTAATGCTTTTAAATAGGTGTTAGTATTTTGTGGTTGGTAATTGTAGCCCCACCTTAATGGGCTGATTCTCTTAAGGTTGACAGCAAGAGAGTATAAAAGCCTGCTGTAGCTGTGTGGAATGTGATATTGGTTGGAAAGTACATCGAAATAAAGAGTCATACTCCTTGTTGGATTATAAAGCAGTCTCATGCCTCTTCATATTTATCATATGACCGACGGCTAACTGACAGACAACTTTATTATTTTAGTTTTTTTTCTCTTTTTTTTAGTTTGTTCTCATAAGTATGAACTTCTTTTCATTTGTTGCCATTTTCTTCCAGTTTTCTTTGATGCTGCTGATTAAAATAAACTGAATAAATTTCTACTTAAAATTTAAGATTCAACAGATTATTTTAAACCCACATATCCCTGTACAACACATGCCTGACCTGCAGCCGAGCCAAATCACAACTCATTATCTTAAGTCCCAGAATTTGGAAGCAGCTGCAAACTTGACATGAAAATGGTGAGTTTGGTCTTCTGCTGAACCACCGCCACACCGCTGCTTCTCTGAACAACCCCATTCACATGCACCTCCCAGCTGATATCTGGCTGGCCAACAGTGACAAAAGTGGCTGTGATGTGTGCAGAAACAGATCACACGGCCAGTAGCTGTGAAAGTTTGGCCAGGCTTTGTCTGAAGCTAACTTCACCCACCTGCCAGCGCCTCTGAGGCACCACGAAGATCAAAGTGTAAAACGATTATTAATTTTTATGGGGTGTTTGCCAGAGCATGTCTTGGCCAGGAATCACAACTTCACAGAGGTTGCCAGGCAACTAACTGTTCTTCCCACCAAGCTAAGCTAAGCTAACAAAGTGTGACTCTGCGATGAGTTTCCATGGAACTGGGAAAGAAAGGGAACTTTTGTTTCTTCTAATGTCAAACTTCTCTGTTACTGACTGTTCTGCAACAGTCTGAGTCACAGTAAATCTTCCAAATGCACAAACTTTCAGCTGCAACTTGCAGACATAAAATGAAAGCAGTTAATCGGTTCATAGCTGTGACACTGCTGCAGTCGTCTCAGGCCAACACTTTACTGGGATCAGGTTTCCTGTGGCAACTTGCTAACTGGCAGCGGCAACGTGGGTGTGGCCGGCAGACACGAGGAACAAGGCCTCGCCACCAACGCCAGACGGAGAGGGAAGACAAGAGGGCAGCAGGGGCTCGGCCTGAGCGTAATAACATATTTGCAGCAAGTGTGTTGTTTGTAGATGTGGACTTTGGAAATGTCTGCAATTTTCCTGGCAGCTGCCGTCAGCTGCTGCTCCGAGCTCACTCCTACTCTCCTTTTCGCTTTCTGTCAGATCTGTTAGTCACTGACACGTGTGGACAGCTGGTCCAAAGACACCGCATACTGTGTTGTCACGCTTTGTTAAATCATTGGAGGCAATGCACGTCGTGCAGAAAGCACTGACGAGAACAGGAGCTTCTCAAGGCTGACGTTTTGTAAAGTTCCATCTATGAAACAGGTTCTGGGACAATTTGATCGACTTCTACAGGATGACATTAAACTTTAAACAGACGGCACATCTAATCATTTCATTTATGCTGCAACTGTAAATATTTCATGCCTGATTTATACCTTCCAATGTAAATTGTAATAGCTATCCGACTCTGTAACGTTATCAGATCACCTCTTTCCAACACCGACTTGAATTCACCAGATGATTCACACACTTAAAACACTTAAATCTTTGTTCTCCTAAACAAGTATTACACTCAAACACGTCTTAATCACTGGTTGATTCAATGCAAGCACATCAGAAAGGTCAAACAGTTAAATATAATGAGTTGTAGATGAGTCAACATGAAGCATCTTCAACAGAAAACATCCAACATTTCTCCGTTTTCTCACTAACCCTCTGTATTTTGTCATTTTTTGCCACATCTGGATCTGCTTAACTGTAAAAAAAAAAAAAAAAAAAAAAAAAAAAAAAAAAAAAAAAGCCCTTTTCCCCACTTTTCTGTACACTTCAAGGACAACTTGGCTGCCATGGTGGATTGAAGTTCAGGTAGAGTATGTATAAAATATCCACAGAGACTGTAAAGGTGATTTATCATCATACTAACAGCCTCCAGTCCCAGAAATCACAGCTCTTAATGAAAACACTGTACTCTTTAATACTTCATTCAGAATCAGCTGGGGCGTCTCACATCGGTGCCCTACTTGTTTCCATCTCCCTCCTTCCTTTCTTCTTCTCTGCCTGTGTTGTGGTTTGCACTGACTCTCCTCTCTCGTCTGCGAATTAAGCAGAAACAGCTGAGGAATCCAGTTTGAGGCCAGCGGCAAAGCTGCAAAGACCCAGTTGGCCAATCTCAGAGGCAGATGAAAATCTGCTACTAGAGAATCTGTTCAGGCAACACAAAGAAGCGCTGAAGAGAAATGGTTGTGGAAGTCTGCTGAAACAGCCCGTTTTCACAATTTGGACAGAATTCCTAATAGTGTAAACTATACATAATTAAAACTACAAGCAGGGGAAGACTGCCGGGAAATCACATGCAGACAGTCTCCTCTTTATTAAATTGTTCAGTTGAATCAGCTGATGATCAGTTTTCCTGATGCGATGGGAACCGTCTGCGAGCTGCAAATCCGTCTGTTTGTATAAACAATAATAAGCAGACAGTTTTGGATCTTTGCTAACCCAGTCTGATATTCAGTCTGTTGCAGATTAAAAACACTGAAACATGTTGTTTTAAACTTTAAAAAGCCAAAAAAAAACATGTCTGTTTTGGATAACTTAATGAGAAGGCGATGACCTACTTTAAAACACATTAAAAGTCTGATACTGAGGATGAAAATGGTGCTCGAATAGAGAAAGTGTCGAAAATGTGGCACTAGCTTAAACAAACTGGGCTTAAACTCTGCAGACACAATCGCTAACCTTTGTAGTCTGATGATAACTTTGCAAAGAGCCGAAGTTTGCAGTATAATGACAGACATGCCTTGAGCATTAACGGCAGGATGACACAGACAGGAACTGGCCTGGAAACACATCAACACAACAGGAGGCTTCCAAAATTACATGAGGGGAGAGATGAAAGTGGGGCAGCCGATCAAGGCCAACAGGAGACAAAGCCGGTGTTAAAGCTGCAGCAAACTCAAATAAACAGGCGTCAACTCAAGCTATTCTGAGTTTCTGGAATCTGATAACATCAGATTCATCAGATTCATTTCAGACTTTAACCTATACTGTTCAATCTAAACTAGAGGTTAGTGTTTCTGTCTGTACCGCAGCTCTGCTGCAGTAAAAATGGAATTATAACTCATCCCAAGAGAGGTGACCTCAATCCACTTTGTCAAGCAAATACCAACAATAAAACAGCCAATGAGCTGAAGACTATCACAAAGACCCTTTAAAATATGAAAACACGGCTCTGTTCACAGAGTCTCGCAACCTGAAGGACAAAACTATTTGGTGTGTTTTGACTAGAAGGCCACTCAGACTCTTTCCATCAGAACACACACACATACACACGTGTGGCGCACATACCATCCAGAAGCTGCGATTGTTCACGTCCTCGGGGCTGCTTTCAGATGACAGCGTCGACATTGTGCTCTCTGAGAAAGTAGAGGACATGCGGTTAGTTTATGGCTGCTCATCTGCACACTGACATTCACTTCATTCATCCATATGCAGAATAAACTCATCAATATATTGATCATAATGAGCGTAAAAGGCAGCATTTTTCATATCAGTCGATTTCTCTTCTGCTAAAACTTTCAGAATCTGTCATGTTTGGATACAATATTCTGATTCCCATGTGACTTGAGAATCAGTAATGTGTTTCAGGCTCAATATCATGAGAGCCCACCTCAGAGAACGGACTTGTCAGGACAAACATGAGGAAATGCGGCAGGTGTAGCACGCTTCACAGGTCATATAATAATCATGTCATGGAGTCTCTGTATGCCCATGAAAGAGCTGGAATTAGCTCTGGAAGTTGATTTGAAGAGTAAACTTGAACCAGCAGAAGTACAGTGGATACTAATTCTGAACTCTGACAGCACCAGCAAGCATGGGCTGTACTCTCCCAGCATTCCCAGCGTTGCAACATGAGCTGTCTTAAAATACACCACAGTTAAGGGTCAACACATCCTGTCATCTGCATTTACTTATTTCCCATGATGGTGGATTTGTCTCTCCTTCCATTTTCTGGTGTTTAGCTGAAGCCAGAGATCCTCAGGCCTTCCTCTCTCCTCTTCTTTCTTCCATCTCATCAGTGGGATAGAGGGGGGGGGGAAGAAGCCTTCTCAATTCAGCTGATCTGAGAGAGGCTTTCCTCCTGCAGGCACCTCCTGCATGCCCCGAGGCCTCCTCCCTGGAGGGAACCTTTAAAGTGCCCTGAAAGCATGAACCAGTAAACTGAAGCACCTCTACCAGGAGAAGAGGTGAAATGGGCGGCAGGGTGGCACTCCCCGACCCTGAAACCCCAGATGCCACATCAGGTGACTGACAGGTCACTGGAGGAGGAAGACAGTCCCATCTTGGCACAGATTACCAGCATCACTACACCAGCTTGATGTAAATGTGAAAGTAGCCTCCCAGTTAGTCATCTTTTTAAAAATACTGACATTTGACCGCACATTTCTAGAAGTTTTGTCTGCTGTTAATGTTATAAAGGCTAATCTGATGTTAGCATGAAGCTACATTAGCATTGCTAATCAGTCGCACTAGATTAGTTTTTATATGACATCAGGACAACATGTCATGTTTAGTTTTCATTTGGTGTATTAAGGGACAACACATCAAATTAATCAAGATTTTTAAAAAGTTTTTTACAGCATAAAGATGCTTAAATAGCATCCAGCTGCTAAGCTACAGCTACATGAGCCAGTCTGTTGTAAGCTAGGCTAGCAGGGCTTCTTGTTTACTGAACCAGACTTATTTTTATTGAGGAAGATGTAATATTGAAGAGAAATGGAGATATTTCTGAGTTTGTTGGTAAAAAAAAAAGAAAAAAAAAAAAGGAGACATTCAGGCTGACACAGAGCCAGATGTTAGCTAGCCACTAAATCATTGTGGTCAGACACAAGAATCCTGTCTAGCACCACCACCACCAGACAATAAACCAGAACTGGTAGAGGAAGAAGCCACTGGTACCAAACCACACTCCACATGTTGCACCACTAAACAACCAATTTACTTTTCTGTAGAGCTTTTTGTTATAACTTGTTGCAAATATTTCCACTTGATCCAGATTATTAATGTACAGATATTTTATCTCTTATGCGACCAGAGTTATCACATGAGTATGTGTGAGTGTGTGCTAAAGAGAGGAACACAATCATTTCCTTTGTTGCTATATTGCCCCCTCATAAAGCCTTCCCCACCATATGGCCTCATCATATAAACGTCCAGCTCTGCCACTGAGCTCAGCTTTTGATGTAAAGAAGCAGTGGCTCCTCTATGGGCCCCTCCTGGATGGCTGAGCTCCTCACCCGATCCTGGGGTGGGTGTGTGCAGCCACTGGGCAGAGGAAAATCATTTCTGATGCTTCAGTTCCAACTTGCTTAGCTTGAAAACGTGATTGAATCTAGTTGAAAGCAGCGATCGACCATCCTGCAACGTTTTGATGCATCCTTTCTCCAAATCACCTGCATCATGAATTAAACGTCTTGTTACTGGGCCTCTACAGAGCTGGATGTCACACAGATGAGGGAATTCAGACTTCTGATTCGGTCATGTTGGAGAAAGGATGCATCTAAAAGCTGCAGGATAGTTTAAAGGTTCCCTCTGTGCCGTGCATCAGCTCTCCTCTTCCTGCAGACGATCCAGAGGAACTGTTCTTGTGATGAGAAGTCAGCGAGTCAACAAGCCTCACAGTGTGTTACTGTGAGCATTACGAAGAGCTCATGTGGTTCCAGTTTCAGGAAAAATAAAAAATAAAACGAAACTTATCCTGTTTTGCTTTATGCACACACCAGTTTTGCCTTCCAGTCTTCTGTGGCATCAGAAGCTGAACTCTGGCCAGACAGAGCCTTCATTTCTTGAATGTTTTCGTTCCTGCAACCATCTTTCCTCAATGCCCCCCTTCAGGCGCACAATTAGATTCTATGATTTCCCTCCGCATCCTGCTGTTCACGGGGTATCACATGCTGCACCATGAGCGTCCTGTCAATCCTCTACCAGGCCTGAATCTTCCTCTTCCTTGCTCCGTTCAGAGGTCTTGCAGCAGATTAAACAAGGTTGACATCTACATTAAGTCACAGAAATAATGAATCAGCTCCCTTTTAACCCCTGACCTTTATTTCCTGAATCCCGTCCCCTTGCTGACTGGTTCTCCTCGGGCTATGACTGGCTTTTTAAAGGAACGTTGGGGTGAGCGAGCTCTGCTGTTGCTTCCTGTTGTCCGTCTTCTGCAACGTTTGCTGCACATATCTGCTCGTATGGTTACAGCTAAATGACTGGTGTCAAACCAGTGCCACGTGCATCACCAATGGATCTCATATGAGCCTCTAATCTATATTTGCTGTTATCTACATGCGTGTCTCTGACATAAGCTTTCATGCACTTTACATGAATTATGCTTCAGTCTGGGAGAAATCTGTCAACTGGAATAAATTTGTCAGCTTCAGAGGCCTTTCAAATATGATTTCATAGCTTTTATAATCAAGTTAAACATCCTCTAAGTGGGTGGGATTGACCCACTTTCCCCCCCCTGTTCTTTTCACATTAATAATGCACGCTTGTAGTCTTCAAATGGTGTTTAGGAAGTCAAAATATTTCTGTTTTCTGTCCTGTAAGTGCAGCCAAGAGCATAACGTACCACCGAAAAGAGCAGATCAGTATCCACCATGTGTTTTTGCACCCCCCTCCCCCAGATCTCAAAAGTCCATTGAATATCAGTAACTTGTAGCTAAACTTTATCCTTTGAAAAACAGCCAACTAAAACTGGAGTTTATTGGAGTTCTAAGGGTCCATCTGGAGCTGCAGTCAGCCCCCCCCCCCCCCCTTGTATCCTGCACACACTCGGGCAGACACACTCTCTCCACCCTCTGTCCCCGTTTCATCTGTCACACATAACTCACCACACACACATTGCATAGAGGACATGGTGAGAAATGGACGGAGGGCAGAAACAGGAGCTCCGTCCCTCCATCAGATCTCTGAAATGAAGCATTCAGCCACTGCAATCTAACAAAGTTCCTCACCTCTTTCAAAGTTCGACACTCTTCTGATTCCCTTTTCTCTTCTTTTCTTTCGCCGTTTGAAACTTTTCTCCCCCCTCTCCTGCCTCTCAGAGTCGTCTCCTCTCTGTGTCGTCTTCTTCACACTCTTCCTCGCCCTCTCCGCCTCTGATTTTCCATTCGTTCCTGACAGCGCTGCTCCTGCTCTTCCCTTTTCTTTGGCCCACTGTTTGTGTCAGATGAGTTGGCTTCTTTTTTTTTCTCTCCCTCCTTTTCACCCTCCCTCCCCCCAAAAAAAGTCTTTCTCCTCCTCTCTCACAACGCAGCTGCAGGAAACTTACTGCACCTCACCACTTGTTGGAGATTTTCTGTTCTTTCTTTCCTCATCTCCATCAAAGTGGTGTTAATGAAGTGTGTCATGACACAGATTTTTGGCATTTCAGTGTGTGTTCTTGTCTGATGATCACTGAATCATCCAACCAGGGTTAGTTTATGCTCCTTGTGTGTGTTAATCAGTCTGATAATTATCTTCTGCTTACTTTTTCTACAAAGGAGCTGAAATCAGGATCACCAGATAAAGGAAGCGTCATCTCTCTCAGCTTCTTTTCACTCCCCTCTGCATTCCCTCGGGGTCAAAGGTCCTGCCTCCACAGCTGGAGGAAACATCCGGTGTGTGTTAAAAGCAGAGCTGCCTTTAAAGTCAAAGACCCCCTCGAACACACACTTCTCAGCCCTCATGACATAATACGTAACGTATGTGGAACTTAGCCTTGCCAGAACATGTCGTCTGAGCAGCTAGACGGTTGTGCGTTGCAATAAGTGCATGCATCTGCAAGCTGCTCTTACAGAACCGAGTTAGTGATCCTATAATCAGATCTGGAAGGACGGTTGGCAGATACAACAACAACACAGATCCTGTCATTAAAATGATAACAGAGACAGACAATGCAACCACACTGAATAGAAGATCCAAGTAAAGTTTCAGAACAGCTTCAGACTTTCAGTGTTGGAAACACACTAATCTACTCACATTTAAAATTAGTCATTGTGCATTTTTCTGTAAATTTATGGATTTTAAGGTTATTCTGGAAGTTGGGAAATCGTTTATAACAGGAATGAAGTGAGCTATAAATCATGTTCATCCTTTATTAAACAGAAAAAGATAAACATGAAAGTTTTCAGCAAGTTTGAACAGAGGGGAAACAAGTCAATGAAAAAGTTGTGTAACACTGAAAAAGCATGCAGTTGAACATCTGAGTCTGACTTTAGGAGTAAAGATGAGGATGACTATGATGGCCAAATTTTCAAACATTTACTAGTAATCCTGCCAGACCTCTTTTAGAGAAGGTTTTGCTTATTACAGGAAGACAAACTGTATTCTGTACACCGTGCAGCAGCATGGCTCCCTGGTAAAAGATAGCAGATTGTAAAATGATCTGTCTGCAGTCCAGACGGGTCACTAATAAAAACAGCTGAAGGATAACTAAATGAAAATTACTGCAATTGAGTTAAACAATATGGGAATAGTCTTCCTTTAGAGAACAATATCATTTAAGTTGGACTCACTGCTGTTTGATCAAGTTTTGTTAAATGAACATTCAAGAAAAAACTTTACAGCTCTGCTTTTAGTTATTGCAGGCAACTTGAAGCTATTTAAGGACAGTTAAAAGTGTCTTATTGGTGTGTGCAAATCTGTTTCATGCAATGTGTAATGACTATTTTTAAATTGTATTTTCAAAAACAACATTCTATTTAAAGTGACTTTACAGGAAGCATGCTCAAGACTTTAATCAGAAACACAGCAAACGCTATGTTTCCAATTAGCATGAGAAAAGGAGCTGTTTTGCATTCTTGTGTTTTTGTCTGATCTGTTTTGCTAAGAGACAATAACTACATCTACTGTATTTAAGGTAGAGGGTGTAGAAAATGAGTCATCAGGTGTGTACAACAAGCACTTTTTTTTTTTTTTTGTCCATTCTGGCTATTTTTCTGTCAAATCTTCTTTTTAAGAGAAGGATAAAAGTCCATGTTCACAAATCAATGCTTTCATTCTCTTTATCCAGAAATAAAATTTACTTTAAAAAAAAAAAAAAAAAAAAAGATCTGCAGCGTCTCTTTTCTGCCCTCTAGTGGTGAAAGCTGGAAGCTGCAACTGAACAGGATCAGTAAAGCTAGCAGTAATGTGACAATACAAACTTCCTGTTTGAATCAAAATAAAACATAAAATGACCTAATGTTACAATTTGAACATACACAACACATCATATTAGTCAGTTTTTCCGCACTTTAAATGATTTATTTTAAGGTAAGATCATACAATGCTGACATTTAAATGTCGGCATTGTATACATAAATGTATTTTGATTTTTTTTTTTTTTTTTTTTTTTTAAAGTAAAGAACATTTATATTTCCGGTGTTTTACACGTAAGACACGAAGGTTGTAAATTCATTTTTATTTAGTGTAATATTGAAAACATTTAGCCATCATGATAATCAATATATTATTTTATTTGGAAAACAATGATATTACTGAAGGCAGCTAAGGTATTCGGTAAGAAGGCGATAACGATGCTATGCTAATGCTACTTTACCTGGTTGCATTCCCCTCCGGTCCACAAGGGGGCGCTAACACACTTCCAACACTGCAAGCAACAATAAAAGACGAGGCAGCGGGAGAAGACCACATAATTTTTTGCAGATCGGAGCTGACGAGCTGGTGAGAGATCTTCATCACATTTACACGTTAATTTAGTTATTAAATATGAATTAATTTAAGCGATTAAATCTGAAGTATCATAGTCCAACACTCCAGTTTGTTATTGATAAGCCATTTCTCACTGAGGTTATAAACTGTGATAAAAGATCATTTTCTTCAAATCAACATGAACTGTTTGTGAAAGTATGTTTTTGTTTGTAGGTTTTAATATGTTTTAATTGGTGTCATTTTAGGATTGAACATGTTAAGATGTAGTTACAACATCACTTATGATTTTATTTATGAAGCAAAGGGCCTCGTGTTTCACCACCACGTGGAAAGACAGCTAGCATGTTAGCTAAAACATACAGCGATGAGACAGAAAATGACAGATATTTAAATAATCCACATTTTAGATCACTTAAATTATATTTGTTTGTGATTTTACCTAATATAATCGAGTTGTTTGAGTGCTTCTCCCCCTGATGACTTGCACTGGGCTCTGAACCAGTATGGAGACAGCCGTGCATCTTTGGCCCTGACAAGCCAGAGTCTCTGAGGAGAAAATGACTTGAATAATAGTAGAGAAAATGAGCATGACAACAAACTAATCTGTTCGTCTTTTCAGGTCGATAATAAAGTAATGACACAAGCTGGGCCTAAAACCAGGTGTGTAAAAGCAACAGTTGTCTTTAACAGCACTGGGAACACTGGTCTCTTGTGATGTGTTGCACTGGGCTCAGAAAATCAGTGGTGACAAAAGTGCAGCTCTGCTCTTGACATGGTAGAGTCTGATGAGACAACAGCCAAAAAGATGTTTTATCTGTAAGATCATGAAGATGCTGTTCAGATGCCTGATGGATGTGTTTTTCCTCTTCCAGGTGCTGATCTGCCTGCAGATATCTCTTCCTCTGTATTCACGGTTTCCTGTTTTAGTTTTTCTGCAATCCTACCTTGTCATAACTCAGATTGTTCAAATAAAACTTTAAATTTTAAATGTCTGTTTTCATTTTTCATTGTTGAACGTTTAAGCCTGGCAACCTTTTCCAGACTCCTTGGATGTAGACGTTGCTATTTGCTGACTCAGCACGGCCTTCCTGATGCTGGAAATGCAAGACTGTAGTTACAACTGAGAAATCCAGTTTGGATTTACATAACCTGAAGTTAAAGGTGGTAATTTGCTCGTTTGGACATTTTTATTCTTCATCCTGGCAGTTATTTCCAGACATACCTTGAGCTGCAAAGCCGGACTCTGACCTGCAGAGGAGCAGGATCGTCTCGTGGCAAAAATCAGCATTCGGGTGGAAAATAAAAACATTTAACCATAAATTACAACTTTGTTTCTGTTTCTTTATTATAATTCTAACAATTTATTATCTCTTAAAACATTTGAAATTCATATATATTTATATGAACGTGTGTATATGCAGATCACATATACATATATATTCTGTAAGTTACCTTTCATCAGCTCTTTTTTTTTTTTTCTTTTAAAGATCCTTTAAAGGAAAATAAATGCTTTCTATTGAGTCCGACCAATTCCCTCAGCAGTTTTATCCTGACAGCATCTGTGAATTATTAACCACTTACTGAATGCAAAAGAATAAAAGTTGTTTCCCAGTCACTAAATGAGGCTCATTGTATCAGCAACATGACTTTACATGGTTCCTATGTGGCCATATTTACACCAGCAGTACCAGTTTTTACACACCTGATAGAAACGCAGAATCTGGCTCTGGAATAAGTTTGGACCCGGAGCCACAATCTGCTTGTTCATCCTATGATTTTTCTGGGCTGAAAATGACTTTAAAACCTCGAGGGAAATGTGAAAAGTCACACTTGGTAATGATAAGAGGGTCTTTGCATATTATGCTGGTTACAAACGCTGAGCTGTTAGCAGATGTTGGCAAGACGAACGAGTTGGGCTCAGATCAATAACAGATGCAGAGAACTGGTCAAACTGGATAGAAAGCAGAACAGTTAAATAAATACATTTTTCATCTTTTCATGTTAAACATTATTTGGAAGACAGAGATTCTTTAGAACTTTTGAGACGTCTTTTTTTTACATCTTAAACTGTAATTAGATGACAATTAATCTCATCGTCCTTATTGCTATTTCCCTGCTAGTCCAATATAATCTCTTGTTAACCATCAGGACACAGCAGATGTCTCTAAATTCACATTAACAACCAGCGTGGATGTGCACTTGTTGCGACAAGATGTATGTATGCACATTTAATGCATGTTGCGTTCACAGACTTAAAGAAAAAAAAAAAGCAGCAAGAGAGGTGAAGCGTTGTTCAAGGTAGAGAAGTCATGAGAGAGCCCTTATATTCAATCTCTGCAAAGGTAAGACAGTCAGGACTTGGGTTATGGTAAGCCTTATGGGAAAAAAAAATCAGAAGATTACAAAGGAGTTAAACTGGTGTATGTGATGTGTGAAGAGGGGCCAGCTGTCGTGCGGAATTAAAATATCAAATGTTAGAACAGCTGCTACATTTTTACAGCATCTGCATAACATAAAGTGGCAAAAAACCTTTTTTTTTTTTATGAGAGAAAATTGTATTTTGAGGCTTTTAAAGTGAATGTGTAACGTTTAAAGCTTAATTCTGACAAAAATATAAAGAGGAAGGAAAACATCTTAAAAAGCGCTTCACATTTCATTGCAGTGCACCAAATAATACAATATGCTTCTGTCAGTTCCAAAAATACCCCCATATACATCTCTGTTCATATGTAATACTAACATGATTATCTCTTGTATGCAGTCAGAGCACTAACCAGCTGCACAGGAGCTTCATCTGAACCCTCCAAGGCAGAAACCGTGGCTTTTCCAAGGCTAAAATAGCAGTAAGGACGATGGTAGAAATGATGAGTAGCAACAATAAATCTCTTCATGTCAATATCAGTACTCCAGTGTTCCCATTTAAATTTAAAAACTGTAAGAATAATCATAGTATTAAAACTCGATATAAGCATTTCTTCTCGGATCCCTCAGCCAGGCGGCTGCTTGTTCCCTCCGGGACTTTCTTCATATGGAGAAAGGCCACTCCTGGAAGGAGCAGGGGGGATTGGGTGGGAAAGAACAAGAAAATGGCAGTTTTTGTTTTTTACTCTTCCCCCTCCCCTCTCCTTGTCAGTCTCCCTCATATGCAGAAGGTCTGAATGAGTGTGCAGCATCTTCCACGATGCCGAAGGAGTCTTTCGCTGTAAATAAAATCCTTTGGAAGATTTCTCTTCACATTGTCATAAATCCATCTAACAGTTGAAAGCACAGTCTGTCTCTTACTTCAATGATCCACACACGGAGTGTTTCTCTCTCTCTTTCTTCATATATATGTATATATATATATTTTACATATACATACATACACTCATAAATTCTGCCATAAACACTGGAAAGTGCTTGTGTTCATGTGTCTACATGTTGGTGTATGTTAATGCATGCAGGCATGAATAGTAGTGACTTGTGTGCCTGTGTGCATATAACTCTAATATATATATATATATATACATATATATATATACATATATATATATAAATATATATATATACATATATATATATATATATATATATATATATATATATATATAGATAAATCTTTATCATTATGTGTACATATATATCGATATCGATATATATACATATATATATATATATATATATATATATATATATATATATATATGTATATAGATATATCTACATATATATATATATATATATATATATATATATATATATATATATATATATATATATATAGATAAATCTTTATCATTATGTGTACATATATATCGATATCGATATATATATATATATATATATATATATATATATATATATATATATATATATATATATGTATATAGGTATATCTACATATATATATATATATCTATATATATATATATATAGATATATATCTATATATATATATCTATATATATATATCTATATATATATATATATATATATATATATATATATATATATATATATATATCTATATATATATATATATCTATATAGATATATATCTATATATCTATATATATATATATCTATATATATATATATATATAGATATATAGATATATAGATATATATATATATATATATATATATATATATATATATATATATATATATATATATAGATATATAGATATATAGATATATATATGTATATATGTTGTTATTTATGTTGTTGGTCTGGGCACTTACTTTTGCTACAAATTTGTGATACAGTGACCAGTCTGTATATAAGTCGCTATAAAAATTGAGATGATAAAGAGTCACAGAGAAACATACGTGATCCTGATCACAGGATCTGCAAGTGAGGACGGACGAAGCCCTACCGGTGATGAGGTAAAAACAAGACGTGACCAATCAAAGCCAATCACACTGCGAGCCTCCTTGGCTGGAACCAAGGACACAAGTCATCCGTCAGCTCCCTCGTCACCTCACGGAAGACGCGGAATCTGTCAGAGATATACGGCTTTGTCCTACGTTCAACCATGCAAACAAATAAAGCCTCGCCGCCGGACACATTCATCACCATTCACCCTCAGATTCTCCTCCCCGACGATGCTCAGACATGTTTTCAAGCCTGCTTTCTCACAAGAAGTGGTCGGTGATCTAGTTATCAATTTTCCATTCATAAACTTGAAGAATAGTGGAACCTTTGAGAAAATGACCTAAAAATGTGATATTCTTATGCTCAGATATTTTTTTATTTTATCAAAACTAATTGGCTTGCAATTGTTCTTTGCTTCAGCTTCATCGCTTTTCTTCACTCTCAACCTCTGCTGCAGTCATGGAGTCTTCAAACATTGTTTGGGATAAGAGGGGAATTGTGTGATTTGTGTTGAATGTTGTGAGCATGCACGTGGGGAGTGTATTTGTGTAAGCCAGCCTGCTGCAACTGGGGGACCAGCCAGCCGGTGCCTTCATGGATCGTCAGCCGTTCTTCCATCCCTGTGTTTCCATCTTTGTCCGTGTGGCTTGACTCCCTCTTTGTGTTGCGCTCTGTGTGAAATGTGTTTGCCTCTCATTTGTTGTGTGAATCCACCGTGGATTGCAGCAGTTGCAGCCTTCCTCCCTCATTGACTTCAACCCCTCCTTCTTACTCTTCTGTGCCTCGCTTACTGTCCGCATTTGCAGCCTCAGCTTCGACTCCCATCATCCCTCCTCCTCTCAGTCTGTCCATCCCGAGGTGAGAGAACCGAAATGGGAAATGGGCTGCTGGACAGCCTGAAGACAAAACAACAAACACAGGACACAAGTTGTTGGGTGCTTTGTGACCTAGCTGTGAGTTGCTCGAATAACTAGCACTATTTCTCTTCTGTTTTTTCCAATGATAGGGGATCATTTGTCAAAATAATCTACAATGATTCTTGTACTTGTGTCACAATATATAACTAAAAAAGCAGAAAAACTTTGGTCAAAACACACAATACTGCACTAGTATTATTTTATTAAGTTATCACTGACAATTTTAACTATATGTGATGAAAACTGCTGGGACACATTAAAGTACTCAACAGGAAGAGGGAGCTGTTTATCTGTGAAACTGAATCTAAAAGAACAATGTGACACATAAATGCAGGCTGTAATGCACACATGAAAGCAATGCACAACCACATGTCTTAAAAAGTAGTGATGTTTGATTAAAAAGGATTTTCTTCTTTGCATAAAAACCACATGCTAACTTTGAGGAGCGATGTCAGCAAAATTAGAGCAACCAAAACTTTTGAAGTTGTGTTAGGTTTGAAAAAACATTTAGTGGAACATTTCTCACCACAAACTTGAGACTTAATGTTCGTTTCTAAAATGCAACAAAAACTCATTTAGAGATATCGTTTTTTTTAAGTTAAATATTTTAACAGAGAAATGAACAAAGCAAATGATGTGAGTGTCTTATGGAATCTAAACTTTGATGCTGCAACACCCCCAGAAGTAACTAGGAAAGAGGCAATAAATGGGTTCAAAAATGTATTGGTGACAGGTGAGGGTGTCAAGATTAGGTATAAAACAGCATCACCAAACAGTTAGTCTTTCCAAGCAATGATGGGTCATAACTCACCACTTTAACAACCAACAATCACCTGTAAAAGAATCTTTCTCAATGCAAAACTGCAAATTGATTTAATCATCAACAGTGTAGAATACTGAGAAAACATCCAGTCAGCAGAAATTTCAGCATGAAATTACCAAAGACCACAGCTGACTGTGGCATTTGAGCCCTTAAGCAGCCCTCCATAAGAGGTATGGAGGTGTGTATGTCCAGAGTAAGCTTAACATATGTAAGGAATTTGTGTTGTGTAGCGTTGTACAACTTTAGACGCATTGCAGCATACACACAGTGTGTGTGTATCTGACCTTGCCCACATTGCAGATTTGTGTATTATTGGAAAAAGCTGGGGCACCGTAAAGAATAGAATCAAATGACAACCTAAGACTATTACACAGCAAAGATACATCAAGAAATTAAAATGCAAAATTCTCAAAAGTAAAAACTAAAAGCTGATCTGAGTGATAACAGAAATACTTTTATGAGTTCAAACATGCTTCTGGCCGTGTCTTATACATTTTATAGTTTCTAAGACAAAGTAAAACTGTAAATATGCTGGAAATAATTGATTTGTAATTGTGTCTGTAAAATTATGTGTTCAAACATATTCAATTTTTGGTTTAGTATGAATTTGATAAAACTCAGATTTCTGAAAATGGGTTTGGTTTGATCATTGTTTTCAGGTCAACAGAATGTTCAGGTATTAAAAAGTAATCCTATAAAAGTAGAGTATTTCTGTGTGATTGTATGGACAAAATATTTCACAAATACAATATCTTTATATAAAACATAAAATGTATCCTTTTTTCAGATTATAATTTTTTTCAGATTATAACTGAAAAGATTAAAGAGGTTATGAAGTGATTTAATTGGGAAGGTTGACCTGAACTATGAGCAGCTTAAGGAGGATAAAACAAATTTTGCTTTTAAAACTTTAACTACTGGACTCCGCAATTCCCAAATACAGAATAAAGTTGATGAGGAAGCCGCTGATGAGTTGTCTTTTAACCATTTTCAGATGTCTTTGGGGATTAAATGGCTTGCAAATCATCAGGCTTAAATGTACAAGAGTGATTTCTGTTGTGACTTTTTAATCGATAAAGTATAAACATGTCTGACAGCGGTCTTACCTGTCCATTACAGTCCTTAGGGCTCGTTCTATATTCATACGATGGCCTACTCGTGTCACACCCAAATCCAGATAGTCTTCCTTGGTCAAAGAGGGTAAGTGAGTGCCATCAATCTCATTGTCCAGGAAGCGTTCTCTGTGCTCTCCCAGATTTAGGTAACCCAGCCAGTCTGCAACATCATACTTGGTCCAGTAGGGCAGCGGCTTGGAAGCAAAAGGCTTTGTCGGAGAGGGCGGTGGTAAATGGGGGTAACTCAGGCAAGTAGGCGGAGGGAGAGGGTGTAGAGGTGGAGAAGATGTTCCAGACAGGAAATGAGTTGGAGAAAGAGAACGAGAGACAACTAGGGTGGAGTTTGGAGGTGGGGGTGCACCAGAGGGAGCAAATAAAGGAGGCGAGGGTGAGAAGTACGGATCTCCCAGAGGGTTCCCAGGTGACGGTGGAGTGATTGAACCGCGGAGATCGTAGATGGCACTGTACAGGGGTGTGGTAGGCAGAAGCGGGAGGGATGATGGACGTGGTGGGTCCATCTTGGGTCTCTCTGATGGGGAGATGAGAGGGCTGGGAGCTCGCCTGCGCTGGAGTATATGCGATTCTGCTTTACGGGACTCACGGCTAGGGATGAACTGGAATTCCAGGGCTTTGGTCCGGTAGACAGGTCTGTGCTTAGGGGACGTGGGGTAAGGGGAATAAGATGTCGGGGACAGAGGAGAATGTGAACGTGGAGGCTGAGAGGCTGCTGGAGGCTGTGGAGATGGGGATCGGCCCCAGTTCGGGTACTGGGAGGCAGGTGTTGGGGATGGCGATAGCGATGGTTGTGATAGTGAGATTGGAGATGGTGACTGGGATCGAGCTGAAGGAGGGCTCAGAGCTGAGGCTGAATCTTCTGAAAATCTGCAAAAAGAACGGAGATGAAAACAACAAACAGCCATGACAGAAATAAAATAAACATAGTTAAAGGAAAACCGTGCACACACTTACAAAAACATATCTAGATATCTTTGGAATTAAGTTACTTTACATTTCCAATATTTTGATGAACAAAATGAGTTTTTTTAAGTTTTATGTGGTATCTTCTTCCGTAGTCTCACAACAAGCTGTAAACTGAAGCAGGTAAAGTTAAGATTTCATTATGTTCCGGACAGAAGGAAAAATAGTGCGGCGGTGACTCTGTTACCTGTTTCTGCTTCTGGGAGAAACACATGGAAAGAGCCAGAGAAATAAAACACACATTTACAGAGTGCCGACACAACACTTACAAAAGACAAAGACAATACATGGTTTTTCACAGCGGGCTTGAATATCAGTTTGGAAAGTTTTCACACCGATGTTTTCTCATTGACACTATGACAACAACAACAAAAAGTAGTTCATGCTGTGACAGAAGTAAATTATTGGACTCAAGTTTTCACTAATTTGTACCTGTGTCTGCTCAGTGGTCTCTGGCTGCTCCAGCTGTCCTTGGTTCTCTGCTGCAGTTTGCTGCTCAGCTCATTAATGATGCTTGGCTTCATACTCGATGCAGGAGGGTAAATCTTCTTCCCCTCTAAAAGTCCCCCTGACTGGCCGCCACCATCACCACTCATCTGGCCTTCTCCCCAGAGAGGCTTCATCTCCGGAGTGCGTGGGCGGTCAAAATATGGTGAAGTCGGACGTCCCAAATTCTGCATGTCTCTTAGACCATATCCATCCTGGCCGCTTTCATCCTCTGCCACTCCCTCCTCGATCTCGTCCTCATCTTGCTCATCTCGTCGCCTATGTGAGTGAAAGGATGCGGGAGCAGTGCTGGTTTGTCTGTGTAGATCTCCAGCGCGGCCACCTTCTCTGAACCTGCTGGTTTTTGGATAGGTGGAGGCGGCTGCTGTAGCATTCTGCATCTCAAAAGTTTGTCCATCAAGGTAGCTCATGTAAGATTCAAGAAAATCTCCCGCTCTTTCTGTTTCACCTGCTCCCCCTCCTCCTATTCGTCCTCCAGCACCAACTCCTAATCCCCGGAGTCCAGCAGAGCTGCTGTCTCCCCGGACACCAGCACTGCTTAGAGCCAGGATGCTATCCAGATGATGGTCACTGCTGCTTCGGCTATCCAGTTCTTCAATCCCAGAGTCAACCACGGTCTCCTGGGACTCTCCTTTTTTGGTGACGGGGGCAGGACGTTGGTGTTCGCTTGTCCTGCGACTGCCTGTGATGATAGTGGAGGATGTAGTATGCGCAGTGTGCGTTCGTTCCTGATAGAGCTTAGTGGAGGTGCTGGTCGAGGTGGCAGCAGCGGTGGTTGTAGCAGCACAGCTAGCGGTCGTGGCATGGGAGGCAGTGCCCCTGTGGGGGACAGAGGTGGAAGAAGGAGCTGAAGGACCACGGTAGGCTGGCGGAGGCGCAATTGTGTGTGGAGGAGGTGTGGGGGAAGAACGCCCAGGAATGTGAGTGCTGTTGTAAAGCTGATGAGACATAGAGAAAGGTCTGTGATAGGATCCAGGTGGTGGTGAGACAGCGGGAGGAGGTGGAGGGCCCATGGTTGGCTGCAAGGTTGATGGTGAGGGAGGGGGTTGTGGATTGGGTGACGTCTGTGAAGGGGAGGGAGCAGACTGAGTCAGGTTTGCCACCTCACTGTCGTAAGATGTGAGGCTGGAAGCAGTGGAGTCTCCTGCCTGAGGGGAGGGCAGAGGTGTATGAGCAGGAAACCCGCTTACAAACTGTTCTTTTTGAGGAGGTGGAGGGGGTGGTGGTGGGGGAGGAGGGGGAGGAGGTGGTGGAGGGGGTGGTACCTGCTGCTGGCGAGGGGTCCGACTGTTTGAGAGCATCACATGTTTTGAGTACCCCCTGTCAAAGCTGTTAGCAAACTCTAACGGTGGTGGGAGGGGGTCTGCGTAGACAAACTCATCATCTGCATCAACTGAAGGGGCGGGGGGAGGAAGAACCATCAAGCCTGTTCCAGTGGTTCCAGTAGCGCTTGCTGGGTGCTGAGTACCGGTCGGAGGAGGAGAGGGAGGCGTGAGGGACAATATATATGAATCAGCTTGACTTTCCATCCTGAGAAAAGAAGGCCTCCGGGGCTGTTGAGACACCTGCTGAGCGGCACTATCAGCAGCTGCCGCATGAGCGGCAGCCTGCTCTGCCCTCCTAATGTAACCTTCTCTCTCTTTGTCCCTCTCCCTTTCTCTTGACAGCTCTCTTTCCCGTTCCCTTGACCTCTCCCGCTCCCTCTCCTTGTAAGATGGCTGATATGGCTGAGACTGATAGTGGTGCGTGTGGATAGTTTTGTCCTCCGAGAATCGAACTCTCAGCCCCTCACGAGCCCCTCCACCTTCCCGCTCCCTCTCCCCTCCACCACTTTCCTCACCCCACACACTACCAACTCCTCTGAGGATTCTGGGTGAGGGTGGACGACCAATAGTAGACGTTGTTGCTGCCAAAGAAGATGATGTGACCAGATAAGAGCTTGAGGACTGCACAGCAGATGACACTGGCTGAGAGGTGACAGTAGATGACGGAAACACCACGCTTGACATCTGTCGGGCAAAGTGGTGCTCTGTTCCCCTCCTCAACCTAGTGTCATCCCGCAGAGCACGTTCTCTAGCAGCCAGGGCGAGGCCAAGTGGAGATGTGGGATCAAGTGCCTTCCCTGTTAGAGGGTGAATGAAGGTGGTGTTGGAGGAAGGGGCTGGCTGTCTGCCTGCTGCAGTGTACAAATCAGCAGGAACAGACTTGGGCTGATAGTCCAGAGCAGATGAGGAGTACTCAGGTAGTCCAAAGGCTGGAGGCATACTCCGGGTGTGATGGATGAAGGTGTCCCCAGAGAACATGCCCTCATCAATGGACTTGGAGGGCCGTAGTCGTGTAGATGAACTTTCAGCCTGTGTATTAAGCTGTTGCTGTGACACCTGAGTCCTTGTTACCCCTCCCAGTCCATCACCTACTCCCCCAAGACTCACGTCTTCCTCAGCAGACATGAACAAGGAGGCACTCTTTCGGCGTGCTTCATGAAATCTCTCCCTGTCTCTGCGAGCTGCACCAACGATTGCAGCCCCAAACTGGCTGGTAAAGTCCAGATTATCCTGGGCTCGAATAGAAGGCAAGGAAGGAGGCGGTGGTGCTGGGATAGATGGTGGAGCTGGGGGCTGAGGAGCAGGAGTGGAGGGTGGAGGACCATGGGGTGTTTTTGTTTCATCTGCCTCCCCTGATGCAGGAACATCAGCCTCCACGCTGCTACCCTGGCTGCTTCGTCCACTGCTGCTGGTTGAAGGGGCTTTGACGATAATGGTGGGGATGGGGATGGAGCTTTTCTCCACAGAGTCTTTGCTCCCCAATGTGCCCTGGCCTATGCGCAGGTCCTCTACCTTAGATTGCTTTACCAGGGGGCCTTTACCTCTCCTGGCCCCTCCTTTAGGACCAGCTGCTGCAGTTGCACTGCGGTCTGCACGCTGCGGTTGACTCTGGGCAGTCTGTTGTTGCTGGGGCATTACAGTTGCAATGCTTGACGGGGGTACAGCCGCGCTGTAGCCTCTCCTCAGACCTGCTGCCTTAGCTCCTGTAGCCGCCCCCATTCCAGCTCCAACAGGCTCCCCAGTATGGGCAACCTTTCTCGAAGCAGTCCTGCTTTGAGCAGTGTGTGCAGCTGCATGTACGTATGAGGTGTGATCTGCTGCTCCCACACTGGGTCCACCACTGGGACCACCTGCCCTCTCCCTGCCACTGTGGGCAAAGTGCACTGACTGGGAGTAGGGTTGGTAGTGCGCAGAGGTGGATGTGGACTGGGACACAGAAACAGAAGGCTGCTGGGATGACTTTGCTCTCCAACCAAGTGGCGGAGCAGAGGAGAACGGAGGATCTGGTGGCGCTGTAGTGGGAGGAGGAGGGATGTCATCAGGGCCGGGCACTGACAGACTTCGGGCAAACTTCATGGTGGGAGGATGCAGTAACTGCTTCTCTTCCTCAGGTACACCTGCAATACAGCGTTCACAAGCAGAAAAATAGCAAATGCAGTGGTTAAAAACTGAGAACAAGAAAAAAGACACACTTTGGGGCAAAGAAGGTGATTGAAGAGAGTGTCTGTCTAAATCTGCCTGCCCAAGAACCTGCCGGCAAGTCTGTCCTCAGTTCTTATGTTTGTTAGTATGTGAGTCAGTTAGTGCTTTATATTTCACAAACAAGTGGCAACTAGACAGCATTACATAGCAGCATTTGTTTTATTGCTCACAGGAGAGTCTACAACTATTTCCAGGGGAAAGTTAGCAAAGCCCTTGTAACCAACAACGCAGACAAACCCAAGAAGATTAGTGGCGACAGGAGTAAATACAAGACAAGCAAATCTTATGGAGACTTAGTGAGGATTAATACAGCATACAATCAGATACAGATAAACATGTGTGGCCACAGACAAAACATTTTTGGCTACAGACAAACAGGTCAGCACAGAGTAGACCTCTACTGGTCCAGAGGACAGACATACAGGCAGACGAGGGGGCAGACGGAAAAAACAGACAGCCTCACCGATGGATTTCTGCCGCAGCATACCGTGCTGTGGGGCGTGACCTGAGGTGTATTGCCCACGGTCATAGCCGAGGCCTAACCCTGATGAAATCATCCCCATTCCAGATTGATCTCCGTAGTTCGGCTGAAATGAAATGGGAAATTTGTTGCACTTAAGAGGACAGATGTCGTGGGCACAAGTCAAGTGACAAAAGTCTGCATATGAAAATATTTGGATTTAAACAACTACAGTAGTGGCATCTTGTACTGTTTTCAAATCCTTAAAATTTATATCTGCTGCTCTTCTGCAACTATTGTTATAGCAGACAGACACAGTCTGACCATAAAAGTAGTCATTATAGGAGCACACACATATCTCAGGACACACATAAATCTGCTTCATGATACACACCTCATTGCCATAGAAACTTCTCCCCCTGTCTCTCTTTGGCCCCTGTCCCCGTGTCCCTGGCGCCTCATTGGTGCTGATTGTCTGCTGAGCTGCTGCAAGAATTTCATCTAGTTTATCTGAGAGAAAAAGGGAATAAAGAAGAAGACAGGGAGAAAGAGAAAGAGAGAGAGAGACATTTGACAATGAAACAGAAAAATAGACAGCTACAAAACAAGGAAAACTGTGTGGAAAGGGACACACTTGATGAGCCTGGATAGGAGGGGAGGGAAAGAAGGGGAGACATTCAGAAAAAAAATTACGACAAACATTAGCTTCCTTACTCAAAGCCATCTGATAGACTGTCCTCTTCTTCTCTGCAACTTGTGAGGATTCGAATTCTAAAAGACAAGACATAAGGCCAGTAAAAGAGTGAAGGGTGGGTGCCAAGTCATTTTGGATAGACATAAATACAAAGCCTTAAGCAGGAGTGCACCAGAGCATACCTGATTTTTTTTTCCAAGGGGTAGCAGCTGGAAGGAGGACAAAAGGAGACTTAAGTTTTGGCAGGAGTGAAAGTGCGATAGCGTTGTTACAGTGAATACTAATCATATTCCCCAGAGTCTGACAAACTGAGTCACCTCGTCAGGCTTTTCGATCTCCGATATGAAAGAACGCACTTTCACACCAACGCATCGCACAGCTGAGGCATGCACACTCATGTTACAGTAAATACACTGCACACACATGCACTGATTCCTGTTACTCTCATCTGAACACATACAAATGTGGAATTAGTCTAAAGCTGACTCCCACCTCGCTCCACTGTTAAATGGTTAACATCCCGTCAGCAGTGTAGTGAGGACAAAAGAAGACAAAGGAAAGGCAGAGTTAGTGGTTAACCCAGAGAACGGACAAGTCCGAAAAGGAGTGAAGAGGAGGAAATAAAGGTGACCTTTTGCATCCACTGGTGTACGTGAGTTTGTGTGTGGGCTTATCTGCAATACTCACACTTAAGCTATGATGTTTTTATGGGTGATTTATCGAGCATGATGTATACATTTTAACGTAATGTGGTACTTAGAGTCTTTCTTTCTGCATATATATGGAAAACCTTTCAAACATTGTTTTACTGACACTCATGACTAAAGAACTTACAACCAGGAAAATAACAGTTTGTGGCCTTAAATGTCCTGCAGGATCATTTCCATGTTAATGTCCTTGTTACTTGCAGCATGACTTCTAGGTGAACTGAGATACTGCACCAATCACAGAGGTGAGAAAGTTTAACAGCCGTCACAGCTAAGTAAATTCAAATGCATTAGAATAAGCATATGGCTGCAGCTGACATGACTTTATCACACATTGTACTCCTCTCACCTTGATCAGAAAGCTGCAAGCAAAAGGAAACTGTAGTTAATAGCTCCATCACTGCAAATGAAGCTAAAACAATCCAGGATATTTACTGATAAATGCACCTTTTACTCCATATCAAATGCTACGTATAGCCTAAATGCCTAGCTCTTACTAGCTTGACAGTTCAATGCAAAAATGTCCTAAGTCTTACTGACTGCTGTACATTCATATAAATAAATCTGCAAAAAGCTATGACAAGATTTAGCAGCAGGACCGTGGCACTTTCAGGCTTTTACATCACAATTCAATTCATTTTGATTTCTTGGCATAAAGATGATGAAGTAATTAGGCCACAGAATTTCAAATCATCAACATGGATACTGATGTTTCCCGCTCAAATTAATGACCACTTTCTCCCCAAAAGTCAATGCTCTCGCAAAAAAAGGATGCATGTCTACATTTATGTGGTTATTGATGAATGTATGCACCATGTATCAGCTTTGTTGGTTTGGACTGAAACTGTATGCATCAGATCATTTATACAGTCTCATCCATATCTGCTGCTGGTAAGTTTAGTGAGTGGATAGTGGGGACTGTGGCCGTTGGAGGGCAGGTTTTATGGATTTAGAAAACCAGAAACTGTGTGTCAGACTAGGTGTTCATGCTTTACGTGACTAGGTGAGGTCACACCACAGAGATACAGCAGGTAAAGAAAGAGAGAGGGGGGGCATGAGGCAAAAGGTCGATATCAATACTCATGATAAATGTTAACAATATCCTGACTTGTGGCAGCAAACATGACTCACTGTAAATGTTTTTTTTCCTTACAGAAATGTTGATCATTCAAACCAAAACAGAGAGCAGCAGCTCTATGTGTCATCATCTTTCATATATCATCAAGCTGCTCGCTGGGTTTGTTCAGAACCAGACGGCCGTAGCAACGAGCGCCAGAAATGTTCAGAAGGTATTAGCCAATCACCAATAAAATACTGTGCAACTTTCTGATCTGCAAATGGGGGCGTTGACCCTCGCCATGCACTCTCCTCCCACTATTTTGCCTCAAATAGAGATGGCATGCGCACAGCCACACATAATGCTGTTACCGTAGCAACAGACCTGGAATAAAGTTGTTTTTGTGTGTGTGTGTGTGTGTGTGTGTGTGTGTGTGTGTGTGTGTGTGTGTGTGTGTGTGTGTGTGTGTTTTTTCTTAAAAATTACTCATCTCAACAGTTTTATCCTTGGTGCGATTTGTTCCAAAGGAATCAAACCTTTTTCTTTTTTCCAGTCTGAGTACATATCCAGACACTTTATGATGTCTGTGACACGTGGATGCTCTTCTGTAGGTGACACCCAAGTCCCCTGAAGTGTTTTCTTTGCAACATACACGTGCCAAATGTCAGTATTTGTGTGTTGAGCAGAGGGGTTGGTAGGCTGAGCTGTAAAGCTGTGGGTGGGCCAGGGAGGAGAAGGAGGTGCAGGGGGGTGTAAGGTAAGAGAAGCGGGCAGTGAGAGAGGAATCACAGGAGGAAGGCAACACTCTTTCTGGGTGGGGTTACCTGTAGTGGGGGTGCTGGAAGTGACAGTGTGGAACCTCTGAAAAAACAGTGAAATGCATTGAGACTGTCATCCACAGCTGCAGCCAATTCTTTTTCTTTTCTTTTTTTTTTTTTAATTTTTATTCTTGTTTCTGTCACTAAATAACTACAATATCTCTTCTCTGCTTTCTTGCTGTCTAAATTTAGCTCTAGCTCAAGTTCTCGTCACACTCTGAGAATCTTTAACAACCCCCAACACTGCCTCTATCATTCCTCATCACCTCTGTCAGTTCCTAACCAGCAACGCACCCTCCTTCGGTGTCTGAATCTCCCTAGAAGGATGTTTCTTCTCTCTTTGTAATCCTTCTTGTTTCATCCTCCAAAAAGTTCATTCAAGCCTGTGTCTTACCCATCTCCTCCAGCTCTGAAGTCATTGACTTGGAGCGAAGGGCGATGGCAGGAGTACTCAGCCTCTTGCTCTGCTGCGGGACTGAAATATAAGGAAAAAACAAAAGCAGTTGTTAGTCAACGGGTTCAAGAGTAAGACTCAGCTCCCACCAGCAATCAAACGCTCACTTTTCTTCCTAGCACCGTCTTCCATGTCAGGGTTGCGGGTCACCATGACAACCTTGACCATGAGGCTGTTGCCACCCTGTCGGATCATGTTGACGACCTGCCGGTGACCAACCTTCACAACATTCTGACCGTTGACCTTGGACAGAGACACAAACGGGATATTCCTGCATTCAATAAGAAGATCTTGGCAACTTCTTCCCAACTGCATTTTGATTGTCAGTGAGAAAGTCTGCTGCTTATTTGTGGTTTGCTGACAGAAGCAGCAGTCTGTACAGGAATCCCCAAACCTTTTTCACACCCCAGCCACCTCCTTAAGCTCTTCAGCAGGGACACTGAGGGGTTCCCAGGCAGTCACCCCAGGTCTGTCCCTTCAAGCCTCCTCCCAGTGGGACCTTTCCAGAAAAAACTGAATTCTCCTGGGAGAACATCCTAACCAGATGCCCGAACCACCTCAACCCCAGTTTAAGTTTAAGGTAATACCTCTATGAGAAAATCCCCCATCCTGAGACCGGCTCTCCAGGCTACGCCTCCCTCATCCACCGACTCCAAATACTGCAGGGCTGGGAAGGCTGGAGTAGGAGTAAACTCTTCAATGGGAGTCTGAGCTGGAGAAAGCATGAAAGTAGGAGATTATATCAGCACTGCGTGTGAAACAGAACATGCTGGAACTGCCTGATGATCATATCTGAATGAACAAGTTTCAGGTGATATTTTTGTGCTTACCTTTGGCCCCTCTTAGCACGAAGCCAAATCCCTCACTGTCTTTTTTCTGTAAAAGCACCGTCTTCTCCTTGATGATATAGTCACTGGCAGAAAGCAGACAAAGGTGAGACAGAGAGTTACAAAGGACACAAACACAAATGAAGAGGACAAAGGCTGAAAGTCCTGAGCTGTGGTCTTTTACTGTCGGTCATTCTCCTCTCTTGGAACACTTTTTGTTTTGTCTCCACTGATAGGTCGAGACTACCAGAGGCTAAAAAATCTAAGACAGATTTTTTGAAAAGTAGACAAGGAGGACATGTGCTTACATCCCTGCACAATCACCCTCTGCAATAATCAATGGAGATGACGGTGGGAAAATCAATAAATCACACAAACTCGTACCCGTTTACAAGACTCCAACTCCTCTGCTGTCTGCCTCCAGCTTCCTGTGTCCTCGTCTGATTACATCACCAATAAGACACCAATAGCAGGCAGAAACTTTCTGTTCTGGTTTGGATTGATGGGTAGGTGTCAAATATTACAAAAAAATGACCTCCTACAGCTTTTTCAATCAATTTTCCTTTACTTCAGTGGAAAATAAAACCAAAGAATGATTAATTACAACATTAATTTTTATCATCTATTATTTCTATCATTCTTTTTATTGCAATTTTTACAAATCTGACAAAAAAAAAGCAATATAAAAAATGTTTTTTTATGAAATAACAAAGTTTCATTGTTGTTTTATTTGAAGAATATATTTTTAAAGGTTTATTGTTGCAGTTGCATTATATACTTTAACTAAACTACTGATGATTCATCTGAAAACTACCACTGATCATTAACATTTCATTTCAACATAACTACCAATAATGAAATTTAAAAAAAAAGTTTTACTGCGCTCACATTCCTTTACGTGTTTGACAGCGAGCCCAGAGCCAGTTTTTTACCAGAACCTTGGTAAGAGATGCTATATACAGTACGATGGGGCTGCTTGTTGCCTCAGCAACAGCTCAGACTGGACACAAGGAAACTTGGGTAGGTCCACAAGCAGAGCCAAGCTATGTAATGGTGAACCATTAGTCACTGACAGCAGAGAACAGGCGCTGCATGCTCACAGGTGGAGCTCGCAGCACATTTTCTCTTTCTGTGACACAAACAGGTGGGAAATAAGTGCCTGTTAGTAAAATGTGCATATATATATATATATATATATATATATATATATATATATATATACTAGTACCATGCTAAAGTCATTAAAAGGAGCTTTATCCAAATCATCCTACTGTCAGAAAGGAATATTAAGGTTCTCTACATATTTCTTATGTCTGAAAATGTTCCAGTTAAAACAGCAGTCCAGGCCATTTTGCGTTGTGAGCAGCTGTAAAAGCTTCACCTGGCTGGGTTGGGTTGCAAAAGAGTGTGAGCATTTCCCCTCTGAACTTCTGAAATTCTTTTATTTAAGTAACTGTTCAAAACCTGTAGGAGTAATATCGTCCAACGACTCACAAATAAGTAAATGTTAGAATAATTCAAGATCTTTTCTTTTCCATCTTATTCCCTCATTAATTATCTCACAATCCCCAGATTAGTCATGCATCTGTTTAAAGAGATCCCAAATTCTGTTTAACTTGATACAAACTGTATAAAAATGTGAAAGAGAACAGAAAACACTTTGTTTTTCTGCTGATACTTAATGGATTTTGAATATGAACCCTTCTTTTAAGTCAGTGTTTGTCAAAGTTGTTATTTAATGCAGACAATATGAATAATACATCCGCCACATTACAGTGCACAATTCATATCAAAATGCATTTTGCCACAGTCCGTCAAGTGGGCTTGAGATGGAGCTCATCTAAAACAAATAGTTGTTCAACATCAGTCCACAATGACAGGCTTTTCTTAGAGCTCAGACATTTTATCCACATTACACGGTGGGTTTAAACCGCTGTGGACCATGGGGATGAGAATGTCACCATCTCTATAACACATTAAGTATGCTTGTCCTGTTATGAATGAAAATGCCTGAACAAAAAGCCATTCAGTCAGGCAGTGAGTCAGAGACGTATATATATGGTATCAGCTGTAACATACTGTAACCACATGCTGATAATCCCATCGTGCACCAAAATAGTCCCAGCCCACTCCATCTGTTCATCCCCTCTCGTTCTCTCTTCAATGGCTTTTTTTTTTTTTTTTTCTTTTTTTTACATTTTCCCATTTTGAAGACTTTTCCTGACTGCTCTCTTCTTTCTGCCCTGATTTTCTTCCTGATCATACAGTAAGTTTTTTTTCTAATCCCATTTCCCCCTTGTGATCTTTTTTCATTCAGTCTATTAAGTGTGTGATTCTGTCTCTGCCAAGACTGTCGCTTTGTTATTCTGCTAGTCTTTTTGTCCATTTATGCTGCACAGCTCAGATCTTCGACTCTGAGAGGCACAGTGAACTAATTAACACACGGTGCACTGCATGGTAACACATTTACTTTACTAGAAGGTGAAATAGCAGGATGTTTAGTATACACACTGATAAATGTAGACACTCATGTTTTCCCTGGAGGTGTTAGCCTGCTGTATCTCTGCAGGCAAAACATGCAACAAGTCACTGGACTTTCATTTCCTGAGCTGACCATTCAGCTGACAAGGTTTGAGGAACTTCATCACAACTAAATACCAAAATGTTAAATGTTTTGCACTTCTTATTTCCTTAAAAAAGGTGTTTCTTATTTTTAATTATAAGTTAAGGGAGTACATTTAAAATGATCTAAAAGCCGTTCTTGTAAAACAATTGCATCCATTATTACTATAACTGATAAGCTCTAAAGTAATGCATCAGGACCATGTAGAATTATGCAAAATGGAAAACAGATGAAAAATGCAGCGTTTGAGGACCACTGTATAAATATATTCGTAGCTGTTTGCATTGCCAGCTATCAGTGACAACAAAGTGACACCAACTGAGTCAAGAGAAAGAGAAATCACCAAGGGAACAGCTTTGAAAGAGGAGTTAGGAGTTCAGGACGCTGTGTCAGACCATAGTTGTCATATGCATCCTAAACTCACTCAGGGCGTCTGTGTGCATCTGTGTTTAGTTGTTGCAATGCATCCAAACAGCGTAACTGTGAGTCAGGCTCTGCAGCCTCGCAGGATGTCGTCAGCTTTAACTGTGTCTCAGTTTGCTGGTTGTCTCCTCTGAAGTCCACCTTTCTAAACTAAACACATCAGCAGTGAATCACGAGGAGTGACCCTGCACATGCCAACGAGGAAGAGATACAGCTGGCTTTTAGTCACAATCGTTTGAAGCACGCTTTGTTTTCATATCTGTAAAGGTGGTTCAGCTGTTTCACAGGAAATCCTAGACATGTGAAGTCTGGATGCCGTGCTTGTTTTAGCTGTGCTTGTCTTTTAAAACTAATGAGCAGGGATAAACTAGAGAAAAAACAAGGGTGCAAATCATGCAAATCAGTAATATTCTTAATTATACCAGAGCTTACATGTTAAGCAACTTTTCTGCATTTTTGCCAATGTTTTCACGTCATGTTCAGGTCTTCAGGTCCAGCTCTCTGGTCTACATCATTCCCTAGCCTCTGCTACAGCGTGGCCAAAAAGCAGTTGCGCTGGACAGAGTTGGATGGTGCACCTCATCCTGCATATCTTAAAAACGCCAAGGCATCAAACCAGTTTGGCGTAGCAGACTTCAATAGAGGTGTCAAACAAGAAGCTGGAACTTGTCATGCACGCTGCATCGTTAAAACTCCCTCACCATGCGCTGTTTCCTTTCTGTGTCGGCAGCCTCCCCTTCTCTCTCTCTCTCTATTACTCTCACACACGCTGGTAAACACACTGAAACATGCCACACATCAAACTGGAGGCACATACATCATCCAGCCAACAGAGGTGGAGAAATGTGCTTACCGTGTTTTTGATGGACAACAGCAAACACACCATCAATCCACAGAAAACACACACATGCATACACTCACACACACACACACTTTGGCATGTTTATGCAGACAAACAAACACGCAATCAGACTGCACATCAGTAAAACCAGCAAGCATCATTTTCTGCCAGTGCAGCATTGCTAGAGGACGTTTGTTCAGAGAGTGACTCAAAGCATGGGGGAAAGGGAAAACGACACACACTCACACATGTTCGTACAGCGAAACACGGAACGACTGCACTGCTCATACGCCGGGGCTGTGCAGCAGCAGCGACTCTCGATTGCCTTCACATGCATCGCACACACACACACGCGCACACACACTGAACCATACACATCTGTCTGCAAGCATGCTTTGCAACATCTGTCAATCTATCTAATCAATTCTGCCCTGCCATCCATGATGTCCACATGCATGCATCCCTCCGTCTGCCCCTCGTTTCTCCCCCCACCTCAGCTGGAGGAAGAGGGGGTGACAGAGAGAGGAAGAGGAAGGTTGTGTGGGGTATAAAAAGCCATGGCAGGTACCTGTAAATGAACCAGACGCTCCTATTCACAGGGCCCAGCGACGGCCAAGAAGAAGAGAGGGAGAGGGAGAGGGAGAGATCCTCCTCGCCGCATGCTCCCATCGCCATTTCCTCCCCTCCCTCTCCTCCTCCTCCTTCTCCTGCTCCTTCTCCTTTTCCAGCGAGATAGTAGTGAGCGTGAGCCGCGAGAGAGGAGGAGGAGGAGGAGAGGAGGAAGACGAGGAGAGAGAGATGGAAGAAGGGAAAGGGAGAGGGCCGAGCTCTCCCAGCCCCTTCATACTTAAGACAGCGAGGAGGAGGAATGGGAGAGAGTGAGGGATTGAGATGGTTAGCTGTGACTGCGACACAGAGAGAAAGAGAGAGAGAGAGAAGAGGAGGAGGAAGAGAGGAAGAGCAAGGGGGAAAGGGTGGCTTAAAGAAGAACGAGAGTGAGAGGTGATTGAGTTTGTTCACAGGAGGTTTTTATGCACAAACACACTCGTGCAGTCCAGACATGCAGCAGTCATGCAATCAATGCATGTGCGCTTTATCTGAATCTTTCTTTAACCTCCTCCTCTTCCTCACGCTTTTAGTGTAACTTCACTTCCCAAAGCTTATATATATCTATATAGATATATATCTATATATCTATATATATATATATATATATATATATATATATATACACACCAGTCAGCCGTAACATTAAAACCACCGACAGGTTAGTGAGTAATTCTGCTCATTGCGTTCTAACACCTGGAAAACCTGCTTCCTGGCATGCACATGGAGAGCAGTCACCCCCCTATGGTAGCAGCCTTCCCCAGAAAACTACGAGATGAGCTCAAAGAGCAAAGTTAAACCTGAGATGTTCATCCAGCCTCCCCAGACACCTGTATGATGGGATCTGATTGCATCACTGGGAAGCAAGCCCAACTCACAAAGCTACAGGACCAAAAGGAAGTATTGCAAACGTCCCAGTGGACACTTCGGGACACTTCTGGATGTTTATGTGCTGACTGATCAGCATGAGGGAGGGAGCTACCTAATATTAGCTGGAGCCTAAACTGTGACGACTGATTGGTGTGTTTTCACTCTGCCTTTTCCATGCTGTCATGATCTCCCATCAAACATGATGGCGGTAACCAAGATAGATCTGCTTGTTCAGTTGTGTTTGGGTTCTCAGGGATATGGAAGAACATCAAAGTGCTTTTACTACTGATGAAAAAGACTGATACAACCATTAATATATGTTTTGTTTTCATTAGCAGTAGGTAGCTATCTTTCAGACTTGTGTTTAAGGAGTATACATCAGTATTAGTATATATCAGTTCATGCAGAGGTGTAAATGTCAACCCCGAGGGACATCAAATGTTGCCCAAACATGTAGAGCTACAACTGTAAATGGAGCCTCTTATAAGTATTAAAACCACACCTTGACTGACCAACTTTCTCTGTGAGGATTTCAGCAAATAAATAATTCCCTTCGACATCTGGTGGCCAAAGAAAAAATCCATCAAAATGAAAATACACCCCTTGCTTTTTGTGCAAGTCCACCCACTGGGTGACTTTAAGAAACACAAGAGGATGAGGCTCTTTCCACACAGGGACTAGTTTAAGTGATTCTGCTTCATATGTTCATCATTTGAGTATTTAATGCACACAGAAGTCATGTTGCGGGAGTCCAGAACCGCCGTTCCTCCTCCAAAACGGTTCCAAACTCTGCCAGCGTCGTCTTTCTACGTTACATGTGAACAAACTAAACATTTATTTTTTCTCTACAATCATACGACTAAATCGCATCAGAGTCCTTTTACAAGACTGGCTTTAGATGTTTACACAAGTGCTATTTTGCTTTTCATGTTTCAGTAAAGTTTAAAAAAGAATGAATAATCAGTACGCTTCAGAAAGTAAAGAAACACTGAGACTGAAAAAAGACAAAAGCGGAGCTGGACATGGTGTTACATGTCCTTCTTTCCAACTACAACCCCTACAGTCGCTGTAGCTGAAGTAGTTCACCAAGTACCAACTTCATGATCGTATGTTCATTTTCCACATTGCTTAGTCCAGCTCAGGGTTGGAGGGAAGCTGGAGCCATCCCAGCCATTAGCAGATGAAAGGCAGGCATAACATCTTATGAAATTCACTCAGTTGTCTGAATAAAGCTTGTTGAAGATTTTTAGGAAACTGTCGATCACAACGGAGCCGGGCAACTTAACCATCAACGTTCAGGACAAAATCTACAGGCTGCTGATGTTTACCTCCCGCTTTGGTTCTGGTTGAACTTGTGTGAAAGCAGGCTGGTTCACCCGAAAGCCCCTTCTTTAATACCAGTGGTCTGAATCTGCGCATGCTCCATGTCTTGTTCTCAGGTTTTCGGTACCTTTCTGTGTCAGCATTGCAGTGGCTTTAAAAGGCCTCATATTGATCCCACAGCATTTTATTCTAGAATTTTCCCAGGACAACTTTACAAAAACTCTCTGTGTGGATGTGGTCTAAGGGGTTTGTTGGTGCTGGGACTGCTTGTGTGGACTCGAGCGGGTCTGGAATTCTAGGCAGGTCATGAATGCGCGAGGGTGAGAATGGGAGAAACATTACAACACTTTGCTCATACTGAATCCATGTTTGATGTCAGCATACATTAGTGATGTAAGAGAGTCCCAGATGGTTGTTTCTGGATCTAGTTTGAGCATGAAAAACAAAGTTATATCCCAAAAATATAATTTTGCATAGACTATCCCTTTAAAGTGATGGTAGCAGAGTAAAAGCAATGGACTTTAGTGCATATTTGCAAATCACAATGTTTTAAACTCTTCGGTAGACATCCTGTGGGCGGACATGACAAATAAATATGAATTTCACTCTGTCTTCATTCCAAGTACCTACACATCTTATAGAAAGCTATAACTATTTCTAGCTATAACTAGAAAGCCAGGTTTCTTGAGATCTGAATGATGTATACCATTCCAGGCTATAATCATAACTATAGCTTCAGTAAACACTTATCTCAGACCAGATGTGAATGTAATACAGCAGTAGCAGAGAATTCTACAATAAAAACACTTCTGTTACATCAGGAAAGTCTCAGGTAAAAGTAGTCCAGTAATATTGTTGGTCCACCACAAGTCTAACCAAGTAGTTTTGCTTTCCTACTCTAATCATATGATGGTATATCCTAAACAATCAGGAAGTTAAAAAAGTATTTTAGCATAGTTTTATGTAAAGCATGATGTTACTGAGTGAACATAACAGGAAATCTGTGTTTGTAAAGATTCTTGCTTAAAAAGACTTTTTGGAGAAGAAACACTAGAAGGACATTTTCTCTGATGCACAGATGACCCCTGCAGAGGTTCAGAAATGGCCTCAACATTGTATTGAAGGGAATGAACAACCAACCAGTGTGGCTGATTGGAGGACTTGATTGAAATATGGCATCAGTTTACACACTCATCTTTTGTTAGTGAATTAATCTTAATTAAACAAAAAAAAGAATTAAACATGTACTAATTATGTTGCAAAAAGTGGCATTAATGGACATATATGCTTCATGGGTGCATAAAAAGTAGCAAAACCCAATGTCCACTTCAAAAAGAGTTATTTTCTGTTACAGAAGACAAAGCTCAAACACCTCACGGGCACTGTAGCCTTTCTACCCTTCACATAATGACAACACCATGTAACATTTGCATAATGCCTGCCTATTGGCTAGTTGGCATGCTTAAAAAAAAAGGAATAAGCAGCTTCCTCTTTCCCTGCCATTTTTTGACCAATCAGCTTACAAACAAGAGCACAGCGGACCTTAAAGAGACCCAGTTCCATCTAATCATCCCACCCTGCCATCCATGATGTCCGTATGCATGCATGCTTGTCCGTAGCCCCCCATCTCCCCCAGCAACTGGAAGCAGGCAGAGACACTATGGGCAAGTTAGAAGTGCTGAACAGGTCTGTTAAGCCGTTGTGTTGACTTGTTGTTGGCAGTCATCATTACTTAAACCAAACACAAATAAAAGGTTTTAGCCTAAATGTGTGTGTGTAGAGAAAAATTAATCTAAAAAAGACTTGAGTCGACAAAAACTAGTCCAATGACACTGCACCTCTCCTAACTCATAATACAGACTTTGCTGCTTGTTAAAACGTCGGTGTTAGCGCTCGCCGTCGCATCAGTTGTGTTACAGCACTGTGTTGTTTTAGAGCCAGCTTCAGTAAAACAGCTGTACTGGCATCCTGAAAACAAGAACGGGTTGTAATTTGGGAGTGATGAATAAACCTGACAGCGAAGATCCCCGTGGAGACTCTGCTGTAACTGACCCCATGTGCCTTTAAAGCACAGCTTAACTAATCCCATCCACCCCATTTTTGTTCTTCTGTTCCCTCCAGCCTCTAACATGTGACACACAGACACATCATGCATGCTTCACTCTCTCATTTGCTGTAAACAAAGCATGAATGAGAGGCTAGAGCAATGGAAAGGAGGAGGGCGGGGGTGGGGGGCGCATGGATGCAGACAGGAAGAGGAGAGTTGACTGAGAAACAGCTGGCAGATGAGTGGTGGAAAGAGAGAGAGGAGGTGGACACAGAAGGAGAGAGAGAGAGGGAGGGGAACAGATTCTCCTGAAAAGGCACTCACATCATCTCCCAGTCAGAGCCTCGATCCACGTATGTTGAAATTGTCCTCCGTCGACTTGCCCCCCCTCCCTCTCGCTTTCTGTCATCCTCTTAAATCCCTCCTGTCTTCGAGAACGATCACAGCTCTCGTCCTCGCTCTTCTCATGTCTTTGCCTTTTTGTTTTCCTCCCCGCATGTCAGGCTACACCACCCTGATTGTGTGTGTGTGTGTGTGTGTGTGTGTGTGTGTGTGTGTGTGTGTGTGTGCATACACTCGTGCTGTGACTGAGAGAGAGCTGGGCTGGGTGGAGCAAATGTTGACAGAAGGTCCACATGATCATGTGTTTATGTTTATCTGCATGTTCGCCAAATGTGCGCCGTTCTGTATGCATCACTGCAGACTGATCTGGACGTGCACGCTCACCTTTCTCGTTGGAAATTTAAACAATAAGGAAAACATGGAGGAAACATGAACAAATTAATCATTCTAATGCTGCTAATGTGAGAGATTAATGCCTCAGCTCTCTTCTGAACTTTGTGCTCATCCATCTGGGTTTGACCCACAGCTGGGCTGGCAGAAGAGCAGCACGTACAGACCGAGCTGGTTATGTTCCAGGTTAGTTTAAGCTTTTCATCTCTCTTAGGATGAGAGTTATTTTAAACTTGCCTCTCTCAAACACTGCTTTATATAATTACCAATATTATCCTTGTTTGGCTGTTTGGGGGGGTTGCAGTGGCCCAGGTGGTAAAGTTGGTTGTCCAGGGACACTGCAGCCCAGAGGGGGACACAACTGTCCTCTGTTGGCCGGTCCCCAGTCCAGACAGATGCAGAGGGTTGTGTCAGGAAGGGCATCCACATAAAACATGTGCCAAACATTTCCGTACCGGCTCGGTGGTTGGATGCTGATGATTTACTGTTGCGACCCCTTCAGGGGGAAAACAACAACATCCTGTGTTTGGTTGGATGTTGTCACCAGGAGATGAGCTGGAAGATGTGCATCAAAGTCTCACTCTGGTGAATTTATGTTTAATGGATGAGGGACAGACAAAGAGCTTGATGAGTAAAAAATAAAAAAATAAAACTAATATTTGCATAGTTGCATAAAAAACTGTTGCAAACACGTTTACAGATCTGATAAAACTGCAACACACACACGCACATGGATGTATATACATCATCACAGGCTGCAAATGACAACTCTCAAGCAAATATGAACAATCTACAAAGATCTACACGAGTACGGAATAAATACACAGCTGTCACTCAAAATATGAGTAGAAGGCGTTCTTTAGGTAGGTAGGACAGGAGGTGGGATCTTTGAAGGGCAGAAAAAAATCATTCTGATCTTAAGAAATGAGCCATTACATTCATAATTCAAGTCAGTTTTTCAAGAAATAAATGTATATAAACACATTAGTTAGCTGTTATTGTTCTGAGCTTCAGAAATCAGGTTGGTGGGATGAAACAAAGCTTAAAGTTTTTCAAAATAATTATTTAGTCTTCTAAATTAATTCTTTAATTCATATCCAACAAAACTCCTGTGTTAGTTTTATTAAAATGTGTGAAGAGATTTGGATTTTATTCACCTATTTGCTGTCTTTTTAAGAGAAGTAATTTAAGAGGGTGCTGATCCTGTCCATCACATTTACTTTAAAGCAACACTATACAAGTTTCTGACTTTTAAACTTAATATTTCATACTCATTTTGCTGGCAAACTAATATTCCTTATGCTAATTCTTGGAGCCATCATTGCATACTGCATACTTCACGAGGTTTTCTTCCTGCTTGGAGCGTCACATGACAGCTGCATTTCACCTTATGGCACACATCGCAGGCCGGCAGTAGAACATTATTGCATCGGCTCTTTTGAAAGCACAGCATGGCTGATTCAGGTCAAGAGAGGACAATAAATTGATAAAAGAGACAGAGCAATAGATGAGACAAAAGTCAATATCTGACTAACTTTTACTGACTAGAGAGAGTCCAGAGATGAGACAGGATGCAAAATGGAGGTTGAATTAGCCTGTTAAGGGGTCCTAAAGTAAGAACACCTGTCAAACGTAAGTAGTGGTGCTTGAAAGAATATCTGAACATTGAACATTATCAGTTATCTGTTTTATCGTCAGTATCGCTGTTTTTTCTACCAACTGTCTGAAGATGACTCTAAAACAGTCAATATCTACGAACTAGCATGTTAAAATATCAAACTACAGCAAGAAAAACAACGTTTACACTCCAACACGGTTGTATTTCCATAAAACTCATTTAAACTGAGTTATAGCTTTAAGATCCACATGTTCAGGTTGTGTTAATTATTCTCGGAGTTCAACCTAATCTGTCAAATCTTTCATCATTAAGCATAAAAATCTATAAGTCTGCTTTATGCTATGAAATCATCACGCATGTGCAGACTTTTTTTTTTTTTTTTTTTACTGATTAATAACTTCTTTTTGCTGTGATCTCATTACTGTTTCTGAAACTTCTCATATTATAAGTAACACATGGGAAGTCTGACTTATTGTGTTTTAATAGTGTCAACAAATCAGACTTCTTGTTGATTAAATCAATTTAAACAATAGTTGGTTGTTTCTTACTGTAAACTACAGCAGGAAAAACAACATTTACAACCCAACACGGTTATGTTTCCATAAAACTCATTTAAACTGTGTTACAGCTTTAAAATCCACATGTTCAGGGAGTGTTAATTATTCTCTGAGTTTAACCTAATCTTATCAAGCATAAAAAACTATTAGTCTGCTTTATGTTATGAAATCATCACACATGTGCAGAGATTTTTTCTTTTTTTTTTTTTTTAAGCTAATTGGTAACTTCTTTTTGCTATGATCTCATTACAGTTTCAGAAGCTTCTTATATTATGAGTAACACATGGGAAGTCTGGCTTATTCTTGATTAAATTAATTAAAAAAAAAACTAGTTGATGGTTGTTTTTACTGTAAATGGTTCATATGGATACAGACATCAGGGTTTATCTAAGTAAACAACTTTCTAAGCTGATGACACCTCCTGCTGAGTGCAGAAAAGAATACATCTATCTTCATCCGTTTTTAAACCCTGGATGCCTTCTTTCATTCATGCTCTTCATCCTTCTTTCCCATCCTCCTCACCCTTTTGAGTGCCCTTCACTGTCTGACCTCCAGATGGAGACACCACAGGGAAGTGAGGGTGATAGAAAGAAAATTAAAAAGTACAGGGGGGTTCGCAATACCGTGATGAATAGAAAGCGAGGGAGGGATGCAGAGATGGTTGAGAGATCTGGCCAATTACAGTGAGATGAAAGGAGGAATAGGTGAGATATTACATGTAGTGATAAAGGCTGTGAAAGTGGGCCCATGTGAGGGCGGCTCTGAGTCAGCCATGCCCGCCTGCCTGGCCAAACAAACAGTCTCAAGCTCGATTTACGCTGCAACACAGCTTTAATTATCGATGATATGTGCTGCCGCGTGTGGAAAAGCATATGTGTGTGAGCTGGTTGAGTGTGTTGCTTGCATGAAATGTCACTGTTGATGAAAAGCATGTTAATAATATATGATACGGAGGGGATAAGTGTGAGAGGAGCAGAGTCAGAGGCAGTGATTAGTAAAAAAAACATATATATATATATATATATATATATATATATATATATATATATATATACATATATATATATATATATATATATATATATATATATATATATATATATATATATATATATATATATATATATATATATATATATATATATGTATACACAGAAAAAATGTCTAAACTGAAGGGTTACAAGAATGATAAAATCTGGAAAGAGATGGATAGAAAGCTGCAGTTTGGTGAAATAATAAAAGATACTGGAAATTATTTTATTTCTGTGAAAACAGTCTATTTTGCTTCAGCAAAAAAACATCCATTTTCATCGCTGCTTGGTCCAATTAAAAGGTTGCAGGGACACTGGAGCCTATCCCAGCAATCACTGGGCGAGAGGTGGAGTACACCCCAGACAGGTCGCCAGTCCATCGTAGGCAAAATAACACATTAGAAGAAAATGAACCTAAATTAGTTTAAACTAATAAAGAAAAATCAATGAAAGCTTGTAAAAAGCTGAATATATGAACGCTCTTATGCAAACAAGTGTCTCCAGACATTATCTGAGATTTTATCATCTCCTGCTCATTTAATTTCTTATTCCTTGTCTGACCTGTTGTTTTATTAAGTTATTTATTTCTCTTTTATCTGTTTTATTCTGTTGTTATTTTGGCTGATTGTGTACAGCACTTTGTTTCAACTCTAGTTGTTTTAAAGGGCTTCATAAATAAAGCTGAGTAGAGTTGAGTTGAGTTGAGTTGAGTTGAGTCTAGTTGAGTTGAGTTGAATTTATTGCCCATATACACCTTGTATCCTCGTATCAAACATGTAGATCAGGCTTGTTTTTCTTGGTTTTAACTTAGCTGTTTGGTAGATAAATAACTCCTACAGAAACCATGATTCTGTAAAATGTAAACAACAAATCTAGTTTCTGAGTATTTTCATCTGATGAAGATCCGTGTAGCTAATATGACTCCAAATGAGATAAAACTGCACGTGTATGGTCAGAAATCTGGATTCTTACATCTAAACCAGGATGTACTTTTAAACAGCATATTAGTCTTCACATAAACACTGTCTTTAAGGTAATTTTCTTCTTACTATCTGTTAAATTAGTCTGTTTTTTGTAAAATACTATAGAAGAATTGATCTTTTCACTAAAAGTTTAAATAGTTGCCCACATTGTTGCATTATTGCCATTTCACAGTGATGCATATTCTTATCACAACAGCAGGTAAGAGAGCAAAACTCTTTGAGAAGTTGATGATAAGAGCTGATGCAAATAAAAAGTGAACAGAGACTGTTACTACATTGTACATAGGAAGATGATGGAGGAATGGACCTGAGACTATGTTGATAGGTTGTTTTTGTCCACCAGCTGTTAGACACAGGAGCTGGCTCAACAAAATGTAATCAAACGCTAACCTCCATATCGGGCGATATCAACCGTGTTGTTTACACCCTAACATTTGGCTGCTCTCTTCAGTTACAAGCAAAGTAGACAAGCAAGTGTGTAAACAATTAAGCTCACAACAGAGCCGGTTGCTTACTGGAAAATGAGGTTAAAAAGCAAGCACATTTCTGGCCTTAGGCCTAAACATAAACTATTCATACCAGCTAGGCTACCGTACTGGGAAAAAAAAAATAAAGTAAAGAAATCATGCTACAATCCAAAGCCAAAAGTCTTGCTTTATGTACACAACACAACGCTACTGCAAAAAATCAGTAGGAACCAAACCTCTGAAAGGACTTTCCCTGACAGCATATGGATAATATACAACTTGTACTTTACAAACAACAAATTTGACAAAAGTGTCACAATGTGCGGAGTTAAAACTACATAAAATAAATAACATAAAAGAGGACATTAAAATGTAAATAATAGATCAACAAACATCTAAAATATGGTTTTAAAAATACTCTTGTGTGCAGAAAGTGGGTTAGTGACCACAGCTTAAAGGAGGGGAATCCTACAGCAATCAGGGTTTTGTTTTTATACTGTATGTAGTCTGTACAGGTACAATATCTGGAAAGCAAGTAAACTTTATATATCCCCATTTTATACTGACAGAAAGCTTGTTAAAACCAGTTGCCCTTTAAGAAGGAATATCTGTGTAAGACTGCATGTTGATAAAGTTGCAGTGGGTGGATGACTAACTGTAATAACTAAAAATGAACCAATAATTTCAGCTGCTGTTCAGGCATTATTTATGGCCGATCCCACGGCACAGTAATACATATGCATTACCTAAGATTGCCTGGTCACTGAGGTCAGTTATGATCATCTGGTGATTTTATAACACTGTTAACACAGAGGCATTTCAGATTTAATCATCAAAGTGGTTTGAAAGGACCAAAACAGCTTCTTCCACCCTTAAATATAACTTAACGAAGCAGCATTGGAGACCAAAAGCACACAGACAACTAAGAAGCTCAATGCAAAATCCAATATGGCAAAAAGGCTCCTGTCTGCTTAGTTTAACTTCACAGTAACAACTAGTCAAAACAAAGCTGTTAAACCTCTGCCTTGAGGATGACTCCACGATAAAAAGCAGGCATATCAGGCGGCGAACCCTCACACATCGTCGTTCTTCTGGATGAATCACTCGCAGCACATAGCATCACACAAATCAAAGTATCACTGGAACCTATGAATCATCTTATCTGGGGAGAAGTATACTGTATGTAATCGTGTAAACAAATCCTCTGCCAGCATGTGCTGCTGTACCAACAGTGAAGCAGCAGGGTCAAAATGAAAAAGCTGTCAGCTTGAGTTCCAGTTCCTGCTGCTACGACGCACCAGTCACATCATCCACTTCAATAAAGTACTTAACCTCTGATCTCATGACAAGACCTGCTCAGACACGAATAATGTAAACCAGGAGTGGTCACGGTAAAACCGTCAAGTACTGTAACAAGGATAGGTTAGATCAGTCTGGCTCTCATCTTACACTAAGTAGCTATCTGATGCTACTTTAGTCGGTGCAAGTGCCCAGAAGTGTTTTTGTGTTCAGCTTTAATGCACCTCTGGCATGTAAAGTGCCACTTTGTAATAACCTCTGCTACTCGTCCTCTGAGAAGTCATTGTGAATTGGGTCATTGGGTACCATGGGTAGTTTTCACACACAGCTCTGCAGCTGTATCTGAAACCTGCGTAGCTGACTGTTGAGTGACGTCTGATTAGTTAGGTCACAGCTAAGTGACGCTTTTACCTGGGAGCATCAAAGCTGTCGTAGGATCCCACAGTGTAATGGCGAAACAACCTTTTGGCTCGTTCTCCACGACTCTCTGAAACACAAACACACAGAGACGTTAATTTGGTCAGACTGTTTAGTACTGTTCAGTATCATTAATGTCATCACTGCAGTTATTATGACACGAGCATCTTTGCTCAACAAGTGACTTTTTTCCTGGTCATCAGTAACTTAAAGCTGCTCTACATACATTTCCAACTTTAAAAAACAAACACTACTATCACTTTAAGAATATATGAAGGGTAATAGATCTGATGGTGCAGCCGGACCCGGAAAAACAAGTCCATACTTTCATCTTTAGTTAGCTTGATTACTGTAACAGGGTCTTCAAAGGTCAACCTAAAAGATCTATTAGACTGCAGCTCATTCAGAACTCTAGTGCTCAAGTCCTCACAGAGACCACTGAGTTCAAGTTTCTATGCTCCACATGTCTGGAACTAACTCCCATAAAGCCTCAGATCAGCTGAAACACTCACTGGCTTCAAGACCCACATGTTCTCAGCTTCATTTCAATAAGTTTAATTTAAAAATCCAAATCTGCTCTTTTTCTTTTAAACTGGAGTTTTTAAACATGATCATGTTTTTAATTCCTGTCCTCTCCACCCCAACCAGTCGAGGCAGATGGCTGCCCTCCCAGAGCCAGGTTCTGCTGGAGGTTTTTTCCTTCCCACTGTCGCCTCATGCATGCTCAGGATGGGGGATTAGATCAAAGTCAAGATTGGATGCAATCAGTTGGTTTCTATTATAGGGTATGTATGAATTGGCTTGAAATGATGCATTTGTAAAGTGCCCTGTGACAACATTGTTGTGAAGTGGCGCTATATAAATAAAGCTGAATTGAATGAATGTTACCCAATGTTATTTCCTTTTCCTTTCTACTTTTTAATTTTAAATTATGCTTCTTAGTTTCTAACATTTTAATGTCTCTGTAAAGCACTTTGGATCATCCTGTTGTTGAATTGTGCTCAACAAATTAACTTGCCTTGACTTCCCTGAAGCTCTGTTTCTGAGTCCTTTGGATGGTATGCTGACATTCTTCATGCACATTCCTGGGACTGTTGTACCCCTATTTCATCCCATGTGTAAGAAACTGTATATAACTTCTTTTTCTGTCCAGCACATCACTTAACTGTTGCATTTTGCTTTAAAGAATCTCTACTGAACTATTGGCACATTTTCTGAGTGACATGCCCTCTGTCTTACATCCTACCTTTACTCTGAGCTCTCTCCAGCCAGTAAAAGTTAGTATGAGACTCGTGGCGTTTCTTGCTCTGTCCCTTTCTCTCTTTCTTTTTCTCCGTGAATTTCCTTTTGCATTTCTTTGATCCTTGGTCATGATGTGCTTTCAAAACAACCAGTGTGTTTATATTTATTTGCGAGCACGTGACACAATGTGTGAAGCTAAAGTCAGTGGTAACGTGATATAGCGTCCACGAAGCAAAGGTCATGAAATGTGGTTTCTTAGTATCTGGAAGATACATTGTAAATGTCACTGTGCCAGCAACACAAGTCAGAATACCACACTTCTAAGCTCAGAAAGTTTCACAGTGCTACATTGAAGGAGTGTGTCACATGGTAGCAACTGGATATCAACACATTGGGTACGGTTACATGACATTTTTTTAATCCGGAATTAACGTATTCTCTGACGAGTTTACATGAAAATAATAATTACAAATGGAGGTTTACATGAAACACGTCCTCACTTAATTCCTCTTTAGAGCAGTGGCTTGGGAAGGGTTTGGATTGGACAGAACGCGCACGTGACGTATGACGTATACTGGAAATAAAAAAAGTTGGCTCCCTGCTTCTCGT
The DNA here is from genome assembly GCF_933228915.1 of Telmatherina bonti. Lineage (NCBI taxonomy): Eukaryota > Metazoa > Chordata > Actinopteri > Atheriniformes > Telmatherinidae > Telmatherina > Telmatherina bonti. Next base: position 30,973,833 of record NC_136612.1, on the reverse strand, counting down.
CTTTTCTGTCATAACTTGTAAAAAACACCTACCAGTTTCGCTGCTGTTTTCATTTTAATTTAGAAGTACCTGCTCAACACGAGCATACTACTTCACTTTTTGCAGCAACTGAGAAGAAGAAGAAGAAAGATAGACCACCGAACGCTGGAGGCAAAACAACGCACGTCATTGGGACAGGACAAGGTAACGAGCATGCGTAGAACAACCGGAATTAACTTAAAGTGGAATTAAGGTTTACATGACAGAGGAATTAAATGGTTCAGAATTAAAATGTCGATAAACCAGCCACTTACATTGGAATTAAATTTAATTCCAAATAGAAATTTGAATTAGGATTTAAGTGTTTAAGCTGTCCAGGGTGTACCCTGCCTTACGCCCACAGACTGCTGGGCTAGGCTCCAGCTTCCCCACGACCCTTCATTGGACTAAGCAGTTAGGAAAATGAACGAATGAATGAAATAGTGTTTTCATGGTCATTTTTCATCAGTTTTAAGCGGAATAACCTTTTTTTTCAGAATTAAACAGAAATTAAAACTCCCATGTAAACATAGCGATTGTCATTTAATATGCAACATTGTTGAGACAATATCCAAGCAAGCAAAGAAAAGTAAGATTCAATTCAATTCAGCTTTATTTGTATAGCTGAATTAAATTAGGAAGAAAAAGAGCAAAATATGAGACAAAAGTCAAAATCTGACTGACTTTTAGAAGCTGGAGTTCAGAGGCAGAATACAAATCAGAAGTTGAATGAACCTTTATTAGGAGGCACCAGTTTGTGAAAATCTGTAGAGCAGAATTAAAACTTATGTCATAAAAATATGTATGTTCCTTCAGCACTGGTTACTGTACTGAAAACCATATGACTTATATTAATTTTTGACAATACTAGTGTAATGATGGTAGCTAGCCAGCCATCACTGCCCCCCTAGCTGAGATAAAAAGGTTTTTCAAAATTCATGGTCACAAAATAAAACCATCAGCATCAAATCTCACTGCCAGGGCTAGAATGAGGACAATAGACATGTAATAAAGCAGTAATTCAAAACTCTACAATAAGGATGTTTTATGGAATGAAACCATAGTGTGTGTGCATATGCTTATGTGTGAGGTTGGTGGTGATCACCTGATCGGTTGTCTTGGCTTCGAAGCACCACTTCCTCCACACAGTCAGAGGGGAACCAACCTGTGCGACCTCTGACCGTCCCCTCCCAGTACCCGCCCTCGCCAATACTCAACACTAGAGGTTGGAAGCAAGAAACAGCAGTGCATCAAGAAAAGGCAACGCAACATGCGCAAACACACTCATAAACAGACAACAATGAGAAATGAACACACGCACACACAAAAAGACAACATTTAAAGACAGAAAAAAAATACACACACTCACACACATACAGACATGCAAACCTCCTACATACTCACCAAGACATACATACCTGGCGACACCTTAGACTCACTCACAAACACACACATATTCATACCTGCAGACATCAAATACAAACATATGTGGAGACCTTACACTCGTGTTAGGGCATGGCCATTTTACAAACTCATGTGAAGACTCTTGGATCTGGTTGGTGTCTGAGTGACACATACTTCACCATTTCAGTTCAGACTTCCCATTAGTCCTGATAAAGTCACTATGTCCTCATTGGATGATGAATAGCTAAAATGTTAGCCTCTAGCAGTCCATCCATCTGTGGTTGTGGGGTGGGTGGTGGAATAGGAAGAGGGGTGTTGGCTTGCACAAACAGAACTGATTCTACTTTCATTACTAAAAATAAACTGGAAGGTGTTCCAGAGCTAAAAGAAAGGAAATTTTTCTCTTAAATCAATCTTATGGTGAGGAGTAAAACTTAAGTGGAATGCTCAGTGTTCTTTATTTATTAGCAAGCATTTGTTTGACATACAAAACCTCGATTGTTCAAAGCCGAATGCTAATATGTGGTCGTGGGATATTTGCCAAGGTATTAGCTAATGCTAGGTAGATAACTAAATGCCATTAGGCTGCAGCATCTGGCTTTGTTTCCAAAATACCTTATCAGTTAGCTAAATGGTGTTAGCTTAAAAGCTGTTCATTTAATCAAACCTCTGAAATTGTTAAATCTCAGCAGTCAGCAGCTTGTATAAGGAACTTTTTGGGGTGATGCCAAACCCCTCTCAAGACACTGGCTGCAGCACATGTAACCTTGCGTTATATGTTATCTTATATCTGTGTGAATTCGGTCCGTTTACGAGAATGAATTTGTCAGATGCTCTATTTATAGACAACTTGTTTCATTTTTTGCAAGTATCTTTCTGCACACCTCTGGTTAAGAGAGCAGAGCCTCACTAACAGCCATGTTGATACCATGTAAAGAGACAAAATTACAACCTCCTAGCCAGGAAGACTAAATGCGGTGTATGTTCAGCACACACAAATGCAAGCTGGGGACTTTGACATGAAAACACTCATAGTCACCTTTGACCCTGTCTCCCTTATTGAAGCTAATTTCTCGCTCCCCCTGTGCTGAGTGTGATCGAGTAGCTACAAAGACTCGTCCTGGGACGGCGCTGTACAGGCGTCTCCGCTGGCCTGCAGTTTGTACAGTGGTGGTGACAGTGGCAGGGCTGGAAGAAAGAAGAAATAGAGGGGTTAGATGATGTAAAACTATGATTCTTAATTCCCTATATGTGATTGATCATCAGTCCTACTACGAAATTTAATGCACAAAACAACACTTTCTGCAGCCTGCATTACAAATAGATATTGTCAGCTTTTGCTCTTTAAGCCCCACTATGAAAGAAAATTGTTCAGAACTTACATACAGATGTGGACAAAATTGTTGGTACCCTTCAGTCAATAAAAGAAAAACTCACAATGGTCTCAGAAAGAAGTTGAATCTGACAAAAGTACTAATAAATAAAAATTCTATGATATTTAACCAATGACAATCAGACATTGCTTTTCAACCATGCTTCAACAGAATTATATAAAAAATAAACTCATGAAACAGGTCTAGACAAAATTCTGGTACCCTTAAACTTAATATTTTGTTGCACAACCTTTTGAGGCAATCACTGCTATCAAACATTTTCTGTAATTGTCAGTAAGAGTTCTGCCCCTCTCAGCAGGTATTTTGGCCCATTCCTTATGAGCAAACTTCCCCAGTTGTCTCAAGTTTGAAGGGAGCCTATTCCAGGTGCCATGTTTCAGCTCCTTCCAAAGATGCACAGTAGGATTTAGGTCAGGGCTCATAGAGGCCCCTTTAGAATAGTCCAATGATTTCCTCTTAGCCATTCTTGGGTGTTTTTAGCTGTGTGATTTGGCTCATTTTCCTGTTGCAAGACCCATGACCTTTCAACTGAGACCAAGCTTTCTGACACTGGCCAACACATTTCTCTCTAGAGTCCCATGATAGTCTTGAGATTTCATTGCACCTGCACTGATACAAGACATTCTGTGCCAGATGCAGCAAAGCAGCCCCAGAACATGACAGAGGCTACTCCATGTACAGTAGGGACAGTGTTCTTTTCTTCATATGCTCATTTTTCCATTGGCTGATGTGGCAAAAAGTTCAAATTTGGTCTCATCTGTCCACAGGACGTTCTCCCACAAGCTTTGTGGCTTGTCAACACGTAGTTTAGCAAATTCCCATCTGGCTTTTTTTATGGTTTGTTTTAAACAATGGTGTCCTCCTTGGTTGTCTCCCATTAAGTCCACTTTGGCTCAAAAAACGACGGATGGTCCAATCCTACACTAATGTTCCTTGAGCTTGAAGTGCACCTTTAATATCTTTACAAGTCTTTATGGGCACTTTTGTTACCATTCCTATTGACGGTCTCTTTGATTTGTCATCAATGTTCCTCCTGCAGCCACATCCAGGGAGGTTAGCTACAGTCCCAAGGATCTTAGATTTCTGAGTAATATGTGCAGCTGTAGTCACAGGAACATCAGGCTGCTTGGAGATAGTCTGATAGCCTTTTCCTTCAACATGCTTGTCTACAATTTTTCTTTCTAATCTAATGAGACAACTCTTTCCTTTGCTTCCTCTGGTCCATGTTGAGTGTGGTATACACCATGTCACCAAACAGCACAGTGACAACTTGTAGCCTGACATGTAGGCCCAATGACTCATTACAAGATTGTAGATGTCTGCGTGCTGCTAATTAGTCGACACATCTTGGATTAATGTGTCCCTTTGTGAACATTATTTTCAGCCTTTTATAGGGGTCGTTATATTTGTCCAGGCCTGTTTCATGAGTTTTGTTTTTTTTTTGTTTTTTTTTACATAATTCTCTTGAAGCCTGGTTGAAAAGCAAAGTCTGACTTTCATTGGTTTCATTTCATAGAGCGAGTAAAGCTTCTTTGTCACTACCTGGCAAAAAAACGTAAATTCGCCATGTGGATGGGCACAGAGCCTATTTTGCTAAACTATCTGATGGTGGTCGCATATGAATAAATAAAATATTATGAATTTGTAAATTGTAGAAACTGAATGCATTTAATATTTGGTTCGTGCAGACTTCCACTGTAAGAAGCTTTATAATGTGACTTCAGATTTCTGCTAATTGATCAAAGCTATAAGACTTTAACTCCAATAATCCACCTTGAAACATTTTAAGCACTGTTTAAAGATGAGCATACGCCAGGATGACAGTCTCATAAGAACTTTAACTTGCTCATATGAACCAACTATATTCTTTAAAGAGGAAGAGAGTCCTCATGCTCTCCTCTTACCCCTGTCTCCGACTCTGCCTGCTTCGGTCCTCCTTGTCTCCGATCCTCCCTCGGGACGGGGAGCGTGTCCTTGCTCCTCTGGGACTGCTAGAGCTCCTCAGGGCTCCTGTGTGTTTATAACCCTATGACAGTCAATAAAAGAAAAAGAAAGGTGAGAAAATATACTTAATGTACAGTACAAGTCTACTTATGTTTGCAATAGTCCTAGTATTTTATTAATATCCACTCTGATTACTGGATATAACTTCAGTGCTATTAAGGGCCTTTGCACAGCTTAAGTTTCTCTAAAATACCAACAGACTATTATTATTATTATTATTTTTAAGTTCAAATTACCACTGCTTCTTAATTATTTCCTGTTACATTCCAAGTTATTAATAAAATATGCACGCCCATTCATCCATCCATCCATCCATCCAATCCATCCATCCATCCATCCATCCATCCAATCCATCTTCTTCATCCTGTTTAAGGTAATGGGCGATTTGAGTCTATTCCAGCTGACATTGGGTGAAAGGTGCCAGCACACCCTGAACAGGTTACCAGCCCATCTCAAGGATTACACATAGGGACACACAACCAACACACTCAGATCCATACCTATGTTCACTTCTGAATTGCCAATTAGCCTAAAGTGCAGAGCTTTGGGGGCTCTGGGAGAAAAGCAGAGCACTCTCAGCAAACCTCTGCAGGCTAGAGAGAAACCATCACCAGATTGTTTGTGGAAAAGCAAATGGTGAAATCCATCTATAATGTCTCTTTGTGCAAATAAATGTAAATTCATTTTAACTTTAACACTTTGATTCATTTTAATTCGTTCATTTTAACCTGAGAATCATGAGCATTGTGTGATTTGGTTAAAGCATCAACTGTTTCTATGATGACCTGTGTAGCTTCGTCAGTATCAGAACTGAAACGGATCACATACCTGCACAGAGACAATGTTGGTGGTTGGTGCGTTGGGCACTGCCATCCAGTCTGGAAGGTTCATGCTGCTGTCGCTGTTGGCCCGAAGGAAGGGGTGAGGGTGAGGTACTGTCAGAGTCCGGGTGCTCTCCCGCCTCTGGGGAGCGTACTTCGGAGACTCCACAAAGGGAACTGGGGAGTGAGTAGAAACAGAAAAACTGTGAATTCCCTTTTTTGAAAAATTTACATAGTAGCTTTTTTTGCATACCAGCTTGGAAACGCATGCCTTTGTTGTAAATATTCCTCATATATATATTGTTTTCTTTATCATGAGCACGCTTTACAGAACCTCACATATTTCTGAGTTCAGAGCTTACCCACATCTGTATCCCGATGGTTTTTAATTATTTCTCCCAGTTCAAAATGGCCAGACATTACAGCCACCTGACAAAAAAGCAGAACAGACACAGGAGAACAAATCAAAATCAAGTTTGATCTGTGAGGTCACATTGGAGAGTTTACATATTTTTGGCTTAAAAAGGATTTAACCTATTAATTAAAAAAAAAAAAAAGTCTTGTAGGTCTACAGTATTTAAAAACTGCATGTAAGAGGGAAATTGTTTTCCTACAGAGGAAATCACTGTGTCAGTACCCTTCACAACTTGTTTTAAACACACGAGGCAATGACTTTCACCACCCTTTTCCATATATAATGCTGGTTTAAAAGGAGCCAGACCAGACATCACAGTCTGCTGCTACACACTTACCCTGTCAGCTCTAATTTTCTTTTGTCTTAATTTCTCAGATTGTGTCCCATCTGGTGTTCCTCTGTCATCATGATAATTTTATGTGATGCCGTAACTGCCTTCTCTATCTGTTCAGCCTTCAAAGCTTCTCTCACGTGTTTCCTGTGCTGAATTTCTCTTTGTTTAGTTTTTTTTTTTATTCATTTTATTGGCTATTGGATTGTGGGCAGCTGGCCAAGAGATGCACAATTAGCCATTTGGCTAATGCTGGCACAATTACAACGATGCTAATTAATACTTTTGCTTTTTTGTCAATGTTTTCTAACTTAGATGACTTCTTTGACTATAAAGTCAAACATTAACTATGTTTATTTGTTCTTACAAAGAATAAAGAAGCAAATATCACAGTATCTCATGTGAATACACATTTCTACCACATGTTCACCATGTTTTCTTTCTCCTTATACAGGTCAATACACCATTTGGTTAACCTGATGCTGTGTCCGTGTTGTCTTTGTATGTCTGTTTGCATGTATGTTTATTAAAAAAAAACAAACAAAAAAAAAGACCAAATTGTCTCAGTTGGCTAATAGACACAATGAATGCATCTAGATTTAGAGGTTGCATGCCACCTGGGGCCTCTGTGTGCATTGCCGTACTTTCTGGTAGGTTAACTTAATAGAAGAGCGAATCACCATGTTTAATTACCCAGTCAGGTATTTAAGCCTTACCTGAAAAGGAGTCTGTCCACTGTTATTCTTTGTGTCTTTATTTGCTCCACGGTAAAGCAAAATTCGTGCACAGCTTTCCTGCAGCAAACAATGTTGATTACACATATTTGATGTTAAAAAGATATTTATAAACTCTATTGTATTAACAAATCACATGCAATTTCATGTCATACGTTCATGCAAAAACAATGTTAATATGGAAGAATTATCTCGCTTGTTAAACTAGATCTTTTTCTTTTGCTCATAAAGCATTTATGCATTGATACTGAATATATTGAAGCACACTTTTTTGGCTTAAAGTTTTAAGCTAATAAAGCTTTTATAAAACCCAAATATCAGAAAATTAAATGTGTTACAGCATCTGAACTGCTTGGAATGAAATACCTTGTTGTATAAAGCACAGATATGCAAGGCAGTGTTTCCAGAGGCATTCTGGGAGGAGGAATCGGCCCCGTAGAAAAGGAGATGCTCCAGATGCTGCGAATTTCCATTTTGGCAGGCCTGTTCATCCACGTGGAGGAGAAGTGGAAAGAGAGAAAAAAAAGGGCATGGGGATGCACCGAAAGAAAAAGAAATATGAGTGAAAAGACAAGGCGTACCAAAATGTGAAAGTAGAAAGATTTATGTGGATGTTTAATAAAGAGAAGAGATAAGCAAACAAGAATAAAGAAGAGACAGTGACACCGAGAGATACACAAGGTGAGAGTTATAAAATGACACTGGCTTTAATTAACACCACCTCCAAACTCAAAGGGCGAGGAAACAGCGAGATAACACAAGTGAGATGCAATAATAATGAGCGTTAGAACAACTGGAACCTTCATTATATGGACACAAATACAGCCACATTGTGATTAGACATCAAAACTAAACACAGAGGATGTTTTTGCTTTCTTTTTCAGTCCCATGAGTTTCATCATTAATGTGAAGTCCCTGTTCAGGTTCTGCTTAAAAATTATACTTCAGAAGTCATAATAAATCATTATGAGTCTGATATTGGACTCCAAGTCCCCTTATAAGCATTAATTGCTCATTATTGAACTTACAAGTCAGTTTCAGCTCAACACAGACAGACACACAGACTATGAGATGGACGGTGGCTGGCGAATATAGTTGAAGAAGCAGACAAGGATGACGTTTTGTGATCACACTGAGCTGTACCTTGGTTTTTCTTCTTAACCTTGCCTGTCCTCTTCACATCTGTTATATGAGGCCACAGAAGCGAGATGTGAAAGATGGAGGATGAGGGATGTAGTGTTTCGTGACATGAATGGGGTTTTTTGACGTAGACACACACTGGAACACAAAGTATACCCAGAAGTGATTTGTGCAAACTTCTCATTGGTTTTCTTTAAGAGAGTCTTAATTTGGGCACAAAAGCTTAAACAATCCCCTGAAAGACTCTCACAGTGCTCATTTAAGGTCTTAATCATGCAGTTGCAAACACACACTCACCTGGTGTGTCTCATCCCAGCCGTTCTCGTCCCTGATGCCCAGCTTGGCGCGGTGGTACAGCAGAGTTTCACAGCAGGAGGTGTCGCCCCCTGTCAGCACAGTGTGGTAGAGTGGCGTCAGCCCCCGTCGATCCTTGTAGTCTGGAGATGCACCCAAAGACAGCAGGACCTGCAGGAGGAGACAAGCGTTAAACATGACCTCAAACCAAAGAGGAGTATTTAGTGAGTTGAACATAATGGTGATTTAACTGAGCAGAAAGAATGACAAAAACATGATCGGTCAACCCATCAGGCTGGAAAAATGCATGTATTCATCCAGAGACTGATGTAATCTGTCTTCCAGTTCAGCTGAGTTCCTTCGCTCTGTGGAATACCGGGACCCTGGCAGTATGCAGCTTCCACAATTATCTTCTACTGAATTAGTTTCCCTCCACGAGTCACCTGTATTCTCATTGACACGGAAGCCTAAAATATGGACAAACGCCTAAAATGCAAATGTGCCATAGGCCTTTAAAAGCAGGCAATTTGTTCTTTGTGTGCATTTTCTGCGTGGGTGGGTGTGTGCGTGTGGATCGCTAAACTGGAGGGTCTGTTTATTCTGTCTTCAGCCAGTTTGCTTATGCGGTAACACAAATCGGTATAACAGTGTGTCAATCACGAGGAAAACAGCCATCTTGCACGTATACACAGTTGTGTAGCTGGGAGTTTTCTCCGTTTTGCAGCATGAGAAATGAAAACTCATTATTTTTCAAAGTTAGATCACAACATTTCTATAAAAAGGACAGAAACATGTCTGAGTGTTCACCAGCAGGGCTGTGTGGTGGTGGCCTCGAACAGCCTTGTGTAGCGGTGTGAGTCCATCTTTGGCACGGAAGTCGATATGTGCCCCTCCGTCCACCAGGACCCGGATGGCCTCACCTCCACCTGGCTCACACTGCACTGCCAGGGACAAAGGAGTCTCTGAAGACAGCACACACACAGACAAACACACATTCTGATGATTAGAGGGACTGCTGTGGAGCAGGTAATTCTCATCAGGAGCCAACACGCTTAGTTTGGATTTGCTTTTGGAGAAGATCTGATTTCTTATTTAACATTAAATTTAAAAAAAAAAAGAAAAGGTCACTTACTTTATGATTTTTTTTTTCTTATTTTTAGTTAACCTATTTCTTCAAATAATAACTCTTCTTATTCTTCTTATTGTTATTATTATTATTATTATTATTATTATTATTATTATTATTATCATTATTATTATTGTCATCATTTATTGAATTTCCCTTTGGGGATTAATAAAGTATTTTTCATTTTCATGTAATCTCATTTCCTCATCATTATTATTATTATTATTATTATTATTATTATTATTATTATTATTACTAGAATATAACACAAATAAGCATTAAAAGGTTAAACAAATCAAGTTAAGAAGGAAATTTGTTTTCTTTTTCAAATATTGAGAGTTTTGTCCAGTTTAAATGTTATATCTAATCAGCGTTATGTGACCAAAGTAACAAGCAGTTAAGGTCTGGATTCGGCTGATGGACCGCTGCTTTTAGACCACTATTTTCAGCAGGCAATTTGAGACATGGTGCAGGAACAGACAGTAAGTTGAAAATGATTCCCCTCTGCTCAACTTATTGATTTTTTTCTGACTGCAGTATGTTCAGATTAGAATCAATGAACCTGATAATTGATCAGAAATATCAGTGAAGTGTATTGATGCATGAAAAGCTTCACAGACTGATGCCTGGTCAGTAGTGAAGCAGGTCATGTGACTTATTTTCATATTTATTTCTTCCAAATGTTTGAGGGGAAAAAGTTTCCTTGGAGATTTTTCGATACCGGTTCCACCCTGCGAAAAGCGGTATTATTTTCCTGCCAACGCGCTTACACCTCGCCATTAAGCTGACGTCAAATCCAGCAACAATAAAGTAAATTTTACCCATTTTAATAACAAATGTACCATGATTAATTATATAATTTAGAATATTTCCAGTTTTTCTTTTCTTTTTTGCAAAGAATAAAATAACTGGGAGCGATTTTGATCAGCTTCTGTAAACCACAGTTTGAACTACTGCTGGTCTGAAGGTCCAATGTTATGATGGCATTGATGCAAAACAGACCTTCCTGACAGGAACAAGCAGAAACTACCAGAATTATGTAACACTATCAGAAACAGTCAGTGGGAAGCGTGCATAGATAGCCAACTCAAATTAGGTTTATTTATAAAGCACATCTACACACCAGAGGTTTGCCAAAACACAATAAACCTTAACAACAGTAAAATTAAACATATAAAAACACAAAAAATATGCGGAAGACGTGGCACCTAGGATATAGCCTACCACAAAGTGTCCCTGGTCAGAAAACCTCAGTGATCATTGACACACATAGGGACATAAAAAGCCGGTCAAATATGAAAGGCGAAAAATATTTAGAGGTTAATAATGAAGTCTAAAAGTGACTCCACAGCCTGACAAGGAGCCAATGCCGGGAAGCAAGGATTGGAGTTAAACTAAAGCTGAGCGGCTCCATTCTGGATCAAATGGAGGCAATCGAGGATGCAGTCTTTGCATAAGTCCAAGTGGAAAAAATAAAAGCATGAATGACACATGAGACATCTTAAATTTTTTATTCTTTTTTAAACTTTATCCCTGATAAAGTTCCAATGGTAAAAAAGATAGTTTTAGCACTGGTGGTAATCTGTGTTTTAAAGCTTGAATCTCATAAAAGACCACTTCCAGATTCCTAAAACATGTTCACATTGTGTGCTTGAAAGCCAGAAATGGAGAGAATTGGCATGGAAATGGTCACAACATCAAATAACGAATACCTCAAGCTTCTCAGGATTGAATTTTAAAAACTAAAATGATATCCAGATTTTAACATCCTCAAGGTATGACAGTGTTCAGTTCAGTGAATTATTTGACTGTTTTGTTAGCATGAGGTATAAGGAAGGTATAAAACGTTATATTTTTTAAAAGAATAGCTTCCATGTGAAGCAGATACAATGAAAACAGCCAAGGAACAAGAATGGATCCTTGAGGAACCCCACATGATGTAGAAGCTGTGGCAGAAACACCATGTCTGATGCTGACTGAGATACTTCTACCAGTCAAATAAGGCTTAAACCAGTCCGTCACTGAGCCTCCAAGTACCGCAGTTATGAAACTGAAATGAGATATGAAAATAAACTCAGTCCACGGTGTCAAAGGAAGCCCTCAGACCTAAAAGCACGAAAATAGCAGCATGACCAGAAGTAGTATAAAACATGCCTTTAAAATCTTTTTAAAGCCATTTCTGGGATGAGGTCTAAAGTCAGACTCAAATGTCTTCATTAAAAATTAGTTCTCATCTAAAAAGGTCTGAACTTCCTGGCAGACAATTTTCTCTTAAAACCTAGAAAGTTTTGCAGCAGGGGGCTGAAATTTAAAATGTACGTGGAGGTACACAACACACACTTCAGTATAGATACATGCTTCACTTGTTCATGAACACCTTGGCAAAACATTGTAAAATAACATTTTTAGTTATATGAATAAAAGAGGCATAAAGAGGCATAAATGTCCAAAAATCAGTTTCAACATTTCAAATTCCTTTCAGCTATCAGCCCTTCACGACAATGTTTGGGGTTAAAAACACAAAGCATTAAACACCTTCACTGTCATACTGTATGTTAGTACTGCATGCTATGTAACGGGGCTCATCGAGCTCTCTGTTGCCCCCCTGCGTTCTGCAGAGGCAGAGTGTTTAACACCCCTGATCACAGGCTGTGTTTGGTGTTTTGACACTTGCTCTCAGAACGGCTGGAGTGACACAGAGCAACACCCCAAACTGTAAATGAACCGTCTGTTGCACATGCTAATCACTAACAGGATCTGGAAACAGCCACCAAGTCGTGAACAATACTGGCTCAGACTCTCCACAAAGTGTGAGGCCGAGATGTTGGAGAGCTGAGGGCAGAAAACAGAGGAGGGGTGGGGTTCGCAGAGAGTTTACATGGTAAATTTAAACAGCAGGGCGACAGATCACCGAACTGCTGGGAACCACTGCTGATTATATCACTTGAGGCTGTCTAATTGAAAATGGTGTTTGGCACATTGTAGTGACCTTTATGAAGCTTCATCACGCAAGGAGTGATTTCATCTTCATCTGTTATATATGTTCATTTGTAAGCTGTGTTTACAGCTTCATTAGTCCATAATCACTGAATCAATACAGAAACTAAACTATGAGAAAAAAAGATTGATGGTGTCAGTTTTGCTCTCCTTACCACCAGTATCAGCATCCTGGTAGTTAGGATCCAAGCCTTTGTCTAAGAACTTGGCCATCTTGTCTACGGAGCTGGTTTGGATGTAATCCATGAATTTCTTGAGGCTGGCCTGCATATGGATAGAAGGTATTACAAAAGACAATGGGTGGCGTATAAGTACATGTATTCCAGTGCAAAAAGCCTGCAGTACTTGTTTAATCCCCTCAGACTGCACCACATTTGCATGAATGTATTATACATCTTCCAGGTCATGAGCATGGGTTGTATACCTTTGTGTGCAGCTTGGCCAGTTGCTTCTCATCCAAATTGGTCTGCTTGTAAACCCTGGTTTTATAACGGAACTAAACCGGGGACAGAAACAGAGAAAGGAAACAAGGAGTTAATCCCAACACAGAGGGCTTTTGTCCTCAATTCTCACAGCTTTTGGCCTAGATCCATGAAATGGGGCCTGCAGATTTATTGTAGAGACAAGCTTTATCTGGTTTGCTACGCAAGCTTCGTCTTCTACATCACAGAAGGCGAGAAATGTGAAAGGAATACTCTGGCATTACAGCGGTTTAAAACCAGTTTAGAGCCTCTGCTGGGTACAATGCGGCATGAAAAGAAAGTGCCTGTACAGACTGGTGAGAGATCAGCTGGTGTGGCATTTAACAGATCAGGGAAAACAAGATATTTTGGTGTCTTACCTCTAAGAAGTGTGTATAAACAAACATCTCATTCATAAAACTGGAGTTTAAGTCAATTATTTTAGGATTCTTACGGATACTCGTGGGATTTTTCTTGGTTGTACAGAAGAAAAACAGCGACATCTTGAGGACACTTAGGGTATTACACACTGTGTGCAGAATTGAATGCAACTGTGTGAATATGAGACTGGAGCAGTACCTCTAGGTATGGTACCCCTTTTTCAAAGGACTGTGGGTACTCTTTGAGCAGCCGCTCCTCCTCCAGGAACTTGGCGTCATGACCGTCTGTGGCAGGCTGGAACAGACCATAGTTCAGGACATCGCGCAGAGATTCGGTCAGGGAGCACAGCACCTGCTGTTTGGCCTTCCACACGGTGGCATCTGGGTTGAACCGCAAACATTTCTGCAGGACAGACAGACGTAAATGAGACTCACCAACACACAGACACAGCGTAGCACAAAATACAGTAAATGTGGTGTCGTATGCATGTCAACAATAGTAAGATTTTAGAATGCTAAAGATGCAGCTTCTCTGTGTTTATTATTCAGATTAATCAGGGACTTATATAAAATAAAAAAATAAATAAAAAAGATTATTTTTAATTATCATTAAAAAGAAAACTCCAAAAGGAGTAATGTCTTTTTTATGAATACAAAAACTGTGAAAAAGCAACAAATATTCCCAAACGAGAATCTTGCCTGAGGACCTGAAACGGCAGCCTGCCTCATATGGGGTGAAACGATCTGGAATATTTTCTGTGACCATCTGTGCTTTGAAATGAGCAGCAACTCATGCAATGAAGCTAAAACTTGGATCTTTTGAACGTCACTGAACAACAGTAGATGGCGACAAAAGAAACAATCCACTGACCAGTAGACCAGGAGCTTTCTGCATTCTTGTCTTTAAAATCCCAAATAAAACTGTGATTTTTAGCATAAATTGGAACGATTTCCCCCTCATAAACTCATTAAATTGTCATTATTTTATCTAGTTGTCAAAAATAAATTTGCTCCATGAACTCATCAGGGTTATAATAATATATTTGTGAACCACAGACAGGTGAAGGAGATAAAACTATTACAAAGCCTTCGATTAGTCCCTGCAATACTTCGGCCTAAATAACAAAAAAAGAGAAAAGATGTCTGGAACCACCTGGTTTCTCAGACAGCTGAGCAGATGTTTATCCCATCCACAGATGAGCAATACCTGTGACCTACATTCTGTCATCTGCACCATGCATCTTTGTCCAATTTTTCTTAAAAGCTAGCTCTGAAACCCAGGGCACCAACAATGTGTGCACCTGGATCTGCCATGAGAAAATCTAGACCAGGCAGCACAGACCCAGCAGCAGCAGAAGAAGAAGACCAGCATGGCAGTTTCAAAGAGAGATTGCATCAAAAGCTTTGGTGCAGCTGACCCAAAAGTTTGGATGTGGGCTCAGTTGTTATGAATTTGGGTTAACAGTTTCCCATCCAACTATACTCAGTCGCTGTGCAAGTAGATACTTGGTCAAGGATCAAAACTCCTCTCTGTGAAGGAGCTTCAGACCTCTGGTACAGAGATGAGAGGACCTGGAAGACGAGCCGTCTGAACAGCTCGACGTCAGCAGGTCCATATGGCAGCTACAAAGAGACATCATGCTTTCAGTTTGCCAGACTTTACT
Organism: Telmatherina bonti; assembly: GCF_933228915.1. Taxonomy (NCBI): domain Eukaryota; kingdom Metazoa; phylum Chordata; class Actinopteri; order Atheriniformes; family Telmatherinidae; genus Telmatherina; species Telmatherina bonti. Next base: position 30,958,650 of record NC_136612.1, on the reverse strand, counting down.
TAGACTGAATGGTGTGTTGAACACCAGGCACTCATCGTCATCTGCATGGCGTTGGTAACATCATGCTGCGGGCTGCTTCTCAGCAGCAGAGACAGGAAGACCAAAGCAAACCGTCAGCAGACCTCAGAGACCTGAGATCAGAGCTGCAATTCACCTTGGAGAATGACAACGACACAAACCAAACAGTGAGGAGAGCAAAGCAGAGTTCAGGGTGTTTGGAGTGTTTGAGCTCTTCAGCACATATGGACCTCCAAACCCTGCAAGAATCTGCGGATAGATCCGAGAAATGCTTTTGTAATTACACTTCTGCAAAGTCTTAAAATCCAGATGTCAGTTTTTGACTTGGTATAAAATAACATATATCACATTTTAGCTTATAGTTCTATTAAACCAAATACAGCTGATGCAATTAAACAAATCTAAAATGTGTTTTTACCAAAGAGGTCAGTGTGTGTGTACTCAGCCAGTACTTTTATTAAGCTGATGAGTGAGGTTGCTGTCTGACTGCAGTACACTGAAGCTGTTCCCCGCTCGAGCCAGACGGGGGAGACAGTACCGGAGCAAAGTGGGTGAGGAACCCTGGTGGCCTCAGCCAGCAGAAAGTGCTTGAATGTCAGTTTTGTGCAGCTTTCAGTGTCTCCAGCAGGGTCATGAATGGCCAAAACGCAGAGCAGCCCAGAGGCCCAGTCAGCAAAGTGGAACGTAACTCACAACACAGATGGCTGATAGACGGCTTTTGGCAGCGCTGTACTCCACTCCATCTCCTCTTCTCTTTGCCTCGCTCGCTCCACTCGCTCAGAGTGGAGTGGAGCTGCTTTCTGACCTTGAGGCGGCAGCAGGATGATTGGCCCATGCAGAGAGCAGCCAGCTGCAGGGATCTCTGCCTCTCACTGCATTACTGCACGAGCTCTCTTCTCTCGCCAGCACTCCTTTTCTCTCGGAGCATTCATTCATTCATTGTCACTCATCTTAATCTCTTCACTCACACACTCTGACACACATTTCTGTGTGTGCCTCTGTGTGTGTGTGTGTGTGTGTGTGTGTGTGTGTGTGTGTCATACAGAGAGATCTGCACTGAGGGTTTTGTGCAGAGGAGTAACAGCACATTTTCTCTGTCTCTTTTATTCAGTGACTCCGTTTGTCCACAGCCAACACGGTCACCATGGAAACCAGTTCATTAGTGGAGCAAGCTGCTTGTTGCCATAGAGACATCCCTGTGTTCCCTTGGAGATGTGGTACTGGGAAAATGTGCTTCTGCTTGTGATTGTGCTGGTGTGTGAGCATGTGCATCTGTGTGCATGAGCCTTAGTGTGTGTGTGTTTGTGTGTGTGTGTGTGTGTGTGTGTGTGTGTGCGTGTGTGCGTGTGTGTGCATGTCTGTGTGTGTGTGTGAGTATAAGTAGTGTAGCAAAATAGAGTAAAAGGGAGGGCAATCTTTGAAATTTTGTGTACTGGAGAGCACATATATAAAGAGGTGTGTCTGTTTGTATTAGATTAGAAATCTCAAAGTCACACACACCGACAGATACACACACACACACACTTACACACTGCACTTACAATACCATCAAAGGAAGCACTCGAAAATGAATCACAGTCTCAGCAGGAGACAGTAAAGGGAAAGGATTCAGCAGTCATACAGATAATAATTCCCACAGTCAACCACAACAAGATGATGATTTCGCCCTGTGAGACTGAAACCACATGAATTCTGTCTCTGGCCTTGGATGCTTCAGAGTCTCGGACGTTTAGACAAAGTTGTGTTTAACATCATTATCAAATCTTCCAAATGGATTCTGAAAATGGGATTTTTTTTCCTCCACACACTGATTCTCCTCACATTGCAGACATTTCTGTAGTGTTACTGAGAACATAGACAGCCTTGCAGCACAATCCCACCACTCATGCAGCAGCTGAGTGTGTGGAGCGCCCTCTGCTGGGAGGAAAAAAAACCTGTATGCACACTGTGTGATATTGTTCCCCCACTCAAGTTAAAATTTGTGCAACAATGACAGTTGGGAGCCCTTTTGTGTCAATGGCAATGCACAACCTCCATATCTGATAGAAAGTAGACCCAGGAACACACTTCTTTTAGAGGAGGTTGCACTATCAAAACTGATGAAAGTACGAATTATTCTTTATCAGTACAGAATATAAACATTTATCATCATATTGTTGATTTTTTTAGGAACCTGAGGGGTTTTAAATTGTAGGATTTTGAGAACAGATGGCCAAACTGTGCCAAAATGGCCATTTTGGAGTCCTTGTCTGAACTGTCTGTACTAAAACCTCTCTTGTTCTGCTCCACATTATCAAAGTGTGTCTTTGCAGAGATAATGTTCTCGCATTGTTTTATGATCTGATAGACGCTTGGAGCTACAGCTGCAGCTTTCGGACCAGCCAGACTGATATTACAATTAAATTAATTTTAACTGTTCCCTTTACTTTGACTCCAAACATATATGTTGTGTTGCAGAAATATACTCATTTAAAATTTCCCTCAAAAGGCCTTAAAAACAGGCACAAGGCTCAAAGTGCTGATCTAAAAACAATTAAATTACTCCAGCTGAAATATAATTGTCATTCGTGGTGTTTTTGTATAACAGATGAGGCTGTTGTGGTTGTGAATTTTGCACACATCAGGTCATGAAACCGCTGCACTGTTCATGCGAGAGTGGATGTTTTGCATTTCATGATTTATGTGCCTGTTACAGCGCAGACATACAGGGATGAGTAACAATGCAAAGTCCAACAAAGACAAGATGTGCCTTCATTTGCGTGTGTGTGGTTGATTTCAGTGAATGCACACAGTGTTCATCAGATGTGACCTTGCTCGATGAAGCCCTGCTGTCCTTTGCACATCATCCAGATTGTTTGCAGGGATGTGTAAGATGAGCACACATGCACAGAGTATGATCCATCACCAGAGATACACACAGCAGAGGGTAAAGTAAAGTACAAGTAAATATACAAAACAAACACGGACAAACTCTCACTTTTCTCTGATTACATGTCTCTGATTACAAGAGCCTTTTTTTTCCACTTGCATGTTTTCTGGATACGTCTCTTTCATCTGGCATCATTTGCAACCATCATGAAATCTGATCAGGTGTTTACTTTCTCCAGGATCTTCATGTTGTACTTGTTTCAGCTGGCCTGTTTTAATCTTATCATTTGCATGTAAATAACACAAAGTTTCCATAAAATTTTTTAAAAAAAAGTCCTTGAAAAACTGAATCGGAACTAGAAATGTTGTCACTTCTCATGACAGCTTGTACATAACTTGCATATGATGTCTAGTTTTACAGTAAAATGCATTAAAGCCTCTTTTTTTCCCTTTTATTATTCAGATGAAATAGTCTGTCTTGTCTCCTAAAGCTGTGATCACACTTTCCCACTCACATACACCCACTCACTCTGTCCATGCTGCTCTTTATCTTCCCCTACCTATCTCTGTCTTATCCTCCGTCCTCCTTCCCTCTCCCTCCATCTTTCTGGAGCAGCTCTGTCAGTTCTCTATGCAGAAATAAGAGCAACTGCTGTCTCACACACACTTCAGCGCCGACTATCTCGGCCCCTCTGGCCTTTTTCTGCAGGCCAAGTGCAGGGGGACATGGAGCCTTTAATGAGGTCTTTGGGGAAATAAACTCCCACCGAACACACACACACACACACACACACACATCTTACCATTAAACTTTGTTTCTCCTAATTTCTAACTATATTTCTCTTAATTAATTACTCAAACCACCAATTTTCTCTCTAGCACTTAGGATAAAGAACAAATAGATATTTTAGGTATTCCTGTCTTTTTTTTCTCCTATATCTTCATCATCTTTACCCTCATATTCACATGCTGCTCTCTCCCTCCTCCCTTCCTCTATACTCACTTCTTTATTATCCCAGTTCCCGTATTGACCTGTGGGACAACTCATTATATTAACATACAACCTCTGCAGTGTTGTCTAGAGGCCAGGTTGAGTGTGTGTGTGTCCTGCAGTGTGAGTGCTTGGCAGGTACAAGAGTATATTTTAAGGTTTGTCATTGAGCATTTTAGTTTAGAAGTGTGTTTTGAAGCTAAATCCCACCTGAGGGCTGCTGCTTTCACATCAGTTTGCAAGACATCAGCTCAAGTCAAACTGCATCGAAAAACCCATTTGTTTCACACTGTTTAATGCGCTCAGCAGACAAATGCCAGCTTCGCTTCATGTACCTGAATTTGACAATCTAATAAACCTGCAAACAATATTGCCTTGACCTCCCACTGCGAGGGAACGCTACGAAAAGCTCCGACCTGACTGTCACTGTGCACAGAAGTGGGTTACTGGAAGTGGAGCTTTTTAAATCAGTAACCAGTTGCTAAGAGGGTATCTGAGTCCACAAATGCATCAAATAAAATGTTGCTTCTTGTCTGCCTTTCCTGCTGCAAATGAGTTGAAAGAGTGGCATGAAGTCTCTCTACATCCCCGCTGATCTTGAAGTGACAGCCAGTAGATGTGGGTGGTGCATGAGCTTCAGTGTTTTATTGGGCTTAAGTGGTGGGAGCAGTGATGGCGGGGTTGAAAGACAAGCTCTTATAGACAATGCTCATACAGCAAGCCTTAATGCCAGTTCCAGAGTTTTTGCACACTTGTTGATATTAAAATTTCAGACTCCAGTGTGAACCGTCTACAGCAGGGGTGGCAAACTCAAGTTCACAGAGGGCCAGAGTTAAAAAGAGGAACAAAGTAGAGGGCCAAACTCATTTTTTATTCAGAAAGGGACAGCTATTATTCATGTTTTTATTATCTTTGAGATACAGTATTTTTCTAAACATTTTTAAATGTTAAATAATAGTAGGGGTGGGAAAATCGAATCCAAAGTCGGGATTTTTTTTGCTTCACAATTTTAAAATCGATTTTTTAAAAATATATAAAAATGATCCATTATAAAATTTTTTGCCATTTTTATTGTTTTTATTGATCTTTTTACTCGTTTTCTTGGGCATTATAGCAGCAGAATGATGGTCTGGCGACTGAGTTGTTTTTCCTAATTGAAATCAAGAAAAATGACGAGCAAAAACATCCATTTATTTTGTTTTTAATCTACAAAAATCAGCAATATCGAAGAATTGTGAGAATCGCAATTTAAATCGAATCAGCACCCAACAAATTGGAATCAAATCGAGACAGAAGCATATCGTCACAGCCCTAATAGTTAGGCCTGTTTATGCTTAAACGCTGAACCTAGAACATTGTTTTGTTTTGTTTTTTGTGAAAAAAAACCCTGAAATGTAAGGCCTCTATATCTGGAACTTTATATTCTTTTTAATTGTAACTTAAATCTTTTCATCACAGACCATCAAAGCCAACACCTAACAAAAAACAAAAAAAAAAAACATTATCCCTTTCAACTTTGAACAGACCATTCCTTCGGTCAATAAAATCATATTTATCCAGTTTAGTAGGGCGTTTTCCGGTCCGGAGTCTAGCACCAAGACAGCATTGTGGGATTTGTAGTATTAGTGGTACGTGCGCTGTATAATGGATCAGCGGGCAAGACTTAATACATATTTGAAATCCTCTCGCGGGCCGAATATAATTGTAATGCGGGCCAAAATTGGCCCGCGGGCCTGAGTTTGACATGTCTACGGCCCTGAAGCAACTCACATGTATGAAGAAGAAGTGACGTCACATGCTAGCCTTTGCATCCATCGTGAAGTCGGATGAAATGTGACATGAATGTTCAGGTTGCTCTGAAAGACGTTGGATGTGGATCTAATTTAGATCCAGATATGAAAAAGGGCCGCGTCTGGTTTGAAAGTGTCTGATTTGTGATATTCAGACCATCATAAAAAAGCCAAATATGGGTCACATATGGGGGTAACATCACATCTGTCTGCAGCGTGAATGCAGACCTAGAGTCTTTCTCACACTGCTGAGCATGAACCGGGTTGTAGAAAGCTTTATAAAGAAACTGGGGCAGCTGTAGCTCAGGAGGAAAAGCAGCCGTCTACCAACCAGAAAGTCGGTATATTTATTCCACATTTCCCCTGACCACATGCTGAAGTGTGCTCGACCCAGACACTGACCCCAACATTACCTGTGGATGTGTCTATCAGGCTGTGATCAGGTGAACAGAAGCGCCGTATGAGTCTGTTGTTGGACATTGTGACAAACTACTTGAAGTGATCAACGTGAATATGAAAGCACCATATAAATACAGGCCGTTTCACAAAGTAGATTAAAATAATATGAAAAGATCCTGCAAGCTGCGATGTGAAGGCTCCTTTAACTACAATCCCAACTATTTTATTTGGTTGTTAAATTGCAAGTTTTAATTTCAAGTTTTCATGAAATCAAACATATTCAACACTGTATTGGGATAAGTAGGCAAAGATAGTGGATGGACAGATCATTTTTTTTGTTTGTAAATTAATCTTTCAGAAATACGACTTTATCTAGTGCAACATAAGCCATGAAAAACACGTTTTCTGCAGCCTCGATAATCATGAAGTAGTATGCGATAGTTGATTATGCTATGCTAATTATACCATGCTAAGTAATAATTCTGCTGTCAATGGCATCAAAATATAAAGAAAAAACAGTTGAATAAGATATTTTAGTGGGGCTGATAATGGGAACCAGTACTACATTTATTTTAGGTAATTAGCCAAATAGCATTTCTTGGAGGAAATCAGAGAGACAATGTGTAGAATATAAAGACAACAACAAAAATAAACAAAAACAAAAAACATGCAAATAGGCAAAAAAAAAAAAAAGATTGAATACTCTTTAATAATCCTAAAATCCTTTAATGTTTGACCCAAAAAACAATATCTGAAGAGCTTATTTAATAAAATAAAAATTAAAGTAAAGAAATGAACTGAAGTGATTTGCGTGTTTGTGCACTGCAGTTTATTTGGTTTCCACCAGGGGGCAGAAGATAAGTTTTAGATTATGTACAACAGGGTTAAGATTTTGGGGTTTTTTTTTTTACCGTAAAGTGATGCATCAGGTCTCTGAAACTGAATAAATAGTTGTATGTCTCATAAACTAATATCTTATCCATAAATTAACATGCACAATCAATAATAACTGCTCAAAAGGCTCGAGTCATGTTTTTACTGTCATGATGCCTCAAATCTTTTCAGTGTTGAAAAGTCTGAACTGCATGCAGGTCACATGACACCTTCTCCTATAAAGCCATGCAGACGTAACAGATGCTGTGTGCAGCTTAGCATGGCTCTGTTTTAATGTGCAAGACTCTTCTGTAGCTGTACCTTTCTGCCAGGGGTGTCCAAAGTCCGGCCTCGGGGGCCGCTGTCCTGCAGGTTTCCATGTATCCCTGCTTCAACACATCTGGCTCACATTAAATGGATCCAACAGAGATTAAGTTCTGCACAATGACTGAGTCATTTGAGTCACCTGTGTTGCAGCAGGGATACATGGAAAACCTGCAGGATTGTACCTTTTGAGGCTTTAAATATCGCTGGAGACTCTCCAGTTTCACGGTACTAATACATCCCCATACCATTAGAGATGCAAGTTTTTCATCTGGATGGTGACAACAAGCCAGAATGACTCTTTTCTCTTTAGTCCAAAAAATATTGTGCCCGCGTTTAAAATAAATGAATCAAGCTTTTATTTGTCTGTTTAGATCTTACTTCACCCATTAGTCCATTTTACCTTCGATTAGCCTGTAAAGATGGCAACATTTCCGCACCATGTTCACAGGATTGCTTCCTTTTGGCAAGACAAAACTGTAACTTGCATCAGTTGTTGGCAGAGCAAAACATCATCTCTGTGCTTCATGCGTTTGACAGAAGTGACTTCAAAAGTATCTTTAAAAGACAAGATTTCATGCAGTGCAATTCTCTATATGAAATATTCTAAATAAAAAAAATAAAGAAAGAAAGAAAGTGGGTTATTTTTAAGGCTGGATATATACTTTACTTCATGTCTGATGTGCTAGTAGGGATTTGACCCTTACACACACCTGTCTCTACGAAAGTGTCCATCACACAGAGTTGTGTGTCACAGTGCAACAAAAAATCTGTCATAACACCCGGACATGCCTGCTTCTTTCTGCCATTAGATGACAGATGAGACAATTCTGCATTTCACTTTCACCCAAAACAGCCAGGATTTAATCTACATTTAGTAATGCTTCAAATTCCCTCCAAACAGCCTGAACAGCAGACTGGCAGAGCGCTCTCCGGGAGTGTTCGTGCACCAGCAGTGGAGTCTTTACTGAGAGAGACACCACAGCAGGTTGTTCAGCTTTATTAGTGGCGTTTTGAAGCAGTAAAGGTAAATGCCTTCGTAGGGAAAGAGATTGTGTTCCCAGATGCTTTATCTGAACACTTTGTGGAAATGTTTCCAACGAGAAAAGAGACTGTTTTCATGTGCCATTAAACACCCTGCATTTCAGACAAAACTATCAGTAAGAACACCAACGGATGTTTGAGTTTCAGGTTTGCTGTCGCCTGAGAACGAGAAAAAAACATTTGACAGCCTCTCCGGATTCTGAAAATATGAGAAAGTAGCTGAAATGGTCCCTCAAAGGCAGGCTATACTTTACAATATTCCCTCGGTTTTAAGATTAAATGCAGTGTGATGTGCACCACTTAAATCTTTACATACATTTTCATATCAGTCGATTTGCTGAGGTTAATCTGTCATCAAACGCATCGTTTCAGATGTACACAACACAAATGGTTGGTAAATATCAGATATTATAGGTATATTTAGGCAAAAATAAATAGAATTATTACTCATTTGTGTATCTACAAACGTACAGTACTCATTCCACATCTTCCCCTCTCAATTCATAACATCTGCACATGTGCAGTACAGTCAATCCCTTGTCTCATTACAGCACAATTAAACAGCAATTAGAATTTATTGAGGGTGAATTAGCTGACATGTAGAACAGACTTGATATAATGAGAGTATGAAGAGAGACATGTGGGAGAGGAAGAGGAGGATGGAGGAAGCACGAGTTGAACAAAAGAGAAGAGAAGCTCAGATTTTCACTGTGAAGGAACAGAAAGACGCCGTAAGAGGGGAAAAAATGGCATGAAAAGGTTGAAGCGAGACAGGATGAGAAAAACAGCCAGATACAGAGTAAATGTCGGTGATGGGACAGTTAGAACTCCCATCATGGCAGGGAGTAGGACGATATGTCCTGAGTCTGTACATGTTGGCAGCCAGTCTGTACGCTCACCGATTAGCTTTTTCATTTGTATGTCGGTCTGAACATCTGAGAGCATCGGTTCACAGGCAGAAAATGACTGATAAATAGCTTTAAAAAAATAAGTAAATAAAAGCGTGCAGGGGTAATCTAGGGTGACCTTGATTTTTTTGAGTAAATGAGAAATTTGGCAAATGCATTTAACCCTTTGAGCACTGTGCCTATTTTTTATGCCTCTGCTTGAAAATTCCATACCATAATGAAATGAGTCCATCTCTGCAAGCACAGGGTCTGATTGGATTCTTCCTGAGTCAGAATCATAGACTGTATACAAAGAGATGGACGGAGTCTCTGTGATGTCACCCATAGGTTTCTGAAGACCTGCGTTGAAGCTCGGTGGGCGGTTCCTACCATCGCCATGTTGGCAGCGTCATGCATGTCGTCTCGCCCGGAAAATACAAATATGGGCAAAGAGGTGGAGCTGAGAGGGGAGCCGTGAGCGTCATGGTGGATGACTCTGAGCTTTCTGTAGCTAAAAGCTAACGGAGCTAACCCGGAGATAACAGGAGCTAACCAGCTAACGGAGGTAAGCGGGCTAAAGCTAAGTTACATTGTTAACCGGCTAAAAACCGCAGTTGTTCTACGTTCTTCTTACTTGAAGCGGGAGATCGGGTACCTGTCAATCAAAAGGACACGCCGCTAAATATGCCGAACTTTGAGATTAAATTACTTTAAAACGGGCAAGTTAGAAAAAAAATTCACTCCCCCCCACAGTTGTCATGAAGGTAAACCTGACCTATTAAACCTAAAATGGATTTTTGAACCAGGCTGTTTATTTCAGCTGTGAAGTTGGTCTTTTAACATGGGACTCTGGGGATTTGCTCTGTTTTGGAGCCCCTAGTGGATGAAGGGGGAACTGCAGTTTTATGCACTTCCACATAGGCTACACTTTTAACTGCCAGAGGTTGCCGCTTGGTCAGAATACAGGGAACACTTCTGAGATTTGTTAAAACATAAAGAACAAATCAACATGGCACGTAGCATGAATGAAAAAAGTTAAAAACTTGCCTTAACAAAACCCTTTCAGGATGAATATTCCCGTGGAAGGACGCTGCTGCAGCTTTAAACCGCCATTACATCACACAGTGTGAACGTGTGAACATCATTTCTGCAAAAGCCAACTTTAATAAAGTAAAGCAAAGCAGGATAAGAAATTTATTCCAGACAGTTAAAGCGAAGTCTCCACGATGGCCATTTTGGCACAGCTTGGCACCATCTGTTCTCACACATTTTAAAAGGTTAAAGCCTCTGAGGCCATTAAGTGAAATATTTGATAAATCCTGGCGACAACGGAAGCATAAAGTCATGCTTCATGTTGTGGCCACTGTTCTCGCTTGGATGAGCTGGAAGATGTGGTTTTTGTCATTGTGAGTTATGCCTCAATAACTTAGAATCATCTGAGAAAACGACTAAACTAGCTGGTCTCTTGAAGCGTGTGGGAGACAGACCTCTACTAGAGCAGACTGGTTAAACTGAGGATGGTAGAAAACCCATCTGTGGTGTCCGTTTTACGTCTCTGTACTTTATTCATTCAGCTTTATTTCTATCTGTCTGCTTCACTTTATCCATCTGAATTCATCCAGTTACTCCCTCATCTGCTTCCCTCCATCTTCTCTGATCTTCCTCTCTCTTTGTCTGCTTTCATCAACCTTCATCTCGGTCTTTCATTTACGTTTTGCTTACCTCTTTCTGTGTCCCCTCTAGGTACCACAGTCTGCCTCCATGTATCGCTGTTAGTGTGTGAAGGGTTTATCTCGTTGCTGAGATTTTGACCTGAAGCATGAGTAAGCGTTCTCCTCCCAGTTGTTCTCGTTCATCCATCTCTTAACACTTAAACTTTGATGGCGATTTGTTAGAATAAATAGATACTGGTGAATTATTTATGGATGCCTTTAGAAAAGAAAAACATTAAATCGAGCGCACACGAGCATGCACAACAACCACATACTGCTGAAAACACCCATGCATAGATCAATAATAAATCACACCGCAGCGAGAGGGAGGAAGAAATATCGAGTGAGGCGTTTATGGTGCACTTAGGTGGTAAATATAACATATCAAGACGTATAAACGTGGGAAATAAGAAATATATTTATTTCATTTGGAACTTTTTATGTGTTGCTCATGATGTGATCTGATTGCTTTGCAGAATGGTGAGAAAAAAAGGAGCAATATGTGGAAAAGCTGGTCTTTTTTTTATGTCACTTATGTGCATTGTCGGCGCTTAACATCCATGATTTTCTGCTCATCGTGATTTAATGATCAGCTTTTCTGAGATAACTCATCCCAGAAGCTGTGTGGAACGTGGCTGCTTCATCTCTATGAGTGCAACACACATGGAGACAGCTGCAGCTCCAATTCATGAAGCCCATTTAGACGCAGTTCTGAATGAGGCTTTTTACACTGCCATGATGTAAGACCACATCTGGGAAAGAGAGAGATTGCAGATTGATCTATCATGACTCAGGAAAGCCCTCCAAAAAACCCGACACACTGAAAAGGGCTTTTCACTGCTTGCTTTATTGCACCATATAAAAAGCTCTTCTGGCAACATAAACTAAGTGGCTATGCTTCTCTTTCTGTTTGCCTCCTCTCCGCACTTCAGCTCCTCTCTTTTTGAGTTTCTCTCTGAAGCCTTATCCTGCTCATAATGCTTAAGAATCAAATTCTTTCATGTGCATGGCTCTTTCATGCATTTTCGTTGTGCATCTCAAACTCCACAGCTCTTCCTGAAGGAAGCTGGGTCACCTTGAAAGTCTCTCTCTCTGATTAGTAACTGTGCTGATGACTGTTCGTGTTTCTCTCAGTTATTTATTTCATTTTTTACTGATGATGCAGTAAGAGAATCAAACGAATGATCCTCTGGGATCCGCAGTGTTTTTACTGCACTGAACTTTGCACTTTGCGACTGAACTGAGCACATTTATCGTAATGCGCATATGGATGGGTTGTGAGAAAATTAGTTTCAATGCACAGAGGCAGCATACGGCTCCCTTATACCCTAAACTCCTGTGCAAAGTCCTGGGAACCATGTTCTACGTGCATATAGTCAGTTCAGAGCCATGAATAATCTACAGAAGATTTGAGACAAATGCAACTGAATGGTTTCGATATTTCTTTCCATTAACAATAAAAGCCCTTTTCTTTGCTGCTCTGCAACTTTAGCTTGTAAACAGGAAACTCATCCACCCAATTTATCGATTCACTCTTGTCATCTTTATGGGGTCCCAGAGCAAGGTCAGGCGCATTTCGTGGTTTTGCTGTTTCATGAAGTGAGTGTGCTGTAACGCTGCTGGAAAGGACAGTTTGCACGTGTTCGGAGTGTTAATGCAGGGAGCTGTCGGGGTCACCACATATGTACCCCACCTCTCTTCCCAAAGCCTCACCTCCAGTTTGCAGCAGAGGTTTGTTAGCATGAGAAGAATAAAACAACACTGATGTACTTGAACAGTTGAGAACAAACCAGGGACTGAGACCCCCCCACCCCCCTTGAGAAGTAGCCAAACTGACCGTTTGCTTTATGTCTGGGATCCCAATGCGAAACACCATCATGGCAATGTGGGCGTCCTCAGATGGCACTGTGCTGGCGCTGCGGTCCTTCAGCCTCCTCTGCTGCTGCTGTATCTGATTGGCCGTTTGGTGTGTGGGTCCAGGATTGGACGAATAGGGGTTAGATGTGTGTCCTGGGTTCCCTGGCCGGTTCTGGCGTTCCCCGGCGGGTCGACCAGCCATTTTGCCAGACTGCCTGTGGGCCTCCCCTCTGCCCATCCGAGACAGACCCCCTCGTCTGACCTCTTCAACCAACTCCTCCTCATCATCCTCTTCCTCCCCCTCCAGCTCGCCATTTTCCTCTTCCTCCCTGTCCTCATCACGCTCATCGTCTTCCATTTCTTCTTCCTCTTCTTCCTCCTCCTCTTCTTCGTCCTCCGCCCCAGGATAGAGATGTCTATTGTTACCCAGCATCCTCTGTTGTTCCTCGTCGCTGGACAGGGGGCTAAATGGCATCGTCATTGCGACAGGGAGGGCGGTACTGCTGGCAACACCATCATTCCCAGAGAGACACTGCATGACAAGATTAAAACAAGACAATAATCAGAAGCTAAATTTCTTTTATCACTTCAAGGTGCAGCTACATCATTGTTTGATCAAGCCTGATCTCTATGGGAACAGACATGCAGGATGTCTCACATCATGATGGCATTTTATTCACAAGTCATGCACACACGAACCCACTTGGCCTGTTCATTTTCACCTTGAAGCGTCATGCAGAACATGCAGAATCCCTTCCTGTGCTGCAGCAATCTGAGCCTGAGATTTAGACATGTGAACCCTGCACGATATCCTCATATTTATTATTTATCTGTTTTTGAAGCTAGATGGTAAACAACAACAAAAACATAAAACTGCTGGTTTTGCAATCAGTGCTGAGACTGAACCTTTAAACCACGACACACAGAAGATAGTCTGATAGAAAAACCACTCATTGGTGGATATAAAAGACATTAAACAGTGTATTTGCCACGAAGGAGCTTTGATCCAAGCATTTCAATAATAATACCTCTAATTAGTGCATCTTTCAGGGGAAAAAATGGCACCTTTTTCACAAGAAATGTTAAAATGCATTTGTGGAAAATTTGAGCAAAATCATGTTTTACCAAAAACAAAACTGTAATTCTTTTCATTTTGGATGAACTGCAAGTTTTAGAAACTGTGAGTCAGTGTGGATCTTTAAATAATTTAACATCTGCCTTGTTTGAAAAGAGAGGTATAAAAAAGATACAGTGAAATAGATGTATTATACAAGGAAATGCAAAATAAATGCAAACATCATCTTCTGTTTACATCTGTGCGTGTTTCATTCAGATACTCATCAGCAATTCATCCGAAAAACACGAACTCTTGCTCTAGCCATCCCTATAATAGAGTCAGAAAGCCACTTCAGATTACGATTACAGATCTGTCCCTGAAGGCATCTGTTTGGCTCTGCGTGCTGTTGCCGGATTTTCAGCACCGGACAGCTCCGCTCCCAGCAGCTGAATAACCAGCAGCAGGCGGACTCGTTTATGTAGCGATCAATCAGCAGAGAAAGACGCTGCTGGCAGATTTACATCAACAAAAGGCCAAAGTACCTCAAATCTGATATAATTACACAAATGTATGCAAGCAACTGAAATTACGAGTCACTAAGCAGAATCAGATTTTACATACAGATGAGCAAATCTCTCATCGTTGATCTGGAAACCAAGCAAAGACAAATCCTGGCAAAACTAAAATGCAAACAATGTTTTCTCATCAGAAAATTTAACTGCAGGGGGAAAAAAAAAAAGAAGAAACGAACAATCAGGAGACTTTAAATTATAAATGGACTTCTGTTGTGTGTCTGTGTGTGTGTATGCATGAGTCACGAGGCAGCTAAGAGACATGAGAGGATGCAAAGCCGCGTTGTGATGGAGAAAAGTGTTAGACATATAATGTCAAGGCTTTTCTCATGAGACTGAGACTTCATAACAGCAGCTGTCCAGCTAGACAAGGAACATAACAGAAGCACCAAATATGAGGTGGCGGAGGGAACTGAGGTCGAGGAGTGAATGACAGGGTCGTACGTATAAAAAATATGCTTTTAAAGATGTTATTTGCAACGCTATCAAGTACTAAAAATGTTCGAGTGAAGGGAGAATTTTGCACCTCTCAGTATTATAACCTGCCAGAACGTTTTCTCAAGTCAGGTATGATTTCTTTTTGCAGTGCCGGTGGAGAGGTATCTGCCTAGTAGAAGAAAACTTTAAAAGAAGCTGGAAGTTTTGCCACATTATTTTCTCTGATATATGAACAAAAGAAAAAAAACCTCAGATTTTAGCCTGAATTTGAAGCTAAACAGCTTAAAGAAAGTCAGGAGTGCACCTAAAGTCCAAATCCTCTGCAGAAGCAATGCAAAGGATGAAGACCTCATGCTTCTGAAGCTGAAGTAAGCAAATACTGTGTACATTATGCACAAACTGGCAACATGTAAGCAGATGTAAACATAACCTTGTTCTAGTTTTTAAAGCCTTCTGCATATTTAAAATCTCCAGGAAAGGTTAAAAAGGCCTCCCTTTAATGTAGATTAAAATTAATGAGGTCTCTCGTATCAAGCTGTTCCAAAGACGCAGCAGAAGACGAAATAAATTCAAAGGGAGCTGGAGAGATAAAGCAGAAAGCAGGAAGGAGAGAAAGAAGGGGTGATGATGGGGCGGGAGAGGGAGAAGGCGGCTGGAAACCAAACTGTTTGAGGATTTAAATGAATGAAAAAGACAACAGCGGAGAGAGAAAGTGAAGACAAGAGAGCAGTGAGGTTTCTGCAGACTTGTCAGAAACTGACCAACCAGAGAAAGGTGCACGCAGAAGATAACAAATGAAAGCGAACAATCAGAATTTTTTTGCATAGCGCTGAGTAATCAGAGATAAGAGGGGCTAGACGGGGAAGCAGCGAGTTAGGAGAGACAGAATGAAAGCAGGAAAAAAAAGGCAGAGTTAATGAAAAATGAAAAGAAGGCTCAATCCCAATTCCTCCCCTTGGCCGTACTCGACTTGACCCCTCCTTTCTGAAAAGATAAGGTGGTCCTTCTCTTTTGGTTTGAGTCAAGGGGTATCAGGGATCTCGCCAACCAAATGGCTCCCAGTGCCCCCAGCTTGCGAGGTCTAACTGGCCACTACTCCTTGATCCCCTGAAGAAAAGACGTCTGATCTCCTGTGAAAATGAAGAGGAATTAGGATTTAGCTTAAAAATAAACGACCATCTGAACAAACTGGGAACAAACTGGGACAGTTGTTACGAGCACTTTGTCTGCATGTAGAAGCAAACTGCATCTCTGTAGCTGCACCTCCTCTGTGACATTTGTTTCGTTCCTTTTTCTGATGGTTTCTGCGGTGCATCTTCTGGACCGCATGGAGGTGGGGATTATTGTCGGAAACTGTGTAGGAACAGGGGTACATGGAAAACCTGCAAGACAGCAGCCCTTGTGGACTGACATCGGACACCCCTGCTCTGCATTATTCCTTGTAATCCCATTGCATTAAATTTACCAGCAGGTAAACACAGATCTCCCTATGTAGAGTCCATCTACACATGTCAGCTCAGACTGATATCAGTCAGATAGAAGAAATAATTCTCCACATAAACTGGTGTCTCCAGCGTGTCTTGTCTCTAAAAGACTGTGTTTAACACATTTCGGATGTTTGTTAGACATCAACAACCTATAAAGACCCAACTCGTGTAAAAATGAGCAGATAAGTCCAATTATTTGAAAATGAGGTCTTTATTTGTCGCTTTAACTAAATGTACATTTTTAGGGATATTTACCATTTATTACCATGTGATATGTCAAACGCTTTACGGTAAAATCTTCGGCTCTCTGGTGTTCATTAGTGCGTCGTTTGTATCATAAAGTGATGCCAAATGTCTCAGAAACTGTATGTATCATATGTGTCATGGTGAGTTCTTATGAGTTAGGCCAGGAAGTGAGAATTAGAGAAGCCAGAAGAAGTCAGTGGATGATAAAAGCAATCACTGAGCAGAAGATGCAGGTATTCATTCAAGTCTGAAGAAAACTCTGGACTGATGTTGTTGCAGACTTCAGATTACTGTAGGATTCATGTTCTGGGAACCATGAATGCCAGCATGAAAATTCACTAATTCCATCTTATTTTTATCAACACATCTGAGAGACAAATCAGAAGCAACTAATCCTGAAACGATGCTGCAAGCGAAACAGCCATGAGTTTTAGTTAAAGGGAAAGATCAGATGACACACGTGGCTGACTTAAAGTGGGAAAATCAGGAAAAAAAACAGGGTGGAAAGAGGGAAGGGAGCTTGTGTTTTAGCAGAAAAATGTTGAAGGAAGAAAGAAGTCGAAGGCGGGAACAGAGGTACAAAGTCTCAGGACTGGATGGCTGCGAGCAGAGAACAGTAGCAGGCTGAGAGCATGAGGGAGGACTTGAATCACCAAACCTTTGCCAAGAGTGTTTGGTCAACGCTGCCAAACCATGAGTCAATCCTGACATCCACTGTTTTTAGATCTGAACTTTCCCCACATTTCCAAGTCAAATGATTGAAAAGAGTCAGCCTTTCAGTGGAACTTCATCGATGTCAGAAATGCTAAACGGCTCCATGATGTGATAATATTTATTTAACCAAGAAGACCTCCTTAAAGGAGACATTTCACTGCAGATTTTAACAACCTGATAAAGCCACCCACACCAGACGGCGACCGCAGCCGTCTCAAATGACAAACTGAAAGGAAATAGCACAAAAAGACCTGCCTGCCAGTCATTCTTGGCTGTTTATTCTTATTTTCATGATGGATATTAGTCTGACACCAAGAGAGGGAGCAGAGAAAATGAAGGTGAAACTAAAAAGCACCAACTTTTGAGAGAATCACTCATCGTCAGTTTAGCTGGAACAGGTCAGGAGGGATGGGAAATTACGAGAGAGAAAGTGATAATCAGGTCCCGAGAGGAAAGTCATGACTCACACATTAAAGACCCACATAATGAATGTGTTTGAGAGCTTATGTGTGTCTATCAGAGTAATGATGAAGAGGACGATGGAGTGATCAGATGTTGCTTGATGCCAACGAGTGATAATAATCTGCTCGTCTTCACACCTAGCTGTTAAAAATCTTTATCTCTCACCGCTGCTTCAGTTTCAGGTCAGATCAGTCACTCTTTTAGTGGGTTCACCAGCTTGAAATGACGTTAACCCTGCTCACCCTCGCCTCATTGAGCAGTCAGAGGTTGGCGTCACAGGGGTTAGCTGAGGCTGGAATGTACCATGGGTTTTCTTTTTATACAAAACTCCAAATCATGTATGATGTTCTTCAGCCAGTACTGGCAACGGATATGTAGTCAGGTTTCCTCCTGACGAATGCCTCAGAGATGTAAGAGATCATAAAGAAAGCAGTATTCAGCCATTTACACGACTATCGACTGATCAGATAATTCTGATAACCTGGTTTGATACATCTACATGCACTTCAGACAAACTTTGTCCACATTTCTGCATCATTTATCGCACTTCTTTCATAGTGATTGTGACTTTTATAGTGATTACATAACAGTCTTAGCATTAGCTGCTAATGTGGGAGCTAACAAGCTGCTTTAATGCTTTGCATTGGATTTCTTTCATCTCTGCTTTTGCACGCCATCTTGTTTTTCTTTTGTGTTTAAATCACGTTAGGATGACGCAACATCTATTTTCTTTTATGCAGATGGAAGCAACACGTTTTGCACAATGTTGTGTTGCTTCCATTTTATGTTAGTTAGGAGGAAATATAAAATAAAATCTATAAGGTCTACATGCACAGGTTTCACAGTACTGGGGAGAAATCCAGATGTGTTCATCTGGGAGTAATAACATCATTATGATTCTCTGATCTGAGGTGTCTACGTGTATTTCTAAGATGTGATATATATTTTAAAAGAATCTGTTTTCCCAGACATTATTAGATTTCTTTCAGACGACATACATACGTAATAACATAACGCAACTTCCCGTTACTTTCTAAACAACCAGATGTTGTTGAAGATAGCGGGATCCACATGTTTACCATTAACTGTTGGTGTGCTAATCATCAAGCTGCAAAATAAACCACTCAAGAATGTTTTTACTTTGTTAACTTTTGGCTTTCTATTATTTGTATTGTTTGTGTTGTATCTTGTTTGCATTGTGAAAAGCTCAAAATATGTTTTAAGGCGTTTTTTTGCACATGTATTAATATAGAAAACTAAATAAATCCGACATACAAGCACAAAGACACTGGAGTACCCCCCCCCCTCCCCCTCCCCCCGCAGTGATCATTATTTTGTGTTCAACTTAACATTGCTGGAAATTTACCGTTCTGAGTGTTGAAGAAACTGGGAACTAGGTTACATTTAGCTACTGGTTTGAAATCTAGCAAAACTTTAACATCATAAAATTCCAGCCAGATGCTTCTGACCTGAAAACAAGCTTATCTGACTCCATCTGAGCAGCGCTGAGGCAGCTACAGATGTAAAAGATGACTGCATGTGGTCTGCATGTGAACTTAGCTCAGCTGGATGAGCATGACTTTCCTTCAGCTGGAAAGAAAACCGAAGCCTGCAAGATTGTTATCTTTTGAACAATAAGATGAGCCAATCCCAAACTGTTAAATCATTATTACAACCTCTTTGGTGTCATTTTTATGATTTACTATTCTTCCACACTTTAAATTCACCTTAGCAAAGTGCTGAAGGCAGAAGGGAGAAGTGTGTCTTCACATTTCAGGCTCAGCTAAATGTATTGAACAAAGTAGTTTTGGTGCCAAAACCTTATAAATAAAAAGGTTTGTGAACCCCAAAGTTAACTTAGTAAGATGTCATGTGGCTGACAGCAGAGGTGAGAACGTGTTGGTTTAATAGAGAGGAATTGGTTTGTGCTCCTAGTGGGGATCTCATGATTTAATCCCAAGTATAAACATCATGGCCACTGTCTACACGGGGACTCAGTGGACTCAAGGTGAACTTAAAGCTCAGCCTGGGCATTTAAATGGACCACTGTCCTTGTCCGGGTCTACATGTGCCGGGCGGAAAAGTGGAAAAATCTTTTTCCCATTTCTAACTTTCTCTGCATTTAGGAGTCAAATTCCCTGCCCAGACATCGTCTTTCTGATGATTTTTTTAGATGACCTAAATTATAAAGTCTGTCTTTTATTTGAGTCCACAGACAGTGAAAAGAGACTGCAAGTCATTATAATGAAGCTGCTTTTCAGTCATTATTCATTTAGACAGAAAAATACATGAATAATCAGCTTGAAAGTCAGCTTTGTCCATATACAATCATGCTTCAGGTTACTGAGGTTAGGTTGCTTACTGAGTGAGTGTGAGCGTAAATGGTTGTTTGTCCCTGTGATGGACTGGCGACCTGTCCAGGGTGTACCCTGCCTTTCGCCTGGTGATAGCTGGGATAGGCTCCAGCTTCCCCAGTTAGGAAAAAAAATTAAGCTTTAATTCTTGCATGCAACAAAATGTAACTTTTAACCTCCTATGATGTTTGCAAACCCATTTGAGTTGATTTGAAAGTACACATACATATGTTCTGTTGCAGAGCTCCAACTTGGTCTGAAATCAGTCAGACTAATATGTTCACCAGCATTTTAAATGCCCAGCTTTGCCTGAATTCACAGCATTATGTAATGAATTGCAGCTTGCGTAATGTTTTGAAGGTAAAAAATCATTTTAAAGGCTGATTTATAAAGAATTACAGAGGAAGTGAACAAATTAAAGTCCTGTGCACGTTTACACTTTAGTGTTTACCATGTTGCACATGTACAGTATTAATGCAAGTTTCCCTGAATAATGTAAAAAATTAGTAAGGAAAGTAAATGATTCATGCAGAGGTTTAATAAGCTTTGGCCCCTTTTGGCGATTCATTAATTATGGTGCTATAAAATGCAGAAAAAAAAGAAAAAAAAAAGCATGTCTAAACTGTTTGCTTCAGCGCCAGGAGATTATCCATTCACATAGATTTATCTGGATTCCACATTCATATGAATTTGTTTGGAAAACCAGAAGAAGAACTAACCAGAAAATATCCATTTCTTAATCACATTATTCTTAAATTCTTAACTCCTGACCCTCACAGAGGTGCCTTTATAAAAGCTGACCTGATCTGAACCGAAGATGGGATGTGAAATATTGAACTGATTCCATTATCAGCTTCATGTGTTTCAACAACAAGAAACATGTTTTGCTTGTTTGGACTCCCAGTAGAACACTTTGATTATTATTAAAATTAGTTCATGTAGCATGTTCGATTTGTGACCACTTGTTATTCACCTGTTTTCCTAAATCTGGCCTCTTCATTTTGCCGTCAGCCTGTGGAACTCTGACAGCAAACTTCATGAGCTCCAGAGGCACCAGTCGTTTGACTTTTACCATTTTTGACCCACTTTTTTTGTCCGTGCGCTGCTGAATTAGCCAACATCAGGCAGTAACTTCATATTTACTGCAAAACCATGAGAGTAGAATCAACTTCTTCTCCAAGTCTTGCCAAGAAACCTAAAATGTCAAAACTGCTCCTTTAAATGCAGTCGATTCATTCTTAAAGGTGCTCAGACCAATAGAACCTCCTGAGATTAACATGTAGAAAACAGTATTTGTTTTTCCGCTTGTGGTGTTGTGTTGTGTTTACGAGCCCCCGCTTTGTTGCTTCTTCCTGCCGATTCATTTGTTCTCTGGATCTGACAGATCCACGTTTATCCATCCTGTTAGCAGCGTCACTTTCAGAAGCGTTTCCTGTCAAGTCTCATATCAGGGAACCAGTGGTTATTACCGCACTCTGTCGATGTCAGTCTTGGTTTTATGATGAGCTGATTTATAACTATGCTGCGCTTAGAGTCATGCTTTTACTTGCTGCCTTTTGCAGCAAATAGAACAAAGATTTTGTTCAGTTTTTAAGCTTGTGGAAGATAAATATGTGTCATTGAAAACCATCCTGAGCTTATCTGTTAAACATCTTCAGTATTAAGCTTTAGGCCTGTGTAATATTCAATCCAGATGGTAATTTTAGTTGAAATGCTCATATTAAGCACACTTTTGGAAGCTTATTTACAAAGGTATTCCCAGAAGTAAGATGAGCCACAAACTTCTGCTTTTTACGTGATGCAAAGCTTGCAAGAGAAGCCAACGTGTGTAAAATCTGTGTTTTGGCAAAAAGAAATATGAGCTTTGTTTGCTGGCAAGAAGCTAGCAGGTGTAAATGTAATCCATGCTAATCCTGCATGATCATGCACTTCCGCTGTAGCTGAACTCTGCTGCGGCTGATGAGAATCAAAATCGGGGTTATCAGGCGGCTATTGGAGTTCTACTTGGGAGGTATTTGTGTGATGGGCGAAGCGAGAGGTAACTTTGCTGCTGCCTTGCCAGAATCTCGACCTGCTTCCAATAAGCTTCAATCAGTCTGCAGTCTGTGTGATGCCATCAAAAAAAAAAAAAAGCCTGATATCCCACCAGCACAGTGACATTCAACCTTCCTCCCTCCCTGTCTTTTTATCTCTCCCAAACACACACTTGTCTTCGCATGCTCTTTCTCTCTCCCCCTCTCTGTCTCTTTGGTTCACCCTCTCCTTTATGTAGGACATAGTGTGTATATAGATAGATATTTTCAGTGTCTCGGTCCCCAGGAAATTTCACTGGGAAACTTCCAAAGAACAGATCGCCCCACTTTCCTGCCACTAAACTGGAACGGCCAATTTGCCTCCCCTCCTTGTTTGACATCGACACACCAAACTCACACAAATGGACACAAATAGTCTGTCTGGTTATGCATTTGCAACAAGGACTCGCATACACACAACAGCGATCCCTCAGGAGTCTGAATACACATAGATTACAGCTGATATATATGAACTGCACACACATGTATTCATCTTAAAGCACTCATGTGGTGGTCTGCACATCTCATAAAGTACCTGTATTAACCGTTAAGGTCCCAGATGAGCCTAAGTGATGTGCATCAGTGAGCACATTGTGATGTAACCATCCCCCTGGCTGTTAAACTAGAATAAGTGCCGGTGGAGGAACCTGGTTTGAGAAATGAGGTGGAAGCAAGTACAACAGCGTCACCGGTGTTGTCATCACAGAGATTTAACTGAAAATAGGCTCAGCCGTCATGAAATAGAAAAAGAAATATCCGTAGATTTGGTGCAGAATGTCCCTGGAGTGTGTAGTACACTAATCCAGTCCATCATATCTACACCACTCACTGCCACGCTGCTGGCTCTGTGCATCACAGTTGCTACAGTAAAAAAAAACTGAAAACCATGACTACATTTAATCCCAACTTTTCCCAGCAAACACCCTGGCAACAAACACAAGTGTGAGCAGTAAAAAAATAATCAGCAGAACAGGCTGCATTTGAGCTGTCAGGAGATCCATGAATACATCGCCCTCCTCTTGACCTGTAAGGCAGTGACGAGAGTGGAGAAACTTTCAGCAGTCGATGAATGTTTTTATATAAACTATAACTGATCACATGAATTAAGGACAAATCGTGTGTGGAAATCAGTGAGAAGGAGGTTGTGAGGTGGAAAGAAACAATATTCCCACAGCGCAGAAGCCATGTTTTAAGGATGGAAGGCAGAGAAATAGTTAAAGCTGGGGTAGGTAATGTTGAAGAGCTGGCAAGATGTGAAAGTGGCGCCCAGTCTTGGCTCCTCCCCCTCTGGTTTCGCTCCCTACCTGATCCAAGGCTTATTTCTCACCTCTGCCAAGAAGGTTATGTTTTTACTGCCGTTTATCTGTTTGTGTTAAATATAACTCGAAAAGTTATGGACGCATTTTAATTAAAATTTTGCGAGTTGTTGGAAATGTGAAAAAGAAGAACAGGTTTAATTTTGGTGGTGATCCGGATCACCGTTTGAATCCAGGAATTTTTTAAAGGCCGTGGCGGAGGTTTGCGCTCTCTGAGTGCTTTTCTAGTTCGCAGATTTTTCCACCAACATTTTTCTCTTTCTCTGCTGTTTAGCAGGAGGAGACAAATAAACTGAGCCGGGTCGGGAAATCCTTCCTGCATTTTCTCAGCCATGAAGAAGCTTACGAAATATTAGAAATGAACAACTTGAACATTTTGATTGGTCAGTTTTTACAGATTTCCAGTAAACTGAGGGGTCTAACTATATTTCTTCTTGTTCATCATTCATTCATTCATCATAACCGCTTAGTCGGATTAAGGGTCGCGGGGAAGCTGGAGCCTATCCAAGCAGTCCTAGGGCAAAAGGTGGGTTACACCCTGGACAGCTCGACAGTCCATCACAGGGCTTTCTTCTTGGTCATGATTACAAAATGTACAGATTACTATCAGGACGAGGAACCACTTCACTCAGAGTAAAAATCGAATGTCTCTGAGTAGGATTACCTACCCCAGCTTTAATACAAAGGAGAAAATGGCAGTCATCATACTTACTACTGTATATAACTCAGACCCTGTACAGGAATAAGCAGGTTAAGACAATGAATGTATGAATGGATGGATGGCTGAATCCACAGTCACATCACCCTTTAGGTGTGTGGACATTTGCCTTCATGCCTTGAGTTCAGTAATTAGCCATCACCTGTATGAAAGGAGCAACAATCAGACAGCACGCCTCATGTTACCAGACCCCCACCATAATAATGCACCAGTTTAGGGTTTACAGTAACAGGTAAGAAGTCCATCCCACATACAGTTGTTCCAAAGAAATTAAATAATTATCAAGTTTTTTTGTGCCGCGTCGTCAGCATATTTCCAGTGGACAGGAGTGTAAGTGACTCTTCTGCTCTACTCAAATGTACAATCCCCAGGTTTTAGTCCAATAAGAAGCAGTGTATGAGCATTTGTGTAGATAAAAAGCACTTTGTCAAGGTATTTGTAAAACTAAGGCACATTGTAAATGTGGACTACCATTAATCCGACCCCTGTCTTAACATATAACGTGCAAAAACTACAAGGCAAAACTCCGCAAAAAAAGCACTGGCATTGAATTATCATTGCCAGGTTATCATTGTGAATGAGAAGTTGTTCTCAACTGATTTTACCTAGTAAAATAAGGGTTAAATAAAGTAAAATCATTCAAATACAAAGCAGTTAAATGCAAGCAAACAAAAACATGAGCACAGCACCATCTTCTTTAGAGCCTCTGCCTTTTTTCTCCACTTCAAGCAAACCACACAAACAAGGTGTCACATAAAAAAAGTCTGTTGATTACAAAGATGAGCATAAACTCTGCAAGCTAGCAGCCAAAAATAGCAAAGATAAAAGTCAAAATGTTTGCTGATTTATGGTTAAACGTTTTATTCCATCTTAAAAAAAACTTTCCTGTAACTCTGCTTTGGTTAGAAAGTGTCTGTGAAGATAGAGGCTTCATGAAAAGAGCTTCTCAGACCAAACAGACTTTATTTTAACTAGACAACTCGACCATATCTGTAATTTAATGATGGCTTGGTGTAAATTATAACTCTTCAAAGTGCTCTACACAACTGAATGAAAATATTAGACACGTTTTACTCAGAAACACTCATATGACTTGTATCCATGGTTTCAAGAAATGTCCTATGGCAACATTTTTCTCAGGTGACTGCCACACTGTGAGGGTCTACATCAGGGCTACTCAATTATATGTTCAGTGGGGCCAGATTTAAAAAAAAAAAAAAAAAAAAACAGGATCAGAGCCAGTAAATAAAGTATAGGGAATATAAATCAGTAAAAATAAATAAATAAAAATAAAAAGACACATCTACATTTTGAAAAATAAGTAGTTAATTATTTTTTTTCTATTTTAAATTCAGTCCCAAATGGCAAGGGAAAATGTACAAAATAAAATAATGAAAATTCCAGTCAGAGCCTATTTTTCTCCTAACTTTTAACATAAAAAGGTCATATTAAACCAAACTTGTCGATGTGGTGCCTTCTCACATTATAATCTTTAAACACCGCCACACACTCACTGCATATTAAACACATCGGTTTGGCGCTCGAATGTGACGGAAAAATAAACAAATACTTATCCGTCCAGGCGGGGTTAAATCTGCGGTTTTTGTTTGGCACAGAGAGCGACATGCTAGCTAGCGCGCTCCTCTTACAACTTCAAAACATAACAACACACGCTGGGGTTAATGTTGCTTGGCAACCAAGTGTTGCATTCACGGTCTGCACAACTGTAGGATTGTAGGCAACCTAATCAGCGTAGGAATGACTGAATGTTTTTGATTGATATCTTTATTCTTTTACATAAGCTGGGCCACATAAAAGTTGGTTCTGGGCCGCATGTGGCCCGCGGGCCTCCATTTGAAGAGGCCTGGTCTACATGGTACAGTAGAGATTAAGACTAATGTTTTCATGATGGCCTTCATAGTTTAACATGCCTGCAAAAGGATACTTTACATCAACCCATAAGAACCCAGTGTGACCACTTCTGAGACATTTGACATCACTTTATGGTACAAGCTTTGTTTATGTAGAACATTTTTTTTGTCTTTTGCCCCTTAATGGACACCAGAAAGCAGAGCTTACACTACAAAAATGTCAACATATCACTTGGTAATAAACAGTGGAATCAAAAGTATTCACATTCTTTACTCAGGTAGAAGTACAGATTCTCGTGTTTAAAAAGACTTCTCTAGAAGTAAAAGTACCAGCTCAAATTTTTACTTCAGTAAAAGTGTAAAAGTACGGATTTTAAAAAAAAAAAAAAACCTAAAGTATGAAAATAAAAGTAATCCAAGTGTGAAAAATACCGTTTAAAAGCAAAGCTTAAACTGTAGCAGCAGAGCCTACAGCACTCCCCAAAATACACATTTTTTCTAAAAGTTATCATGACTATAATGTTATATCAGAATGTTAATACTGAAAAAGCTGCGAAGTACTGCAACTTTTCAGCCACGTAGATTCTGATGAAAACTTAACACATTTAAGTGCAATGCAAATACATATATATATATATATATATATATATATATATATATATATATATATATATATATATATATATATATATATAAACATTCATATATACATATATATATATATATATATATATATATATATATATATATATATACATATGAGCATATATATAACTATATATGAGCATTAAGATGTGTTTCATGGCCTGGATGATATGACTGTAAGCATTGTAATGTTTGTAAAAAGTCCAGCTTCAAAATGCATGTTATCAATAATCTTTATTAGAACATAAATAAAAATAAGCTTTAGACATTTTGAAACACATGTCCAACATATTGAGCTAATCAGATACCATAAATTTGACTGGGCTCTAACAGGCAAGTCAGCCACACCAGCGTATGTTTGGGAACCACCGTCATAAAGCTTTCTCTTTTCACATTCTGTCTTATAAAATGATACTCGAACATCAACCCTTCTTTTAACATCAGACCAAACGATAGCCACGACATCCATGCTAAGAAGAAATAAACAAAAAGAAAAACTTGAAAAACAACAAGAAGCCCAAAGACATCCCTCCATCTCCACATCTTTTTCAACATCAAAAGCACCAGATGATGAAAATTTAGAGACATGTTGGAGAAAAGCAATAAAACGTCCCCTCGAGGGCGTCATCATGAAGACAGCAGTTGTTTATAGTGGATGTGTGAGTGGGCTCCACTAGAGTTAGCTTATTTCCCTGGGATTTCAAAGGGTTTCTACTTCTAGCAATACTTTTAAGCTATTTTACAGCCAAAGCTTAATGTGTCTTCAAGATTATTAAGATAAATCTCATGAATATTGAATGGAAGTAAAGGGCAGCCAAGTCAGGATGAAATCTAATGACAAGAGCTAGTTATTTCTGTCTGCTCTGGTTTATGGATGGTTGTCACTCCTCCTGTTGGAGATCTAAAAGGTCAACTGTGATAATGATCCATGCACAGAAATGAAAACAACATCGTCAGTGTCTCGTGTGCTACAAGTTCCTCGATTTGGCCTCCTATTGATCACACTGACACCGGTTTGTTTACTTGTCAGGTCCTGACGGCTGATGAATGTCAGACTGGGAGCTGCTTCCACTGCAGCTGCAGCTCTTATGCAGAGATGCTGAAACCAACTTTAATGGCTATTTTTGTGTGTTTTCATCATAGACTGTATACAAAGAGATGGACGAAGTCTCTGTGACGTCACCCGTAGGTTTCTGAAGAGCTGAATTGAAGCTCGGTGGGCGGTTCCTACCGTCGCCATGTTGGCAGCGTCATGCGCGTCGTCTCGTCCGGAAAATACAAATATGGACAAAGAGGTGGAGCTGACAGGGGAGCCACGAGCATCATGGCGGATGATTGACGTCGAGCGAACTCCGAGATAAATGCTAACCGAGCTAACCCCGAGATAACAGGAGCTAACCACCTAACGGAGGTAAGCGGGCTAAAGCTAAGTCACATTGTTAACCGGCTAAAAACCGTGGTTTTTCTACGTTTTTCTTACTTGAAGCCAGAGATCGGGTCCCTGTCAATCAAAAGGACACGCCCCTAAATATGCCAAACTTCAAGATTAAATTACTTTAAAACGGGCGAGTTAGAAAAAAATTCACTCCCTCCACAGTTGTCATGAAGGTAAACCTGACCTATAAACCTACAAATGGATTTTTGAACCAGGCTGTAAACATGTTTATCTCTGCCGTGAAGGTGGTCTTTTTAACATGGGAGTCTATGGGGATTTTCTCTGTTTTGCAGCCCCTAGTGGATGAAGGGGGAACTGCAGTTTTATGCACTTCAGCATCGCCTTCACTTTTAACTGCCGGAGGTTGCCGCTTGGTTTTGATCCTTCAACGCTTTGGACACCAAATACAAACATTTGCATGATAATAAATTAAGTTCCTGCCTTTTCTCCAGTTTGCCGTCTTGCCTATAAAATGCCACAAAGTAAAGAAAAACTGAAGGTCTACGTCATGTTATGTTTATTTATTTATACAAACAGGATGTTGAGCATCATTACTTTAAATAGGAAGAATTGTTTCCTACAATAGTTGATGAATATTTTTCTTGATAGTGCACTAATTATCGGTGGATGATAAAGCCTTGTGTGTGAACAGTATCTGATGCATTAGAATAAGGCCAATGTGTTTGTTAAAGCTTCCCTCTACAGAGGAGAAGAGGAAAGTCAATCAGCTGGGGAGCCAGAGAGCTGAGATCACATTCAAATAGCCTACTAATTAATTAGCTTTATTCATCATTGCCACTAAACCGCTGTGGGACTGAACACAATCTCTTCCTGTGTTCTGCTTGCAGCGATGTATGCTGTCTGTTTCAGAGAGCTGAGTAATATAAATCACACACACTCATCTCTGTTGCTTGGCGGAGGAGCTGAAGGCGGCAGGACCCTATGGCGGCTACCAAAAGTTTCCCTGCAGGCCGAGTTAGGGCGACTAGCTGGCAGCAGCACACGCGTACGTCATGAATAAGTAAACTACAATGGGAGTAGCTGCAGGAGAGGAGACTGGCTGAACATATGACGAGCTGTGAAATATTAAAGGTGGATGCTGCTCCACTGCTGCAGGCGCCAAAACGGTGGAAGCTGACCACGTGGCGACCTCCAGGTTGCTGCTTTCGCTCTTTCACAGGCCAAGAAAACACAAATGACCCATCTAACTTCACATGTCTCACTATGACATTGAGAAAAGCCTTCTGGATTTCTGCTTCGCTTCTCCTTTCAGAGCAGCGGCCTTTGAAGCCTTGTCAGAATGTGCCAACCGTCAGCAGGGCCTGTGCAGGAGCGGAGGTTTTGATCTGACCCGCTGGGACTTGACCAAAGCCCGGGTTGTGATGAGCGTGCAGCTCTGAAAGGATCTAAAGGCAGGTTTTATAAAGTGGGTGGATTTCAACACATTTTATCAGGAGACAGGACAAGAGTGATTCATATTCGCTTGTGCACACTCCAAATGAAGTAGGACGAGCGGAGGGTCAAAAATCTGTTGCAGTTTGAAAAAATGTTCACAGATTTAATGGGAGTTTGTGGCTCCTTGTGGTCTAGCAGTGGCAGAGTCAGGTTTACTCTGGGGAGGGGTCTGTGGTGTCACATTTTAAGGCTTTTGAATAGAAACTGTACCTGAATACATCCTTAAAAAAGGGCAAAAATTGGCCACATCACCTGTAAGTGCTTCCCTGTGTATAAAATTATTCTACACACCTAAACAAAATCCATAAAGTCAGCTTGATAGCTCAGATTTTTATCTTATATTTTATTACAATATTAATTTCATTTAAAATTTTACAACTGATTCTCATCTGGAAGTAGCTGAATTTTATTTATTTATTTATTTATTTATTCATACATAAATTGAGTTATGATTTGTTAATAATGCAATGCTAAATTAAAAAAAAAAAAAAGCCTAAACAAGCAAAAACACACTTTTCTTTTTTTAATTAAAAAAACAGGACAGCGTCTGACAAATAACTGTTACTTGGCAACATGCTGGTGACATCACTGCTACGTAAGGAGCAGAAGGAGTGATGCTTTGGGACGTAAGGACGGAGAATGTGTTCAGTGAGGAGGTTAGGCCAAAACAGTAGGTTGCTCTGCATCAGTGACAATAATCACACATTATGCTCGGTTAGGTATATCAGTCCTGCTTTGACTTTACAGACCTCAGAACCTCCAACACATGAGGAAACAGGAATCATATGTCTGCTATGTAGGCCAATCAATATGACTCCACATCAAACAGCTCCTTAACTCTTAGAGATCATATCTATCTATACATCCCAATACATTTAATCCTTTTAAAATAAATCCAATGGACTGAAAAACTCTGCATCTTTCTTCGCACCAGCTGATGAAAAACCTCAAATGCTGAAGTCTTATAAGGGTTTGTTTTGATTTTTGCCAACGCGTGTGTGACCTCAGATAGCCAGGGCTTGTTTTTGTGGGTTTAAGTGTCAGTCCCCTCCCATCTGCAAGCTCAGCACTGCCCATGTGACAACACACACTGTCTGATGTCCAGGCTAGCTGGCAGGATGCACTGCATCTCATATATCAAGTCCCATTCATGCTGCACAGCTCCCTTCCACTGTTGCTATAAATACTGCCAGCTGTGTTTCCATTATTAATGCAGCAAAATGCCCAAACTCCCCTGGCCCGAAACATCCCCGATTCATCATCTCCCACTAGCTGAGAAACACCCACTACTGCCTGCTGCTGGTGCAAACTGAGACACATGAACACTCAGAAAAGGGAACATGCACACACTCACACACACAAACACACACACACACACACACACACACACACACACACATTTCTTTCTGTGACAAGTTTGTTGGAAGAAGAAAAAAAGCAAAGAAAAAAATCTGCATAAAAACCAAAAATAACACAATGCATATTGATGACAGAACATTACAGCCTTATAATGCAGTGAGGAAGATGAAGGCTGCTGAACTGGAGGTTAATTGAATCAGATTCTTATCTCTTTTTTTTTTTTTTTTTTTTGCTGGGAGGCAGAACCAAATTGCAGTTTAAATTGGTAGCAGGGACACAAAGAGGAAATAATAACCTTCTTTTTGTAATATGGAAGGTAATCATTGCATTACATCAAAGAATAAGGAGTCAAAAAACAGAGCAAACATACACTTTCTTTCCCATGTGTGGCATGAGTTATGCTGTGATAAAACAAGGTGATGCAGCTCAACACCCTTCAATCACAAGGTGCAAACCAGGAATATTTTCCACAAAGCATCACTCAGCATCCTTAGTAAGAATCTAAAAGGTCTAACTGGGCTAAAAATTGTACTAAATCTAATATATAAACATAAGCTTCATAAATATATCTAAAATTGTAATAATCTTCTGAATTTAAATCAGTTTCTCACTGATAAATTAACTTAAATCACTTGTTGCAGTTGGATACTTTGAGCAATCTTAAAAAGCTTCTTTATGGAAAATCCACTAAGACATTTTGGTAAAAAGTAGAAATAAAAAACTGACTGTTTTTAAATAAATGGTTGTATCTGTTTATTTACTGGTGCAGCTGGGAAAGCCTGCATGCTGACACAGTGCAAGCAGGAGGCCCATCTTTCCCACATGACTTTAATGCAGTATGAGATCCTGCTGTTGCCTTCAGTTGTGCTCAAACACACACACACAAATTACACCCCAGCCGACACTCTGATCATCATCCTGGGCAGGCACAGCTCCACTGCTGCCATGCATCTGCTGCTGCTAAAAATAGCAACCCCTCTTTGATGATGATGATGCAGCGGTGATTGTTGGGAGGAATGAAAAGCTCCCTTGGACCTCTCGATGGCGCAATTAGCCCTAATAAACTGAGAGGGATTTCATTGCACATGGAGGAGTCCTGCCAATGCCCTCCACCTTTTAACTCCCCCCCCCCCCCCCCCCCCCCCCCCCCCCCAAACATTTTGCAATGGAACAGACGGGGTTTCTATACAAAGAGACCAAGAATTGCAAAATGTCTGTAAAATACTTTATAAAGTTCTTTAATCTAACTTGGCATTTAATGCAGATCAAAAGTTTCCATGAAAAGTCCAAAAGTAAGAAGGAAACCTGCTGATTTACAGCTTTGTTAATATGGGCATGCTAACATGCTAATCTACCACAAATGTGTGTTTTTTAAATGTTCACTTCTGCTTCGTGAAAGTGTAAGTTAGACATATAACACTCACTAAATACTAACGCACTTGTTTCCTGCCAGTTTGACACATTAATAATGCAGCACAACAACGCCTCACCTATTTTAGTCATTGTCACGCCAGATGACGGCATTATTAAGGTTCAGTTACAACGACAAATAAATATGGCCTGTTTTCAAGGACCTAAATGCTGAACAAAAGCAATTAAAACACAAACATTGTTAAATTACTTTCACTTTTAAATATAGAAAACAACTGTAGCTGCCTAGCTATTCTTTTACTTTCCCCCCATTTTTTTCATGAAAAATATCATACAAATCCCAGAATGAGAAAGTAAAATTGGAAGATGTGATGTAAAATGGCCACAAAAAGACAAAATGGCAACACAGAAATGAAAAATAACACACTCGCAAGTGGAAAGAAGCCCAAAGTTGCAAAGAAAAGAGACTGAAGGATGCAAAAATTGTGATGTAAATTCACAAAAAGATATGAAAAACCATCAAAATAAGACACAAACTGGGGCATAAAATGATTATAAAGGGATGCAAAGTGAACTGAAAGTGCATAGAAATAGACTACAAATGGCCAAGATGACAAAAAGAGACATAAAACAGTCACTGAGAGACACAGACTGACAAAATGATGTCAAAATAATGCAGAATAATGACGACACAATAACCGAACACTGTAACTGCATGGTTTATGTGTGTGACAGGGAAGATGGGTGGCTTCAACCATCAGACTTTCCATCCACGTCATTGTGTAAACAAATAGCCATCTTTTTGTCATAAAACAGTATTAATTCATCACCAGTTGGCCAAACTATGCACACTTTGAGAGATATGATATTCACACCAGACTGAAGGGGGATTTTTTCTCTTTCTCTGGCGCTACACTTCTATCCATCAGCTCTCTTCAAATCAAACTGGGGGGGTGTTTCATGATTGGCAACCATCAATTTTCTACATCATTCCAAGTGGAGAAAAATGTTCTGGAAAGTAATGACAACATCTCTGCCTCCCAAGCACCCCGACGCCAGACGGAAACATCCCTCCAGCATGATAAAACACTAAGAGAGCGAGTGAATCACGGAAAGACAGGTGGATAAAGGTAAACAAGTTTAAAAAAAAAAAAAGAAATAATTAGAAGAGAGAGGACAATGTCAAAGTAGGACAAAGCGCATGGGAGACCTGTCTGTCCCAGTTCAGCCATTTACCGCCGGCAAGAAATGAAGAAGGAATGAGTGAGAGAGGGAGGAGGAGAGAGAGAATAAACGAGATGGCTAAATCTGGAGATATGAACCACATCACCCCCTGAGCAGCGCAGCAAATATTGAAAAGAAAGTTACGCTCCACTCCTGTGCACTTAAACAAATAAACCAATCATGCGGAGCTGAAGCAACTGAAACTTTTTCCTCCTTCCCACACTGCTATGAAAGAGGATTCTGAATAAATCTGGCTTGAAATAACCAAATTAATTCCAATGAATGGAAATTTGAGGCCTGTTCTTCATCGTGTGTCAGGTAAGCTTTGCTCCAGCGGACAGAAAAATCCAACATGAACCGAATGTGTGTTGAGGAGAGCTTGTGGTCCCTTGATCCCCAAAGAGAGATCTGCACAGGTGGAAATGTCAACTGTGTGCTGAACCCCCTGCATACAGTGGAGCTAAACATAACAGGACAGAATTAACCGTGTTTCCACCTCGCCAACTTCAGCTGGATGTTAATTCAACTCAGCGGGCAGCAAGTCGGCTCTGTTTGCTGGACATGGACTCTATTTATGCCAAACAACGTATAAAGCAACAACAGCTCGACAGCCAGTTTATCAGCACGGTTCAGCCAGTTGAAACACATCAACTTGATCTCCACAGGCCAAATTGAAGTTCCCAAGCTGCAAAATATTAGATCCAAACAGTGTGAACAAGTTTAAGACCAGTGGAGAAGAATCCAACCCAGACATGACGTCGTGACTTCAGATCTCCATATAGAGACATGATCCATATTCCTGCCTTAGAAGCTGCGGACCAATCAATTAAATTTGACACTAATTGCTTTCATCTGACATGTTCAGTGTGATAAGTTTGACAGATTCAGAGTTATTGCTTTTGTATGAGCAAGTGAGGCACCATGGATACGGATTTATGGCAGCATGAGTTAGAGGAGAGTGTCTGAACGTCTTTGTTCAACGAGTCCTCTGATCAGCACAGCACGCTGACAACAGCCCTGCTTTTACACTAAACCCACCAGCAGTGGACTGGTGCTTGGTTCAAAGTCTCACTGCTGCAAACTGAACTCAAAGTTGAGCTCCTGCTTGATGAGCTGCTCCTCCATCGTTACTCTCCTGCTCTGAGACGCATCACATTAAAAGAGAAAAGCATGTGTGAATCACAACGACTGTGTGGCTGATTTTCCCTGCTTTATTTGCAAAAAACAAAACACTGAACTCCGACTTGTTCTGGTTTTCTGAAATCCCACTCGCTGCCCCATGCAACACTTTGCCATGCAGAAACAGCTCGTGTGTAATTATGTGCACCCTGTAAAAGTGACCTTTCAGCATCAGCGAGACAAAGACTTTCTATGGATAGACAGAACAGAGGTAGAGATGATGACAGGAGAGGAGCCAACACATGTTCCATGCTAGGAGGGTGACCCTTCTCTTGTAGAGGCAGCCACTCAAGTGAGAGGACAGCACTTTAAACATCCATCATCAAATTCATCTTCAGTTGAATGCATTATAAAAAAAAAACAAAAACCACTTTGAGTGATAAAGTCCACACATTTTTAATGCGATATGTGTCCGTGTTCGTTCAAGCATTCCCTGCTTTTGTACACCACAGTCATCGTGTCAGGGGAGCCAAAGTGTGATTTACTGGCTTGTTTTATGCACTGCTTAGCCTTTTAATGTGAACACTGAGCAGTGAACCACATCATCAGCAATTCTTGACAAGCATGCAAATGTATGTGGGTGGGATTATCAGTTTAACACAACGATAAAGAGCAAGTAGCATTTCTCCTACATCCGTACTTGAGTTATAATATCTGCTGCTGCCAACATTTTCTGTTTTATTTATCCTTTTTCTCTCATCTGCATCTCCATAAAGCTTGGGAAGAGCAATCATGTGCTTGAATCAAGGAGTAATCCACTGCTAGATATTGATTATTTTCCTTCCTCATTCCTGTGAATCCCTCCTCGTAAGGCGGCTTTTTTTCTTTCCTAGTTTTTTTCTGCAGCAGCTGCATTTTCATTTAAAGCTGGGATTTTTGCATGCACTGTCAGCCATGTGACAGGGGAATTAATGTTTCACATCAATGCAGTGAACTTCAACATGCAAAGCCTCCTCCCACCTCCCGCTGCATGCACATATACCTCCCTACTGACTCCAGCGCTATCCCCCTACGAGCATAAAATCCCACTCTCTGCTCCTTTGCTATGCCCCCTTCCCCCGTTTGCATGCATGTCAGGAAGGAAAAAGAAATGACAGAAAGCATTCTTACTGTCTTCTACAATCCCTGATGAAATACAGAAATCCCTCCACTGGAAAAGGGGACAGAAGTAGAAAAGAGAGGAGGGGGGATTGCCAGTTGCAGAGGAATAAGGAGTGAGTAGGGACGACCAGGAAGATGTAATGGAAAGGGGTAAAAAAAAAAAAAAAAGAAAAAGAAGAAAAAGACAATTACAGCTGCAAAAATAAAGACCTTCCTCCTTTACAGAGACCACCACAAGAAATTACAAGGAGTCCAGTTTGCTGCTGGGCGCTGAGGGATGGAGCATTATCCTCGGCTCCCAGACTGTCCTCCAGCAGCAGCAGCTCTGTAGTAACACTTCTATCTCTTCGGTCCGGCAATCTCTCCATCCTTCGCTCGATGTCCTCCCCTCCTCCCTCCCTCCCTCCCTTCAGCTTGTTCAGAGTGCCCCTCTCTCTCTTTCTCCTTATACTGGTTGGTTGCTTTTCTTTCTGTCTCCCTCCATCTCTTCCTCCTCTGTCATTACCCGGATACAGGGCATACCCCTCCCTCCATCTCTCTCTCTCTCTCTCTCTCTCTCTCCTCCTCTCTCTCTGTCTTTGATGTTTTGGAGTTAGACTCTTAGCTGTGAAAAGAATCTGTTGGGTTTTTTTTTTCTTTATTTCCCCTCCTCTCACCAAAGCACACACAGGGATCCACCCAACAGTGCAGGGATTCACACACCAAACGTTCACACAGAACAAATACATAAAAGATAATCCAGTGATTAGCATTCAGTATCAACACACACACACACACACACACACACACACACATGAATTTCAGCAAGAATTCTCACTTTTACTGAACGCTTCTGCAATGCAATGAGTACCTCAAATCCATTGCATTCTGCAGCGGTGCAGCCAACATGTGTATTCTCACACCCACAGAAATATGAATAAGGAATGAGAGAGATGTGTATAAGAGGATGAGGGGAGCCACTGCTGCAACGCTTATTATCATACAGAGAGGAGGATGAAGGAGAAAGACTGTGGGTGGAGAAGGAGCTTTCTACTGATGAGCTGAATTGAATAGCAAGTAGAAATCAACTCCATTATGCCAATCAGCAGCAAGTGAGGCATGTCAAACTCACTTTGATGAGCTAACACCCTTTTAATAGTTTGGAAGTGGGGGAGAGGAGGGGAGTCACAGTGGTTGTGTTTGGAAGTGGTGAGCGATCACAGAGACAAACGAATGCTGCTCAGTAGTCAGGTCTCCTCCTGATGTGTGGAGGAACTCTCGCAGTTATTCTCGTCAGAATCAGAGCCCCAGAGTTGCAGGTAAAAAGTAAAAGAGAAATGAAAATGTACTGCAGAAATATCCTCGCTGGGTCTGCTCTGACAAGCGCTCTTCTAAATGTGAAATAAAACGCCTGGTTCAGAATCCAGCGATGGCAAAGCCTTATTACACACACATCTCTTTCACTGGTTAGCTTGAACGGTTTGACATTTTGGATCACATTTCCAATAGGCTTTCATTTGTCAGGAAATACCCCCACACCCACTCCACTACGATGTTGTTTTATCCCACTAAAGCAAAACTGCCTTTTTATTTCTCAATTTTGGTAAAGCTCCACAAGCTTTAGTGCATTCAGCTGATTTCCATGTCTGCTGCTATATTTCTGATTGAATCTGGCAGCCTGCTCCTAAGTATAGAACAGAAATGCGTGCTGTACGCTCACATGAGGGATGCAAATATAAATGCATTATATCTCAGGCATGGTGGGGCCGTCTGCTCATAGCTTGCATTGACAATAAAAACCATAACGTGTCTTTAAAATGTAAGTCTCCACTGTGTTTCGTCTCGTTATCGTTACATCTGTGAGCTCTATGTATTTAGAACTTGATGTGAAATAAATGAATCCTCACAAACTGGGTGCTGTCCACCTCTTCACTCACCTAGTGACACATGGAGGTAACTCTAACACACAGTATTTCACACTAGAACAAATCCCATCTATTCTTTGTACTGACCTGTGAGCTCGGTTTCTTCTGTCTATCTGTATGAAACGGAGCATTTAAGAGGCTCTGTTGATCAGGATCAAACTGGACCAAAAGCATTCATTGTCTTAGAGTAGGACAATGGTTACAGTAAGTTAAAAATGGCTTCAATGTTTCATCAAAACAGCTCACAGCTCGAAAAGGAGGCAGCAGAGTAGACTTAATAGCTTGCAGTCAGACCTAATAAAGAAAGATGGTCATAATAATGATAAGAGCAATATCCCATCTTGTGTGGCTGACATTTTTATTCAGCCTCCTCTGGTTTTTTCCACAGTCATAATTTACACTAATGCACTGACACTCCAGCCAGTAGCCAGTCATTCCAGGCCTGTGCCACACGTCACCTGGGAAATAATGTGCAGCGTTAGTGCACCTCTGTATGGTTTCTGAGGGTCAGAAACCATTTGTGTCTCCTTGCTGTTCTGCTGTTGATGATGGTGATGATGATGATGATGATGATGTTGCCGCCAGTATTCTACACTCATCCAAAGATCCTGCAGCAACTCAGCCCAGTCAGCCATTTTGCAGGGCTACAACTGCTTTGGCAGAGCTCATATCCCATGACAGATTATAATCCCCAGACCCCTGAACAGAAGGAGCACGGTGTCACGTGGCTGCATGTGCACCGCCGGTATGGATTGATGGAGTTGTGATGTACACAAGCAAGAGCAGAAAGGTGCAATGAATAAATGAAAATGTGGAAACCTGTCAGGCTTAAAAATGGTTGAAAAAATTTCTGTTAAACCACAGACTGGAAGTGGATGTGTTTTATATTAAGCTAAAAAAAAAAGTGACAAAGTGCATCTGCTTGAATGGTAAGGCTTTTACAAACTGGTTATGGTTACGTTTCCCTTTGCATATTCCAGAAGGGCAGGTGCCGGTTTTTACTCCACTATACACACTATACACACAGTGGAACTATTATGTGCATTTCAGGCTAATTTATTGTTATTTCTGAGACCAGAAGGGCTGTGATTGATTGAGTTATTGTCACAAATCGCTTTATTTACTTCAGACCAATCAGCCTGCGGGCAAAACGAGAGGATTGAGACTCTTCCACATTAAGCCCCGCCTCCCGCCACTGCGCTACATCGGAAGCGCACACCGCTCCTGCTTTTGCTGTCATTGTAACATCTCATAAACAGAAGGATTAGGCTAATATGAACTCAATGAAAAAAACAAAATACAATGTCAACACATAGCATACAGCCCTACATGTTGGAACCTGAATCAGACCCTGAAAACGAAGTGGAAAACAGCAACCCACAGCAACGAATGCAGCAGGATGTCTCTCTTTGGTAAACTCACCAGCCATCGTTGGAAATAACTTTATCCCACGTTTTCCACCCGCCTGATGTATTTGTACATGCCCTTGTTAACCAGTAGAAGGTAACCAATCACCGAACCTTATCCCCCGGGACGTCACAAGGATTTCCAAGTAGAAAAAACTCTCTAAAACGTTTTTCGTCACCATGGAAACCGAAGGGAGAGAGTGCTGGAACTCAAACTCAAACATGTGTTTAGGTGATAAAAAACAGTGTCGTTCACATGTCTGATGAGGATTCTCATCACTGTAACACTGTAGAAAGCTCAGAAAACTTAAATTACCATAATAGGACCCCTTTAAGGCTGTGATTGCTCATATGATACACAAAATTTTAAAAAATTGTCAAATATAACTAGTTTTCCTTGACAAACATCTAATTGTGTGGATCCTATTTTTACTTTTACCTCATTAATAACTGAACTTTTTACCTAAATGACAACCATAAAGCAGTTTAATGTTGACCTTATACGTGTTGTTGAATGAACATGAACTGTTTCATTATAATATCAGTCAGGAAACATTAACAGAGTCATTACATCTGCTCCTAATAATCCTGTGCTGGGTTATAAAATGTCTAAAATTGAGCAATTGACTCACTTAAGAACCTGTCTTCATGTTTTCAACATTTGCTGCAACCAAACTGGAGTCCTGGCTGAATTAATGGGTGTTTAAATATTCACAGAACAAGCCTGCCTGTGTTCCCTGTTATGACAGCTGAGAAACATTTTCATTTTACTATTTGTCATCATTCCTCCCACCCCCCATCCCTTCTACTGTACCATCTCCAAAACCCCATTTCCCTCACTGCTGTAACATATAATCCCGCTTTCTCTCTCTTTCTGTCCTCATTATGAGAAATATGTTATACTTGGCAACAGAAATAGCTTCTTGGCTGCTAGTGAGAGCTAAAAAGAAAGGCAGAAGTGGGTCATATGCTGTAAGAGAAGAGAGGATTGAGAAGAACAACGCTGGTTGTAAGATGAAAGAACAGGTGGAGGAAAAAGAGACGGAGCACTCAAACGAAGAGGATCAACACTAGCCCCGGGCGCTGAAATTAACCAAATGAATATTTTAGAGAGGGAGGGGGGTGAACATGCAAATGAAGGAAAAAGAACAAGAAATATCAACTTCATATTGTAATTTAATCTTCCCCTGATTGTAAACCAGCTGTTAACAATTCAACGTGATGTCTTTTTAGCTTCAGTGGAAATAATTATTTTATTTACAATATAACAAAGAAAATGCATCAAATATCAAATGAAACATTTTACTGTTTCATGGGAAATATGAGAGCTTCTTGAATATAATGACACTAACATTTTTTAAATCAGGATGGAGCAACAAAAGAGCTGAAAACAGAAATGTACGGAAAAGAAACAGCTGGAGGAACGAGTTGGAAATCATTAAATTACTGCATGGCTGGGGACGAAAAAGAGCACCCTAAAGAGGCAGAGTCTCTGCAAAGTAAAGAAGAGGAACAATCTGCAAAATAGTATATCAAAAAATTGTGCAGCAAGTGTAGAAGATTTCCCATAAACGTTACACTGTGAATACTTCGTCATGCATGGAGCATCATGTCAGAAGATCCAGAGAATCTGGAGGTATCTGCACAAGAGATTCAACTGCATGGTTGTCCATCATTTCCAGGTTGTTGGGCAGTGCTACAATGAAAATAGAGACGATTATGTCATGGAAATCCCTGCATGGGCGAAGGAACGATTCCAGAAATCAATGACTGTGAAGAGAATACGCTGTGCCAACCACAAACGCTTTAATCTGAAGTGTCTGAACCATGAATCGCCGATTAAATGTTCCAGATCAATGACGGCTTGTATTTAAACAGCCTTCTTCATCATCCTGCTTATATTTTGACATCATCAAACCAAGATGACACCCAACACACGACAAGTTGTTGAGACATTGACGTAATATGATGTGTTATAGACAGTATTGTTGCTAGGGAAGTCTGCGTGGAGACGATCCAGACACAGCGCCGTTTTCTGAAAAAAAAAAAAAAACTGAAAAAAACCCTGAAAACTGTTCTGTGATTCAGATGAATAGAAACCAATACAACGTCTGAGTTAATACCGAACAACTTGCAACTTGCACCATCGATGCTGAAAGGTACGTGCTGGTTTTAGAGCAACGTATCCTTCTTTTCTGCTTCTTACAAGCACACATAAATTAGTCCTGTTGGAACTTCTCTTTTGTGTGTTTTAAGCTTCTGTTTCCCATATTTTTGATTGAAAATGATTATTAAAACCCCCTTGGAGAATAATATCAGATCATGGGATACGTGATACAATGATAAGCTGTTTAATGCAAAAAACCAAGTGAAGCTTTTATCTGAACTCCATAAAACAGACATGACAAGACCCCGAATTAAAAAATAGCCGACACACTACAGAACAGAAAATATTTGTCTAATAAACAATACACAAATAAACAAATTGTCATGTTATTTATATACACAAAAATAACATGACAATTTATTAAACATTTGTGCTGTTTTACTCCCTTCATCCCAGATCCACAGATACAGATGTTTATATTTAAAAAAAAAAAACTAAAAACTAAACTAAATATTTCTTTAATTTTTTTGCCTTTGCAAAGGAATAATAATTAATGTTGATCATATAGAAACAAGTTAAATGCTCAGAACCTGAAATAGGAAAGAGATAAAACACACATGGATCAGAAAGGTTTATTTTCCTCTAATTCTTAAAATGGATTATTATCACAGAAAAATGTACCAAACGGCTGCTCAAGCTGCTTACTTGAAGAAAATACCCAGAGACGAAGATATTAAAAAAGAATTAAGTGTCTTTAATGATATAGGCTACATTTGTACAGCAGACGTCCAGTAAGACTAACACCCGATTAGAAAAAATGAGTAAGTTTTATCTGAAACAATCAGAAAACTGGATAAGATGTCAAAGACTCTAAAATTAAATACTCAATGTAAATATCATCTTGTCCCATTAAATAATGAAAACAAAAACATTTTATAGTCTGAACAATCAATGTGAAATATAAATTACATCAAAGCACCTTTTCAAGAGTGAGGATATTAAAATAAATAATTGGCCTTTACATATCAAGACAGTACATCTTTATGGTAGTAATATAAGGCTGTGC
Source organism: Telmatherina bonti (assembly GCF_933228915.1). NCBI lineage: Eukaryota > Metazoa > Chordata > Actinopteri > Atheriniformes > Telmatherinidae > Telmatherina > Telmatherina bonti. Next base: position 30,916,328 of record NC_136612.1, on the reverse strand, counting down.
AGCATCACTGGACACTCGGGCCACGTCATGTCAAAACGGGTTCAACATACAGCACATCATGAGAAGAGGGGAATGCTCCTGTGACCTCCACAATCAACAGTAAATAAACGCTTACACTATAAACATCTGTAAAGGTGTTGCGCAAGAAAACGTCTAAAAACTACTGCAAAACCTGCACAATTTATCCTTCTGTTGTGTCATAGAGGGGAAAACAAACAAACTGAAAGGGAGAACTGAGTTGTGCGAGAAGATTGTCACATTTTTATGCAACATGTTTGACTGAAAATATTCTCTGTCTACCAGTAGGAAGAACTTCCATCACAAACATTTCTATTACTCCATACTCCATGAAGCGCGACCGGCTTGAAAAGAAATGTATTGCTATTCTTCTAACCTACTGGTCCACATATGTACTCAAAGAGCACAGCTGTGCGAAGCTGCGGTTCGTCAAACACATCTTCGTCCAGTTAAGCCATCCTTGAGTATATTGTTTCAGGTCAAGAAGTCAATTTACTGTACACATTTCATGCACGAGCCTTTCATTTATGCATCAATAAGTAATGTTAAAGCAACGGTCATGTGATCAGGTATAACAACACACTTATTTTAATCTCCAAAAACCTGCCCATGCATGCACACACACGAAAATGTGAGAAAAAGGGTTACAAAGTATAAAACAAAACAAAAGGGTTGACATTATTTCAATAGGTGTTTCAAAAAGTCACAAGAATATCAAAGACTGAGGCACAAAGCTGCCTTTTTAAACCCCACCAAAATGAGTACCAGCAAACAGGGATGGTGGCTTCTGTCTCTACGACCATCAAGGATATAGAAAAATTCATACATCTATGTTACAGTACGGCCAGAGGGATTCAGGGTAGCATTTAAACTTCATGTCACGCTAGTAAATTTTAACGCTTTTTGTTCTTTATTAACTAGAAATTTGGTATTTCAAGCAAATTGTAGAGTTTTTTTTCCTCTTTTTTTTTTTTTTTAAAATCAGAAATCAAAACACTCAGAAAAGTCTTTTTTTTTTACATAAAATTCTGTACAATTCATTTGCAGTTTTACACTCCATTAAAATATTTATAAAAAATGTAAATCGGTGAACTTAATAACTGGTAGCTTTTTTGACCTGCAAGGTTTACAAAAACACACTTTGTAGCAGATATTGGATAATTGCTTGAACAAACCAATACATCGGATCCAGTGGAAACTGATGAAAATTAATCGGAGTACTGAAGATCTAAGTCTACCGTACCATCTGTCACAACTAACCTCACCCTTTTGGGTTTAGTGGGACCCATGGAGTGTGATGATGTAACAGGTCCATAGTGTGATGTGCCCTGATGTTCCCCTGGTGGGCACTGTTGCTGCATGTCCTTCCTGCAATGTTCATCCTGACCTTTGAGCCCTGAAAATCCACCCAACGAAGTTGGGTTAGAGAGCTGTGGTCCGCAGGGCTCAAGAACCAGCCGCCCTTGAGTGCCCGAAGGCTCCATGAGGCAGTGGTAGGTGTAGTTTGTTGAACCTAATCCTGGGTAGCCCTCAGCACTGTCTCTGAGACCTAGGGTCAAGGAATGGTCTCCACTGAAGTTGAGGACATAGGGAGGACCTTGGTAGCCATAAGGGAAAGAAGCTGAAGTTGAGGACTGACTCTTGTTCATTGGTGCTGGTGTACCAGGGGGTGTGCTGTGGACCACTTGGGGGCTGTTGTGCTGAGACATTGGCGAAAGAGATGAGCCAAAGGAGAAATCAAAAGGGTCTTGCTGAGTGTAGCAAGGCTGGGGTTTGTCGGACAGGCCAGATTTGTCCAGTTTCAGACTCTTGTCTAGTGGAGATGCGTAATCATCTGAGCTCTTGCTGGGGAAAAAGAAGGGTCTTGGCAACGCAGAGAAGTTTTTGTACACCATGTTGGTTTCATCAGCGTCGTGCTTGGCAGACATCTTACTTTCAGCAAAGGATTGTGAAATGCAAGAATTGGGTTTGTTGAAATGAATGTTGGACCTGATGGGATTGCTGGAAGAACCGTGGTGGTTGACAATCTTTCCAAAGCCACTAACAGAGATGTTACCTTTTTCTTGACTTTCTGTATTAATACTAAATTTCTGACTCTGCTGAGTCCTTTCAATAGCACCTGTCTTCACACCAAGTGTCCTGGATGTGATAGAGGCGGGGCTGCCAGCAGCCATGGCGTCTTTACAAGGTGCACTATACAAGTTCTGAGTCTGGGTCCCCCCCTGAAACTTCAGAACCCTGTGGATAACTGTTGAGGGTTTCTCTTGAAAGCTGATTGGACTGTCAGGAGGAGGATTTGGATGTTTTGCTGAAAAGAGTTGAGGAGAGGGGAATCTGTTAGACATTTGGGACGGCACTCCTCTAACTACGTTTGCCTGACTACTTGGAAACGACTGTGATTTATTTACAGTGGTCAAACGATGGAAGGGGCCCTGGGTTTTGAGGTTAGGCTGGATTTTCATTTGGCTGGTGCTCGGCTTGGTATTGATGGAGGGCAGGGTTAAAGCAACAGGGTTTTGAGATGGAACAGGTGACGATGTTCCAACCAATCGAGGCTTGTTGGCTACAGAAAAGGACTGAGCTTTAAGGTCTTCTTTGGATAGCCTTGCTCCTGGAACTCTGCATGTAATCCGGTCCTTAGCCATCATGTCAGGGTTTCCCATAGCTGAAAACGCAAAACTAGGGTTGGGTGGGTTTTTGTCTTTGGGGGCATCCTTTGCTTCACAATCTAGAGGACCAGAGTCACTTTTGGAGGGAATTAAACCTGGAAAAAAGTGCAGATCCTCACTGGTGAAGTTATTTCCTGGACTGGGAGGGCCAAGGTACGGTGTTTCTGTGGTCCAGGTGTCAGACGGGCTGTGAGAGAGGGGGCTGCTGAAGGGATCTGTGGGGGGATCAAGCGAACACAAATCTGAAGGAGAAGATGGCAGTATGTTTTGTGGCTGATAGTAACCCTCAAAGTTTAGACACTGAAAGTCGAGAATATCGTCACAGCAGTTGGTGAAATTGGGCTCACCAGTGAGCATGTTATCTGCAGTTGCGAACGGAGGAGACTGGGATGGGGGCTGGATGACAGAATTAGAAGCAGTGGGACAGGCTGTGGGCTTCTCCAAAGTCTGAGATGAACACAAGCCTTCAGAGAGCCGAGAGAGACTGTTATCAATTTGCTGGAGTGTGTGACTAAGGCAAGTGGTGGGTGTTTCCACAGGCCCACACTTGCGTGTTCTGTCCATTTTGTGCCTCTGTTTCCTTCCTCCACTGTTAATCTCTGACCTTTCAGCGATTCTATCTAGAGCAGAGGATATCACTTCAGTTTTATTTTCACTAAGAGGGGAAGACAGTGACAGTGGTGACAGAGACAAAGAAAATGGCGGGGGTTCTGTTTTAAGTGGAGCTGCATTGGTGTTAAGTCTCTGAGAAGAAAGGCATTCTTCTTTGAGTGTGCTAATATCATTACATGCCATCTTTTGTTTCCCTACAATATGACCCTTCATCTCTTTTTTAATACTGGGTTCCATTTTTAGCTCAGGATGTACAAGCTCCTCTTTGCTGTCCACCTCCCAAATATCCTCCATCTTCCTCCGGAGCTTTATTACTGGTAGCGGAAAACCATTTGAATCAAATTCCGGCTCCAGCTTTTGCTGCGATCCACCTTCAAACAAGCAGTTGCTTCGAAAGCCATCTTCGGTCTTTGTTTCCGGCCTTATTATCGACAGTTTCTCACTGGCACCATTCTGAACTTCACTTTTTTCAGACTGGTTTTGGACTCCGACCAGATGCTCCTTCACCAGTTGTTCTTTCGTTTCCACTTTTCCATTTGTAGATTCATCTGCCTCGCATACAGTTTCAGCTTTTTTAATAACTTTATCTGCACCAGAGATGATCATGGCCTGCTTCTCATTCATCCTCTCACCTCTTCGTTTTAAACGATGGAGCCTGTTTTTTGACTTCTTACTAGCCTGCACGTGAGCCTGAGCTGCCTCCATCTCCATGTTCAAAATTGACACAGAATCCATGATGGCTTTAAAAGGATCGCACATCAAATCATCTCCCTTTTCTGTTTTTAATGCCAAGTTTTCATTGTGCATCTCCCATACCTTCCCTCTTCTCCTCTTTAGACGAAACTTAAAATCCAGGCTTGGCTTGGTGTCCTCTGAGCTGCTCTGTTCAGGGGTTAAAATTTCCGCCTGATCTTTAGTTTGAGATTCATTTGGACTTTTTGCACAACTTTTCTGGATTTTATCAGAATCTTCAGCTTGTTTGTCCCCTGCAGGCTCATCACTTTGTAGTGTCTCTTCCTTGATGAGCTCATCATCTTGCTTCTCTGATTTGCATTTTCGAATGTTCCTCAAAAGGGGACTTCGCTGAGCTTTGTTCGCTCTGGAGCGGAGCACCCGGTTGAAAGAGGTTTGTTTGGTGATCCTTTTGGGAGTCGTCTGAGGTTCTGTTTTAACCCTGACTTTACTCTCCCTTTTCACTTTGTTATTCTCCCCTAAATACGTGGTCAGATCCGGCCTTTGCGCTACACAGGAATTCAACTCTGGGGCTTTTCTGGAAACTTGCTCTGAAACAGAATTCAGACTTTTTTCTGAGTCCATTTCCACAGAACTGCGAAATGTACGTTTCTTCAGAGGTATGTTGGACTGTGTGTGCAGCTGTGGATTAGTGTCTGCGTGCACATTAGTTGAAGCTTTTACAGAAACTGGTGACCGGTGAGGTAGTGGGTTGAGGCAGGTGGCCGGCGGATCACTGTGCCTCTGCTGAGTCTGAAGCGGCAAAATGTTCTCACTTAATTCTGCCTTCAGTGAAACTGGAAGTTCTTTGTTCAAGTATCCCTTGGTACTTAGTTTATGGTCTGCTTTCGTTTTTTTTGCTCTAGGACTCATCTTTCGTCCTCCTATATTCCTCCTCTGTGCCGAGCGATGGCACCTGCCTCCATTTATTTCCATTTGCCCCTCGGCGTTTTGCATTTCTTTCGAGACTGCGGTACAAAACATTTTCCCGACAATATCTCCCTGCAATCTTTTGTCTGTGATGGATCCGTCTTTCCTTAAAATATCAGAAAGCAAAACCTTTGCCTGTTTTATAACGACATCTTCTTCCTGTCTGCTTGCTGGCTGTTTACGTAAACTCCTTTTCATTTGCTGTGGCGCTTTCTGAACTCCATCCTGTTTACATGCATCCTCGATTGGATTTTTAATACACTGGATGTTGCTTTTCTCATTGGACACAACTTCACATTCAGGCTCTTTCACTTCCACAACCTTTTTACATTCTGCAGCAGCCAAGGCAGAATTTCTTCTTTCGCTCCGCCCTCTACTTCTGTCATTTACAAGATCCTGATGCTCTTTCTGTATGCAAAGTTTCTCCTTCTCTGAAACCATTTGTATTTCGATGACCTTGTCTGCCTGTTTCTTCTCGTCGTGGGAGAAATCCTCCCCTGTCTCGGCTGAAAGCTGCGTCCTTACATTATCTTTGGCTTTGAAAAACACTTCCCTCACTCCTCTGGAACCTTCTAGTGTGCAGATGTCTGACCTGGAAGCTCGTTTTGCTGCCAGGGGTGCAGGTTTAGGAGATGGTTTGCCAGTCCTTTTGGCCACAAACCTCCCTTTCCTGTCTTTGCAGGGCTTGGTTGGATTTGAACTTTGTGGCAACGATAACCTTATTAGGTTAACCGTAACGTATTGCTTCAAAGATATTACAGGATTGTCTGCAGCCTTTTTCGATCCATCTGTGACGCTCTGACAAACCTCTGACGAGGACGAAACATCAGTTTGCTCTGCAGCCCTGTTTGGAGCTGAGGTGATGATGCGGGGCTCAACGCTGCTGCATTTGTTGCTTTGACTTTCTGTGATTGCTTTGTCTAGCTTTCCTTTTGTTATTGCAGTGCATGTTTTGCCAACCTGAGCAGGGTGACAAACAGTTGTAGTGTTTGCTGAGTCCACATCAACGGACTTTGTCGCCTTCTGCTGTGCGTTGCGAACCATGCTCTTTGTTTCTGAAGAGGTCTTCATATTAATCGCTGGCCCGTCCACCACTTTAACAGGATTCCTGTTCAGAGCTGAACTTCTTAACGAAGCTCTGCTTTTATTGTTCACCGACATGGAGGAACTGACAGTAAAAGGCTTCAAATTGACAGCGCTGCTGTCATTTTCGTCACCGGTTGATTTCAGAGGCCTCAGTCCGTTATCTTGTGACTTGTCCTCCAGCTGGAGCAGCAAGGCCCTCTCTTTGCTTTTGGGATCTTTACAGTTCAGTAAAAAATCCACAGAGTGGCGCCGCACTCTGATCTTAAGGTCTTTCAGAATAACCTGGGATAAATGTGGAACTGTCCTACACTGTTTGACAGTGGAGGACTTCAGGGGGTGGCTGCCAGACCGTCTTTGCTTCTCTCGTCTCCACTTCTTTGTTTCGTTCAATTTTCTGTTCTTCAAGGCGTTTCTCCTCATCTGCTGGGTGAAGGAGTTCCTTGAGGGGATGGCTATGAATGAAACATGACAGACAACAAACAAAGCCATCAGGGTTTTAAATTTTTCACTCTCGACCAGGAAGTTAACAAACATAATCCATCAAGAGAACAGAAAATATTTTTAAAAACACGGTACTGTTCTTCCATTTCCATTTACCATCTGGGTCATTTCATAAATAGGAGGGAAATATGCATTAGCAAACTTTAAATAATAATTAAGTGGGGGGAAAAAGGCCGGGGGAAGGGTAGTACTTTTAAAAGATGGCCTTAAACACCTCTCAAGCTTAAAACCCACTGACAAAGCTGCTTAATGCATCTGCTAATGTATTATCCGACAGCTGCTCCACTGGAACCACTCTTGCGCTTGAAACAATAAATCTCCTCTCCTTTCACATCATCATATCGTCAAGTTAGCTCATAAAAAGCAGGTGTGCTCTCTCGCACAACCTAATCAAAACTACCAACAGACAGTTATCATTTATGCATTCATCAATAACTTTTAATTAATACACGTTTTCTAATTATGTGCTTTATTATCTTTGTAAGTTGTCTTGCATGATGTTTGTAATGATCCCTGCCTGTCCCAGAGGAAGATGGGCTCTAATGATGTAAAATCCTCCATGGTAAATCCTTTGTTTTGCTGTGAAAATCACATGAACACACATCCTACTTCTAACCAAATGGATGTAAAACAAAAAGATGACTGAAGTGTTTCAGTATTACTCAGAAAACCAGTTTCAGTTGTCATGCTTGCAGACACTGATGCCATTTGAGGCAATCTGGTTATGTGGAAGTTATACTCGGGTTATTACAGGTAGGTGATGACACATAAATGATTGCATTAGATTTAATACCGTTTCTGGTCAATTACAGCAAAACAAAGTGTGCTCTGCACTTCTATCTCATCTGAACAATCCAAGTTTAGAGACACTTTACTGACTCTAACCTTGAATTTAAATCAGTTCTTTGATCATTACAAGCTAAATCGACTTTAATGAAGAAGGTGTGTCACTTATTAACAAAGCGAGCAGAGCACATCCTCTGACTTTGGTTAAAATCCGTATTCATTTTAACACTATTTACCAATTATAGGACTCCATTCCAGTAACTGTGTTTAAGCTTTTATGAGTCTTCCAGGATCATTTTCTAGCAGAAAAGCCTAAACTTGTTACCTTTAAAGAGTCCAGAGTGTATTCCTGGTGTTGTTGGCCTTGTAGCAAAGTGACTTTTCTCTCTGTGATGACGAAGATATCGCTCTCTGAGGCGGTACTTTTGGCCTACAGGGTCCTTTGTTTCCTCGCATTCAGGCTGTTTTCCTCTATGTTTAAAATGACCTTCTCCATTCCTGAAGTAAAAAAAATAAAAAATAAAAAATAGATAAACGCAGGCTCAGATATGTACAAAATCAGTTGATTTCCTTCCCATCAAAATCACTTTATTTGAGGCAACGCCTGATAAAATGATGGACACACCTCTCACAGGTGCAGCATTCACACATTTCGTTTCCTTCGCCAAAAAAGCTGGCACCATAGTAACATGTGATCTCCTCCCCTGGCGATATGGGTCGAATCACTTCCACGCAAGCTATATTTTTCTCACCAGGGACGAACTGGGCAGGTGCAAAAAAAAAAAAAAAAAAAAAAAAAGAAGCAGCGTTAGACAAAGGTTGGTTTTCCCCGTGGGATGCAACAACAAAGCAGTTCAGAACAGAAGAAGAAGAGAAACATACAACCTTCAAGATGCTAAATTAACAGGTAAGCATTTAACACAGAAATTAATCAATCATATTTAACTTTGAAAGTTTTTAAAAGTGCATGAATTATCAGTATAGATTACCTTGCAGTTTGGTTTGCAGTCTTCAGCCCAGGAGGACAAAAAAGAGAAAATATTTCAAGTCATTATTTGATCACAGCAACATACAAAAAGACTTGTTGATGGTGAATTAATTCTTCAAAAGCTCAAGGGTAAAGCTGATTAACTCAAAATTAATTTTTACAACAAATAGACTCCTAAATTACTTTAAATCTAAGCATACTTTTGTGTAAAGTTCAGTTCAGACTGACAGGAAGCTGCTGTGCTGTCTTTGTTATGACAGAAAGCATGAAGCTCACTCTGACTGATTTCCAACACTGAGTGTGACTAAGATACAGTTTGAGATACACGCCAAAGTATTTCCAAAGCAAAGAGCACTACTTTCACAGCATGTTGCTAAAAACACAAATCATTCGGAGATGTAGAAATGTGCATGTGGTGAAACCTAACCCAAAAATACTGTGCATCCTCATTTCGTCTGAACTCTGATAAAAGCATGAACACAATGTTCCTATTATGCGATATTTTAACAGATACGATCAACAACCATCCAGTGTACATTAGTGAGAACAGCAAGAAGCTGTTAATGCCAGTCAAGCTTCTAATCACATGTTCAAGGACCAAAAAAAAAAAAAAAAAGATACTGTTGCTTACAACACCTTTATATCTGATGACAAAGTAAAGTGAAATAAGGTTAACTCTGCACAGTTTGACGTCATGTAATACAATCCAGGCCGCTTTCATAGTAACTGCAGTTTGAAGTGCTCCACTCATGAAACTTGCCAACAAACCACTTCAATCAGATACACTAGGTTTGAATTGGTGAACATTTGTATGCATGAGGGAGAACATTAAAAGTGAATGCAAACAAACTCACCGTGGTTGATGAAAGCTGCCGGCCCGAGCCAGAGCTGGGCGCAGCGTTTGCGTGTAGAATACATCACGCTAAAGTCATTGACCCCTGCCCTTAGCACGGCGCTGTCAGCTGGGCTCAGCTCTGCTATGCAACCCAGTAAGACCTCGACCCGTTCACCTACGAACCTGCAGAGCAACAATTTAACCATCACAGAGGAATAGTTTAAACTTCCCAGAGTTGAATGCAGTGCTGTAACAGCAACAGATAACATTTAGTGCTCATCTAAAAATAAAAAGTGTTACAAGTGTGTGTGATTACCAATGCCTTGTTGATGTAATCTTTGCTCCGTTAGTTTCTGAGGAGTATCTGTCACAGGACTCGATCTTGATACCACTATCCAGCAGGAAGGCACTGAGGTAGCGATAAACCTACAGAATATCAAAATGACGGATTATTGCTCATGTTAAAGTAGGAATCTTTCAAGCACCGTGAAACAGTATTTTAGTTTTCTGCCTACATGTTGTCTCAGCAGCTCCTGTCGATGGCTTCCCAAAGCATTGAAGAAGACCCCAGCCAGTTCTCCCACGGTCAGCGCCTCAAAGGTGGCGTTAAAATCATGCGTGCGCTGAAACCGCAACAAAGTCTCCTTGAGGTTACCCCAACGCCGGATCTCTGGTGGGGGACTAAAACAGAAATTACAGCTAATGAGCCAAAGCTTCGTGATGAAGTCCAAACACATCCACACTGATTGATTTAAAAGCTTTTTTCAGACATAACACCTCGAAGTGCAATAAAATTGCTTGTCTCTATTAAACATAGTAAAATAAATTATTTTTAGTAAATCAGAGATCGGTTAAATAGACACCAGACTAGGACTAAACAACATCCATTAATATGTTGTTACATAGTTAAAAAATTATCATTGCCTGTTACTCTTTTGTCAGTGAACTCTTATCTATACCATATCTAGCAAGAAATACAAGTTACACCAACGTCTACACAAAATGTGACAAAAGAGAAAACAAAATATTTATTTTAACTCAAATTACATAATGTACAATAACCATCAAACATACATTTTTCTCTCCATAGGAGATGGTTGCATTACTTGAAGCCAGCCCATGTTTTTATAATGACAATAATAATATATATAGATATGTATAATAATGACTATGCAAGAATAACAATCATTTAAATGTTTGCATAAGCACTTCCACTATTTTCCTCAAGTTAATGTTTTGTTCGTGGAGCAAAGCAATCATTTCCAGTACACTGAGTGTACAAAGTGCAGGAATTTTCTACAGAGCAAATACAGAACAATAAGCTGATGTAATTCAATTCAATTCCATGTGTACTACATAATTCTAAAAAACCCACAAACTATATTAATAATAATGTTCGCCCACACCTTAAGTAAAGGCTTCAATGTCACAGCATGCTCACTCATATCCAGGGAAAACACCAGAATAACAATGTATTCACGCGGAAGCCAAACAGAAATTACTCACAATCACTTGGATCTAATTACACTCAATTACTGTGACTTTGTTTGACTTGGCTTTGATTTCCATGACTATCAGCTTACCTGATGTTCATCTTGTGGGTGCTGAAGCCCAAAAGAGGGTCCAGCACCAAACTGGTGGCCAGATCATCGGTCTCACACAGCTCCTTCACACTCATTCTAGTGTACCCGTCCATTGCCTCCCACCATCAGCATGCTGCAATCACAAGGGTCAAAGTAACGCTATGACAGCCCACAACAACAAACCACAAACAGCTAGGAGTTTTGCATTTCTGCACATCCACTCCGCATAATGGCATCACATTCATGTAACACTGGTTTCTGGATCCTGCGCTTAAGTTAGCACACAATCCGATTATGTTTTCCAGAATTTTCTCTATCATGCAAACGGAATAGTCAAATTAATGAGGATAATAAACGTTATTTTAATGTGACTGTGCTCCATTTAGCATTCGTAGCACACTTAGCTTAGCATTTAAGCTTACAGAGGAAATATGTTGTTATCAGCTGAGGAGAGAGGAGGCTAAAATATGAAGGCTAGCAATAAGGGCCTTCAGCTAGCGCAACACAAATACAATAAATCGTAGATAAAGCCACGGTTTTAAGAGCTGATGTGTGGAGCAATAGACTTCAACATATATCTAAACTAGCATACGTACCTGGGAGTCGTTTGTAATCAACGAAAGTATCGTCAGGTGGAGAGTTTTAAGGCAAACTGCTTTGGTTTCCGTCGCCTACAAGGGAAAGTTAGCCTAGCTTAGCTTAGCATGCAGCTAGCTCTTTCCTGCTAGCTCGATCAGCTGCATACGAAAATGGAGTCTCCTCGTCACTGCAGGTACTCGCCGATTTGCTGGCAGTCGTAAGTCCCGGTTTGAAGTCAAGAGAGATAGAAATGCACCGCAATTAACAATAAACGAGCTGAATTTTTTAAATGTTTTTTGTAACCACTAACTTGTTTTGCAAGAGTCGTTTAGTAGCAAAAGTTGATGAGCGACATCCAGTGCAACCAAACTATTATTAGCCACGCCCACGCATTGCGCTATTGGTTGAGGTCAAGGGCAATTTTTACAAATTGAACTTAGTGCAGTGTTTTGAGTAGTTTGATTGGTCGTTTTTTGTTTTTTTTTTAGTGGGCGGAGCCATCGATGCCGCTACATTTACTATGATGGCCTGAGGCGAGTATTTAATCTGATACAGTGGCCTCTATTGAGGTTTCAGAATCATTTCACAGAATTACTCACACGAACAGCTAACCAGGACACGAAGAGGCTGCATCCATCAGGAGCTACACTGTAACCTGCAGGGCTAAAATGGCACGAAAGACACCTTCCGCAAGTTGTGTACTGTAATTACGATGTCTAAGTCTGATATTATTTGCGGTGATTTGCTTAGAATTGTAATTAGTGAGTAACTCACTCCGATAGTAGAGTGTTTTTAGAGTCACCATTAATTTTGAAAGGACAGCTTGTATTGTATGTACAGACTGTAATTAGAGGCTTATTTTAAGTCTGTGGTAATTAGGAATTCACCATTCAAATCCCAATGTTCAATTTAAAGGGACCACACCCGCGGGGTGTTTCACCAAAAAGCAGGTTTTATTGCTGTGTTTTCAAGCCAATGATGTATACAGCAAGAAATCTCAAGCATTTAGTGGTTCAAACCGCATTATTACAATCATTAATGTAAACATTTACTTTAAATTAATTCTTGAACGAATGATTAGTCTGTTATAGGAGGGAATGCAGTTTGCTTTTTTTCTGTATGTTTGCCATTAAATATCTTTACTCGATTTACCGCGTTCCCCCCACCAAGCATGTTCCCAGTGTGTGGACAGGTTTCAACTGGAAAACAATCCAGTGTAGTGCTTCCACATATTGTAAAGCACTTGAAGGATTTCAGCTCCTCTGAGCTGCAACAGAAATCCCAGTTGGATCTATAATCTCAAAACCTCAGCTGAAGTGCTTTATGTGGTTGAATGAATTCATACTCTATAGATTATGGTTCGGTTTGTAAACACTGATACAAAAAAAAAAAGTAATTTACCTCCCTGGAGGAGCCGTTACGCCCTGAAATGTAGTTACGCATCCTTTAATTATTATCCTTTAATCTGCTACATAGTTCCTGCTGAAGTCTGATGCTTGAGTCAGCTGGGTGTTGGATAAATTGACTGCTGCTGACCTCATTTTTAAGGTCATAAATAATCCAGCTGGTGTAATATTTGCCAGGAAAAAAAGTCATTAATCAAAATATTGGAAAAACAAAAAAGAATGAAAGATTCATGGCACAAAGACTTACATGTTTCACACCAGCAGATGGAAAATTAGAAGAATCAAGATGTTGCAATTACAGTTTAAAGCAGTAGAATAAGGTTCATTTAAGTCAAGATTTTACATGTTTTGATGGAGGTATTCTTATATACATTGAAACTTTATCACTACAGGTATGAGATATTGCATTTTTATTGCAGAGTAATTAAGCCAAAGGGTTTTAAATATACTGTACAGCCTCTTCTTGCATTTAAAACAAAAGAAAAGAAGACATGGATATAAAAACCAGTTGTAATTTTACCCCATCTAAATAACCGATTCATGCTGTTTATTCTTTTTTATGTCTCATTGTGGTGTCGGAGGTATGTGACATCAAACGGATGAATATATATGTGTACAGAGCAAAGAAAAAAAAGGCAGCCTTGAGATAAGATCAGAGTTTTGTGATATACTGAGACTCTTGCTTTTTATTACATTTACCACAACAGAAAAACCAGGCACAACTTTAAAAAGTCTATTTTTATTTATACCTTGGAACAGAGACCATCCAACAGACTCAAAAACAAATAAAATACAAATTAAAAAGAAAAAAAAATCCACTCATTTCTGTCTATTTAATCTTAACTGTTATTATTGTATAATCTTATCTGTACCCAGTGACAGTGCATGTTGAAAAACATCCCTGGTTGATAAAACTCCTAGTGGTATTAATAAGCTCGCTGTATCTAAGGTTAAATTTGTCAGTAGAAATAAAATGGAAACTAGCGGTTTGAGAGCAGACGTTCAGAGGAAACATCCATTCAGAAGCAGCTGGAAAAATTTCCTAAGCACAGGTTTTGTATGGTTGTGAAAACGAGTGAAAGTAGCTTTTAAAGGATCATTTATTCACAATGTGATATCTGTACATTTATCAGGTTTCCTTTCCTTTAATTAATAACAAAAAAGTCAACACAGATAATAGTCAACTTTCAGACCATTAAATTTAAACAATTTAAGGTTTTTCCACAAAAAGGGCCATTTACAAATAAAAACAACCTTAATTTGAACATTGCTCCGTCATGATCTCAGTATGCCATTACATTTTAACGTTCACATTGTCAACTTTGCAAGTAGCCTCACATAATCTGCAATTATTTTTTATTAAAACATGTACATTTTTCTTTCAATGCGCATCATAGCATCGCACTTCATTTTTTAAATATTTAAATTTCACTTCCTGAGTTGATCTTATTGGATGTGAATAGAATATGAGCACATAGTGAGAACCAATGATTTTGTTTATCTGAACACCCTCTGTGCCAGCTGTCCTCATTGTTAGAAAGACATAGAAAATATTAACAAATATCTCCTAATAAAATAATTTTTATCTTCTGATAGCGAGTTAATGAGCTCTGGCTGAGAAAGAGAAAAGAAAAACAAAATTGGGGAGTGTGATGGCTGAATTCCAGCTTTTACGCCCTCCGCCTAAGTACGTGTTTGTGAACTGCTCTCACTTTGGCCAGTAAATAAAAGGCTTTGCAATCCACACGGCTGCATGTTTTCATGTCTAAACAGAGGGCTAAAGAACGAGGACAGACAGCAGACAAATAAAACCAGACACACCAATTATGTAACAGGGCAGGCGGAGTGTGTGGGTTATAAGAAATGGGCAGTGAGAGACCCTGAAACATTGCAGTGAAGTATTATTCAGCAGTTGCAACAGCCTGAGCTGAACTGTGGCCTGCCTTCACTGGGAACACCCTGTATGCCAGCCTAACGTAATGCACAGTGGTACAAATGCAAAGTGGACCATTTGGAGCATTAAAAAGATTGCTTCCATTCAAAAAAGAAGTATAGAAAGAAGAAACATTAACCTTTTTTTTTGGGATTACAGTTTTAGTTGACAACTGCATCAGAAGGGCGGGGGGGGGGGGGGGGGGGGGGGGGGGGGTGGTCACAGTTTTTTCACTTGAATAATCTGAGAGCATAAATTTAATTTAGTTTATGGCTCATTTTTCCATGGCAAGCGGCCACAAGCTTAGAATAAATGCTGCCACAAGCATTGCAAGTACTTCCACATATATATGCAAATGTTTTACTGAGAATAAAACATTATTTACTGACTAAACAGCAGCAGCTGGTTCTAAACTTTACGCTAGATTCAATGGAAAATTTCTGTACATGATTATCTTCAGTATATATATCTTTTTCTTATTTGAAGCTATAATTTGCACACATTCCCATACACACCATGAGGTTCAGAAATGGTTTCAACACTTTTTCCTCATGAAATATATATATATACTTTGCCAGCAACCCTTGTAGTGCAAGCTTAATCAAATTAGCCCAATTTTTGCTTTTACAATAAATCTTGAAGCACTTTGATCTGGAAGTCGAAGCAGTGGTTTAACATTCCTCCTTTTTGATTTTAGTTAAATATACACACACACACTCTCCTTCAGGACTATATATATGCACACATCCATCTGCATGGAATCAGAGCTCCATCTGTGCACCTGCATGATGCTGGGTTGCTGAAAATATTTGCCAAACATCTGCGATCCAAAAGAAGCTAAATGACAGAGCAAATCAACTTCTTATGCTTCAGATGCAAATGACTAGAAAAAATACCTGTGTGTATATATATATATATATATATATATATATATATATATTCAGATTATTCCTGACAAAATATCTCATAGTTGTCTAAATAAAAAAAGCTCCTACCAGCATATAACCGTCGCCAGAATTCAGTTATATATTTTAGGTCTCATTCATAAATCTCAAGATGTTGAATCAATGAATGCAATAAAATCAGCCACAATGTAAAAAAAATAAATAAATAAAAGGACAAAACAGCAAACAAAGTGATGATGGCATACCTGGAATAAATGTTTATTCATCTTCAACTGAACTAAAAACAAAAGCAAGAAAACTTTAAAAACAAAATAAGACCATGATGTTTTTATGTATCTACAAAAACAAAGAGAAAAAAAAAAGAGCAGATGTGTTTAAACATCTATGATGCAGTTTCATGATTGTGATCTCAAATCATTGATTTTCAAGATGAAAAGAAAAAAATGTCATGAATCCCCCCAAGTTAACAATTCACTTACACATATACCGATCCTGTGCACCCAGTGTGTGGTACGTGCCGTTACCATTTGACCGTGCAACCTGATCCCCATATGCCCCCCCCTTTCACACAGGCATACATAGACCTCCTCTGAAACATGATGTACAAAAGCTTGCGTTAAGCATTAAACAGTGCCTGGCCTGAACACAAACAGACAAAGCTCCCCTCTCTCATTGTGCCCCGCCCTTCTCTGCAGCCAGGCTTGAATTTACATGATGAACGGGAAGAACCCACCTCTACAAAATGACAGCAGAAACAAAACAGAGAGCCTGAAGGGGAAGGGGGGTGAACATACATACAGAATACAGCAACATCCTGTGTCACTCACTTTTTTTTCTTTTTTTTTTTTTCCTCAGACCATACACACAAAAAAAATGTACGCAAATATTCAAACAAGTAGATAAAAGTAGTTTTTAGAGGGGAGGGGAAAAAAAGCATGAATGAACCCTGGACATTTATTTTTTTGTTGCCGTTTGGTGACAATGGAGGAAAAAAGTTTGGGAGGTAGAGAGAAAAAAAAAAAAGACTGTTGGGCCAACGGCGGTGGCAAGTCGTAGGAATGGAGACTCAGCGGCTGTTATTTCTTGGCTTTAGCAGCCTTGGCTGAATTTCGCGGAGGGGTGACCGGCCTGCCGGATCCCAGTCCTCCTCCTCCTCCGTAAGGATACAATTTCTTATCCGCTGGCTTCAGAATCTATGAGACACAAAAGTTCAACGTTAGTCTGAAAGCTGAACTCTAATGGAAAGCAGTCATTTACGTTTTTTTATTTTATTTTGGTACCAATTCATTCAGCTCAGTGGTGGAAACGTACACCCTCTAAGATGTTACATAACACATACAATCATTTCCTCTGGCCTGGATATATTTCCACCCCCTTTATTTTTTTTACTTATCACAAACTGTGAAAAAAAAAAAAAAAAAAAAAGTTAAAAGATTCAGCATTTTGCAGAAACACCATCATCAGAAATAAGTATCCATGTAATGGTTTCCAATGATGTGAGGGATCACTGAAGTGTCAGTCCACTTCTGTCCAATGTTGCTTAACTTTGTTGACGTTCCTGTGATTTGTTTATCCACAGCTCTCTTAAGGTCCCACAACATTTCAATCAGGTCTGGACTTTGACTGCACCGTTGCAACACTCCATTTTTATTTATTTTTTTCCTTTTTCGGCATTCTGCTGTCGATCTCCTGCTGTGTTTGGAGGTCACCGTCCTGCTGTATGACCCAGTTTCAGCCAAGATTTAGCTGCAGTCAGATGGCCTCACATTTCATTCAATAATATTTTGGTATAAATAGAAGTTTAGGGTCAACTCAATGACTGCAAGGTGTCCAGGTTTTCACAGCACATGAACCAAAAATCTCCACTTTGGCTGATCCAAATGTCTTTTTTTTTTTTTTTTAGATGCAGCCTAAGCTGCCATGTTTTGTTTAGTACTAAAACATTTCCCAATATTCTTTTTAAACAGTATTTTCCTAATTGCACAGTCATGGACTTTTAGCCAGACTCAGGCAAGCAGAGGCCTGCAGGGACATAGATGTAGCAATTTCATTTTTATCATTTCTCTCAACACTGTTTGACCTTGGACACCCATTCCTATAAATACCAAGCCAAGCCTACTCTATTTATAAAAACACTTTAAAACAACAAATACTGACCAAAGGGCTGAACAGTAACAATAACAGGAACACATACATATTTTAAAAGACATAAAAAACATAAAATAAAAGAAGACAATTGAAATAATAAAAACAAAATTAAATATATTAAAAACCATAAAATAAAAATTAAAACAATATTAATAAAGTCGCTCTCACACTGGGTCAAAGGCCAGCGAGAATAAACTGGTTTTAATCAGAGATTAAAAATGGACAGTGAGGAGAGTTGTTGAGCATGCAGTGGCAACACGTTTCATAACCAAGGAGCCGCCGCTGCAAAAGCCCAGACCAGGCCTGGCGGATACGTTGTACTAGTTAGTAATCTTTCACATGGCAGCATGATGGACTTTGCTTAGAGAAATCACACAAAACTCTTTCCCAGTTGCTTCTCCATAATAACACTCATTTCTTTCCTCTTTGGCAGTCTGAATATGATTCATTAGAGAACGGATTTACCACATTTTAGGTTTAGTAAGGACCAGACTATTTTTCCATTTGTCCTGATACATAAGACTTAAAGAGTATAAGAGGGTGTACTTTCCTTTTCATGTGATATTTCTTATTTTATTTAAAAGCAAGAGATTAATAAAATTTTTTTAAAACTTGTAGTTTCTGCCAACCTATGACAATCAGCCATGTTGTACCATAACAGCTTAAAACAGATTTATTTATGCAGCAGTGAAAAGTTGTGCTTCAACGTACCTGGAAGGAGCACATGAGTGTCTCATCCACACTCATCATGGCACCAGCATTGTCAAATTCACCACAATAGTTGGGAGCTGAGAACAGAGTGACGAGCTGTCTCTTTGCGAAAAACTCATAACCGTCTTCCACCACCTTCGGATAGAAATGAAAGCATCAGTTCAGAGCAGTGGTGAATCTGACATAATCTGCCTTTCAGAGGAATAATCATGATGGAATTAGAAATAAAATATGAACAATTGGACTTAAAGTTTTATCATTGGACTCCGCCAAGGCTGCCCTTTATCACCGATTCTGTTCATAACTTATATGGACAGAATTTCTAGGCGCAGCCGAGGGGTTGAGGGGATCCGACTTGGTGGCCTCAGGATTGGGTCCCTGCTTTTTGCGGATGATGTGGTCCTGTTGGCTTCATCTGGTCGTGATCTCCAGCTCTCGCTTGAGCGATTCGCGGCCGAGTGTGAAGCAGCTGGGATGAGAATCAGCACCTCAAAATCTGAGACCATGGTCCTCAGCCGGAATAGGGTGGATTGCCCTCTCCAGGTCGGGGGTCAGGTCCTGCCTCAAGTGGAGGAGTTTAAATATCTCGGGGTCTTGTTCACGAGTGAGGGAAGGATGGAGCGCGAGATCGACAGACGGATCGGTGCGGCGTCTGCAGTAATGCGGGCTCTGCGCCGGTCTGTCGTGGTGAAGAAGGAGCTGAGCCAGAAGGTGAAGCTCTCGATTTACCAGTCGATCTACGTTCCTACCCTCACCTATGGTCATGAGCTGTGGGCCGTGACCGAAAGAACGAGATCTCGTATACAGGCGGCTGAAATGAGTTTCCTCCACAGGGTGGCCGGGCTCTCCCTTAGAGATAGGGTGAGGAGCTCGGTCATCCGGGAGGGGCTCAGAGTAGAGCCGCTGCTCCTTTGCATCGAGAGGAACCAATTGAGGTGGCTCGGGCATCTGGTCAGGATGCCTCCTGGACGCCTCCCTGGTGAGGTGTTCCAGGCACGTCCCTCTGGGAGGAGACCCCGGGGAAGACCCAGGACACGCTGGAGGGATTACATCTCTCGGCTGGCCTGGGAATGCCTCGGGATCCCCCCCGCAGAGTTGGCAAATGTGGCTGGGGAGAGGGAAGTCTGGGCTTCCCTGCTTAGGCTGCTGCCCCCGCGACCCGACCCCGGATAAGCGGCAGAAGATGGATGGATGGATGGATGGTTTTATCATTATTAGGTGCAGCACTTAAGGGAAAACTATCCTTATATATGGCAAAATCTTTACAAAGAGGAAGCCAAAAAAGCCCTTGCATTGCTCCATCTGTTCAACAAGCTGAAACACGCTGCATTTTTTAATGTCTTTCAGCTCCTTTTGCTGTTATATACAACTAAAGCACACTTATACTCCAGTCTCACACAACATGCACAGCAGTGAGTAAACATTACCTGATGCGCTCTGCATATTAGGTCCATGTCATGTTTGTGCAAAAATTTGGCCACCACATCTGCCCCGAATGTGAAGGAGACGCCACGGTCATTTTCACCCCAGCCGAGTACATCTTTGTCTGGATCAGCCCACAGCAGGTCGCACAACAAACCCTGGTCAGGCACGTCTGTGGGTCGCATTACTCTGCGGATCTGCTCCATCGACTGAAGATCAGGAGAGAGGCCTGGAGGCAGAGATGCAGAGAGGAACCACTTGTTTTACTCCATTTCTCAATATGTGGTCTTCTTAAAATCATCCAAGGACGTGACTCACCTCCATGACAGCAGAATATTTTCTCATCTACAATGGCAGCCACAGGTAAACAATTGAAGCAGTCTGTGAAGGTCTTCCACAGCTTTATGTTATATCGTCGCTTACCTGCAAACAGAGGATAGAAAAAAATGGAACCCTGCTCAATAAAGCTTCATTATCATCCACCATTAAGGGGTTGTTTTGTACTTACACTCATCATAAAAGCCATAAATTCGATTAATAGAGGCGCACTCATGGTTGCCGCGCAGCAGGAAAAAGTTCTCTGGATATTTGATCTTGTAAGCAAGAAGCAAGCAGATGGTTTCCAGCGACTGCTTTCCTCTGTCGACATAATCACCCAGGAACAGGTAGTTGCTTTCTGGGGGAAAACCTCCATATTCAAAGAGTCGGAGCAGATCATAGTACTGACCGTGGACATCACCTGCAGGGGGCAGCAGAGAAGAACAGTTTCAACACAGCTGTACAGCTGCTTTTATATGCAACATTACCATCTATCAGCAGAGTAAACCCCACATTAAAGCTGAGCGGTGACTAATTTAAGCAGCGCACATAAAAGGGCATATTCTTATGTAAGAAAACTCAACTGCGCAGCTTCTTGGACTCCTTTTTTTCACTCCTGTAGCCGAACTCACTGACCCCTCAGTTCACTAAAACTCACCACAGATTTTTAAGGGGGCCTCGAGTTCAAGCAGGATTGGCTGGCTCAGGAAGATTTCGCGGGACTTGAGGCACAGGCCTCGGATCTCGTTCTCTGTTAGTTGAACATTCTTCCCTGGCCGAGACCCCTTGACTGGAAACAGAGAGATGGGAGACATTTTAGACATAGATATGAAAGCATAAAAGAAAAACAAACCTTCGCTCAAAGCAATACGAAGCAAGACTGTCATAAAATAATGAAATGCAATGTTTGGATTTTCCACCAGACCACCAGGCTTGGAAGTTAACACCTCCCACCAGCCAAATGCTGTCAAATTCTGTTAGCAGTTCAGTGTCACAGCCATTTCAGCAGGTACTCACATCATTTAGAGGCGATACTGAACTGTCCGCTTGCATATCGCAACTGATATGAAACATCTAAGAAGACGTGATCAGTGGAAACTAGCTTGACATTGTCAGAATCAAAAGCAGGTTTTCTTTTCTTTCTTGAAATATGGTTTATGTAAAAGCCACTTCCTCTTTGAGATGATACTGCAGCAACACAAATACTCCAAATAGCATGCACTGCTAGGAAGCAACAAGACATAACACACCCTCAGGTCTACTGATAGAAGAGGCCGTAACAAATTAAAAAAAAAACAAAAAAAAAAAAAAACCAAACATTGAAACATTTATCATGCAATCAAGATGCATGCAATGTGGTTTAACTTCTCCGCTTCTTGTCAAGAACTCATCGGGTTTGATAAGTTTCTGCTTAGCTTGCACTTTCACATTTACAGAATACGACACACATGAGAAAGAAAACACACATTTTCCTGGAAACTTCTTTGTCTTTGTCACCCATAAATCAAATGTGTGGTCATGGCTTTAACAAGGGGAAAATAAAAAGAAAGGAAACTACAGCTCTTTACTGTGTGTGTTCGCAGCACACCCTCATGCAAAACTGCTACTGATGCTGCTGGGAGTGGGGTTTGTTTGTATCAGTGACAGAATCAATCACGCTTCACTCTGTACTGTTTGATGCCCAACAAACAGAACAAGCCTCCACACAGAAGTCTTATTACCATCTATTTTTACTCAGACTAATAAAAACAAATAGACAACCTGTAGTGTTGACAGTTCATGTTAACTTATAAGCCAAATGTAAATACAGCTCGCTTTCTGGTAAGTTCACACGCCAGCTCACCCCTCGGACTACACAGCTACAACTGATGCAATGGTTGCAGGCTCGATGGAGAGGTCACGCCGATTGATAACGTTTGTCCATTCAATGCGCAAGATACTCCATTTCTCAACTTTAACCTCACAGGGTCAATTAGGTCTGTTTATATATATATATTTTTTTTTTTTAAAGTACTCCTTTCTGGTTACAGTGGTAGAACAGCAGTTATCAAGAACACATATAGAAACAGCTTAGTGTACACTTATAACAAGTACAAATAACAGGATATTCAGTGAAATGCAAATCAGTTTATAAGCCAATAATTACATTCAGAGGGGCTTCAGGTACCTTGCTGTTGATCACAATAAAATTAATATTTGCTTGAACATGTAACAGGATAGATGCAAGGATCCATTTTTACTTTTAACTTTAGAAACAAATAGCCCTTTTTACTTCTTTTTACAGAGCCTGAGAGTGAATAATGAATGTAAGGGTGAAAACGAGAATCACCAAATGGAGATGCAATAATGGGACTATTGTGAGCGGACGACAAAAGGCAGGGAAAAGTAGATATAAATACCCCAGTGCTGCTTGTTGCTTTAAACCTGGATTACTGAAGGCTAAGCCCTGACAGAGCTTACTCCAAAGTTAGCCTCATAGCCAGTGGGCAACAGCGAGCCCGTCATGAGGAGTACAGACAAAAGGCTTTCCATTACACTGATCAGGAGGTCCAAAACAAAGAGCTGGACCAGTGCAACAGCAAAGCTGTCGGGGTGTCAGGAGTGGCGGAATCAACAGTCAGTATGCTTCAGCACTCCTGGCTCAATGCTAGGTGATCTGGTTTGGCTTGTGTGATGTCCTGCTCTCCAGACATGCCAGTAGCAAGGCGCCCCCAGATTTCTCTTAGCTCTGCATACACGCAAGTAATCCAATTGAAACTGCCTATTATCCAAACACATTCAATTGGTTTGGTCTCAAAACACAGTCAGCAAGCGGGAGGGTGACCCTGTTGTTTATATTTGCGACTGAAATGGCACAAGATAGTTTAGCAATCGGCAGTGGAACATTTACTTCTGGGACTCCTGTTGTCCCGTCTTAAAGTGAGAAAAAGGCTAATAAAGTAAAAACTGATGGGCTGTTATCCCGAGCAATAAAACCACAAGTGGCACAAAAAAAGTGGAGTGGGTTACATAACAGGATATAAATACAGCCACTATCAGGCTTGTGTCTTTTCCTGCGTTTAGAAGACAACCTTATCAAGGCTCATGTACAAACACCGCAGCATGTCCCACAGTCAAAGTCAAACTCCCTGGAGGCTGTTTGACTGCACGTGCTTATTTGTGTATAATCCCAATCACCACCACCAGCTCAGTCAAGGCTGATCATGCTGGGCCTATACACAAGAAGGTAAACAAGCTGAAGACTAAGGTTAAATATATTAAATCGATTGGTGTAGGGGAAGGTTTATGTACCTGCCATTGACAATTTATTGCATGGACTTATTTAAGTTTTACATTTCAAACACAATACTTTATTATAAAAGTACTGGTACTATGGTACTTTTATCCTCAATGAATTCATATGTCTATAGATGTCTTATTGATTCACAATCAATTTGACCTTTTTTTTTTTTTTTTTTTAATCAAAGCATGTTTATCATCTCTCTCCAGGGATTATAAATGAGTTATTTCATTCGTAATTGCTCCATGTTCCTACACCCAGCTTTCATTTGCCCGCCTGCAGCTGAAGGCTTCTAAAAGAAACAAGCAGCCTGTGGGAGCCAAACTTCATGAAAAGTTTATTTCTGAAAGCTACGAAATGAAAGATGCAGTTGGAACACCTGCAAAAAGGGGAAAAGAAAAGAAACTAAGGCTAAACTAACTTGCTGGTCAGAGAGTCTTTTGATCTGTCAGACAAGAGATTTGATTTCTCTTTATTCATTTTATGTAAAATGCTAAAACTTAAATCAATTGATCGTAGTAAATGGATAAAAAACAAGATCAATTACATTTTAAGTACAGTATTTTCTGCACCATAAGGCGCACTTAAAAGCCTTTCATGGTCTCAAAAATTGACGGTGCACCTTTAAACCTGATGCGATTGAGTTCCTAAACCTACTTTGAAAAATCAAGTGAACCAAATTAATTCGGAGCTTGCCATTGTTCAGGGAGGATTAACAAAAGAACTACTGGACATTGGTGTAAAAAGTGACGTTGCGAGCATCATGGGATCGATGGATGAGAGATGGTGAACACACTTTTACCAAGACTGTTTGGCAGCGTTGGGCGAATTACGCCATCGTATGTGAATGGATTGTGGATGCCTGGCTAAGGTTTCTTCTTCGACTGTTGAGCTTTCGCAAAAGCCGGTATCATTGCTGAACAGCCGCCCAGCAATGAGTCTGACTCCGTCCATGACAAGAGACAACCTGCTATGCTTGATGGAGAAATTGTCCAGCTGTTCAATTTAGATACATAAGATGAGGACTTTGATGGATTTGTTACAACAGATGGATAAAAAAATAACGTGTGTATTTTTAAATATGTATCGTAGTTGATTTAAGTTCAACCAAACTCACTGTTTTGCTTTACTTTTATTTTAGCATGCGCCCAATAACGCGGTGCGCCTCACGCATGATTTAAGCACAGAAACAGACTTCCCAATTTAACCTTATAAAGTAGTGTGCCTTGTGGCCTGAAAAGTACGGTAATGGAAACTTTGTATGATAGAAAAATATATAAAAAATTAAAATGTCCCATTCAAAGACTCACTTCTGCTCTGCAGACCCCTACTTCCGGCAACATCTGTTGCTAAATGAGAAGTGCGCTCCTTTGTTTGACAACATAAAGTGAAATAACAGAGGAAGTGGAAAAGCAACATACAGAAGAAAACGGAAAGACAGCAAGAAAAAACATCAAGTGGCAGCAAGTGTTGGATCAATTTAAGCTAAAACCAAGTGAAGCAACCTTAAGACCCCGCTAACTTCCACGCAGCAGCATCTCGACAAAAAGAATGCGGTACGAGCAGCGGACTCAAGTTAAGGTAGGTGAATGAAATCTGAAAAAAAGATCAGAGAGGCACCTACGTAATTAAAGACCATATGACTGCAAGTACTTTTCTTTCTTCTTCCCCTTCGTGGTCTGTTGCACGTTCAGACTAACGCTACTTTTACGGCAGCTTTAAAAAACAGAATTTGATCCGTTAAAACCAGATGCTGATGCATCTAAGACACAATTCGGATATTTTGGGGGCATGGCTATTAGAAGTTAAATTATGGAGGTGAAGACTCGTTTAAAAGAGAATTTAAAAAACAAACAAACAAACAAACAAACAAATATTATGGAACAAAAACATTCTTTTAAATTATTGAAATGTTTTAAATTTCAAATTGTATTTATTTATTTGGCACATAATAGTTTTATCTGTTAAATACACAAAATAAATACATAAAAAAGGAAGATAAACTTTTAATTTGTTTTTGTACTTATTTGTCAGCAGATTATATATTTTTTAAGCAATATTTAGTTTGTTGTATTTTATTCTGTAACCGGATTACTATGTAATGTCATGACGAGTTAAATAATTTATTTTTATTGTCATTGTTTAAAGTTAGAATAGAAAACAGTAGCTGCAAATGGGGCTGAAGTCTAGCTTATTGTATTATATAATTATGCAAATGTTACTGCCTTTTGTACAATCACTACTCTGCTGAAAACCAGTCAATGTTTTCAAAAAGGGCAAAATCCAAACCGATTTAGTCAATCAATTATGGTTCCCTGGCTATGTTTACCTTTTTTTTTTTCTTTTTTTCAAAACATTTATATTGGAGATATATTTTTAATCCAGTGTATCCATAATGACTTTAAAGTGATTCTTGGAAGAATAGTCTTAAGATCCTCATCACTACTTTAAGAGCTTAACAGCAGCTGAGTCAGACATATTTTTATGACAATTTGTTGTCTTTGAGGTTCTCAAAGTACAAATTATAATTCCAGGTAGAACCTGTCTCATTTATGTTCACATCCTTCCTAAAAAACCAATCATAACATATACAGCTTGAATTTAGGCTTTAAGCTCTTCCACTCAGAAATATTCTGTCTTTTACACAGATTTAGAATCAAAGGATACAATTACCCCACATCTGACTAAAGTATTTCTCAACATTCTCTCAATAACTTAGTCATGTGCATAATTAATATTTCTGCAGTGCATTCACAAGATACTAAGGCTTTAACTATTTCAACTCATTTCGTTGATATGTAAAGCACATGACAAGGATGTGCAGCTGCTGAATCAGCAGGGCCATATCGTAATTCTTTGCAATCCACTTATATAAATAAGGAAAATCACAATACAACCCATCACAGCATGCAAAGAGCTCAAGAAGGGCTTTTCAATACAACCACAAATGCTCCAATTTATTATAATAATGGCAAATAAAACTAAATGTTTCTCCGTTATATTTAAGATTTTTTTCTTGACCCGCTCACAGGAAAAGCAGCATTATGATCATATTCATTTGATATTACATCTCTGTAATATCGCACATTATACTGATTTAATTACACACAGTGATGCCCTGTGACAACACACGAGGAGAAATGGCAATGAAAAAATAATCTCACCAAATGATGTGTGTTTAAAACAATAATAAATAAAAAGTAATGAATACATGCAACTTGATCCCATCAGAAAAGAGAAATCCAACCATTGAAGCTGTGATCATAAGTAGGCTACTTTATCATATCACACTGCAAACGCCTTTAACTTCAGCTGACATACCTGCCATTTGTTAAAGACATTTCCCCACAAGCAGTCAATTTAAAACATCCATTTGTATCACTGTAAGACATACCGGATTTTATTCTCCTCACCTTCCAAGAGACGCTGAATTATAGAGTCGATGTTTAATTTGTCCGGCTCCGCCATTTTCTTTATTTTCTGACGTTATCGGGAAGTAAAGACCTTGGTATTCCGTGTTGTTCCTTAAAATAAAGAAATTAGTTAGTTAGTAAGCATTATTTATGTGGCATATCATATTTAACACCGTTTAGCTAATGAATGTTTAGCACCGGCGGTATGTTTAAAAGGATATGATGTATGAGCTTTTCCGAGGTTGAGCTAATGAGGCTAGCCAGGTAGCTAGCTTTAGCTTTAGCTAGCCACCATGTAGCATAAGCTACACATTCAAAGTAGCAGCGGCACAGCTGAACCGCAGCTGGTTAGATCAATAAACGCATATTTACAAAAAGGGTATAAACAAATTAAATGCTCTCAAACCTTCTTTTCGAATTGATCCCAATTGTCTAGGTAGAAGAGATGTATAAATGTTTAATTTTTCAGTTTAGTCTTGGCCCTTTTTACTGGTTTGTCCAGGTCGCTGCTCTTCCTCCTGGAACTTTAACAGAGGGGCATTGCAACCAGGCGTCTACGGTAGCGCAGGAGGCGGAATCAAGCTGAGCAGGCACGAGTTTCTAGAGAGATGATTGGTCCCGTGACGTTATGAGCAAACAAATGTTCACATATGATTGGATGAATCCCGTGTCTGTCTTAGTCAGCCTCCTCCATTTAAAAAGGTTTCAATGGAGAACCGAGTCATTGCGCCACCCAGTGTTTATATTTGGAATTACATCAAGACCCAAAATATCCTTTGTGCGCTGCTCAGAATAATAAAAGGAACATTTACACATCTTTGATATTGAATTAAATATGTCAACTATAAATCTTTATTACATAGTGGAAAGTCTTGAGAAGAAATTAGTATAATAAATAATAGATAGCATTAATAGACAATAATAATAAATAGAATCCTTCATTCATTCATTTCCCGAACCGCTTATTCCAATTCAGGGTCGCGGGGAAGCTGGAGCCTATCCCAGCCGGCTTTGGGCGACAGGCAGGGTACACCCTGGACAGCTCGCCAGTCCATCGCAGTGCATAAATAGAATCAATCAAATAAAATAGTTCACCCATAGAGTTCTGGTCTGGATTCAGAATCACACTCAATAAAAGTGGAATGTTTAGCTCATGGCCTGACCCAGTCTCTGTGGAAAGTCCTCAAGATAATTCAAAATGAATTTTAGTAGTGTGTGTGTGGCCTCCTCACATTTTGACATCATCCTAGAAACACACACACACACACACACACACACACACACACACACACACACACACACACACACATACTGTTGCTGCCTTCTCCAGACATAGATCTTGATATTACACAAATAAAATGAGTATGTGGAAAGGTATTCTCCCTTTGCTTCTCTCATATGAATAATCATTGGAATTAAGACTTTAATGTTTGAAGGAAACCAGGTAACCAGGCTGCCATGTTCTGGCAGCTTGGAACAGTTGTGGGTGTTGAAGGCCTTGCTCAAGGGACCACAGTGCTTCTCCTTTGTTGGCACTGCTGGGACTCTTTCACACTACTGCTGCCTCTTCCAAACATCACTCATATGACAAAAAAACGTTTCACGTACTTTTACCATTTTCAGCCACTTATTTTCTATCCTTTTTCCATATAATTGGAATTGCAATCCCTACAAGAAGTCAGACAATGATTCCTCACATTAAATGCTAAGTTTACAAGTTTTTTTTTCTAATGTTCTGTGGAAATGAATCAGCGTTTCACTCAAAGGACTGATGGGGCTTGAATTTGTTTTCCACACATGTGGCATGTCACCTGTATAAAATCAAACTTCTGAAAGGTTTAGGACAGAAGAGCCTTATTCCAAATTTAAACCTTAGATCATGAATATCTGCTCTGCTAAAAGCTTATTTATTAATCTGCAGTGAGCATGAGCAGGAAAAAGCATTTTTAATAGGTTGTTCTTTGAGTTGTACTCTGCTACTGCTTCTTTCAGACAGATTCTGATATGATGTAAAAAACAAACAAAAAAAAAAAAAAACGATGAATGTGTCTCAGAGGCTGTTTTCCCTTTAATTGTCTCCTTTCTTTCCATGAAACTGTGACTGTGATCCTGCTAAAATCCCAGTCTCTGCTGGTATTTGTGGATTCTTGCCTTCATCATCATAGTTTCGACAGAAGTAGGTGTGGATGTGATGGAGATGAGCTGGGATGTGTAACTTTGGAATCTGTTTAGACTTTTTCCACATGACTCACTTTGTTTGTGTTTGTTTTGTTTTTTTTTCTAATGGTCAACTTGTGATGGATAAAACCAAAGCATCACCTAAAATCAGTCCTGCTTGTGACACGTCACGGACGATGACGCATTTTGTTCCTTTTTTCGTCCCAGAAAGTTGGTGTGGAGCAAGAAGAGGTGGGAAAATGCAGGTCTATGACAAGCCCATTCTGGTTTGAGGTTCATTTTACCTCCTTTGTTGCTGTGTTTTTTCTGAGCCCCACCTCAACCTTACATTCCTCTATAAATACCCTATCTGATCACACACTGCACATTTGTACATCGCAAAACAGCACCTTGAACAACCTAAAGGAAGGTTAAATAAAGGAGAAACTTCCATTCTTCAATTAATTCACAAATTTTTCAAAAAGGTAGGCACAATTTTCAGTGGGTTTTTTTTTTTGTTTTGTTTTTTTTAACTTAAATGTTTACCTTCTGCTCTAACAAATATAGCAAACACAAAGGGAAATAGCAAAGGCCTAATGACTGAAAAAGTCTTGTTTTTTCTGTGTTTGCTGGCTTTAAGATCACCGAAAAAAGTCTTTTAAACTTTGAGTTAAAGTAGAATAAACTAATAAAAATATAATTATTTAATTTATAATGTTTTTTTTTTTTTTTAAAAATCCACTGATTTCCGTTTTTTGTTTGTTTGTTTGTTTCTATCACGTTTTAAGTACTTAAATCACATTTTGCCTGAACCTTTTTTTTGTTTTTATTTATTTGTTTTTTACAGAAGTTTTTTGTTTCTTACTTAATTTACCTTACTGAACCAGGTTGACATACGTTTTTTAAACCAATGTGGACTGTATCTTTAATTTTGGTTTGTGAATAGTGATAAAAGATTTGGCATCCAAACCCTAAAAGGAAAGAAAATAAGAAAAGCTAACTGGAGGATATGTGGGTGAGGCTCATCCAGTGCTGGGTGGGGGACCTGGAGGCTTGGGCCTGTCTGGGCAGGAGTTATAAAAATGTGCCTCTAAGCCACAGTTTCTGTGACAACATGCATGCCGGCACTGGTGTTTGTCTGACACAAAGGAATAAAGAAAAGACATGCTTTGAGACATGAAAAGAGAAATTTCAGAAAATAATCAGTAAATCAGTTTTAACTAAATCCAAGAAAAGTATTATTATTATTATTATTATTATTATTATTATTATTATTATTATTATTATTAATAATAATAATAATAATAATAAAAAATGCTTTAATTGACTCTTATTTCTCCTGGTTTTCTCCCCAGCTTGGTTTTCCAGAATGGGATCTTCTGGAGTTCAGATTGTATGTGTGGCCTTAGGGGTCCTTGGACTCGTTGGCGTCATTATTTGCTGCACTATTCCTCGCTGGAAGGTGTCGTCCTTCACTGGAGCTAACATCGTGACAGCACAGGTAATGAAAGAAACAATGGAACATAGACGGATTGTATTAACATGCCATCAGAAGAACTACTCTGTATTCATTAGCATAAAGCAGTACTGTGTGCACTAGTTTATACTAAAGTCAAATAAACCACTGAATGAAGATACTATAATCAAGTCAATAATAAGTTCCATCGCCATATATGAATGATATGTGAAATGTGTGTTTCTTTGTGTGTGTGTGTGTGTAGACCACTCAAGAGGGCCTGTGGATGTCGTGTGTGGTGCAGAGCACTGGGCAGCAGCAGTGCAAGAACTACGACTCCCTGCTGGCTTTGACTTCTGACCTGCAGGCCGCCAGAGCCCTGACCATCATCAGCTGCATGCTCTCCGGCCTCAGCCTCCTCATCCTCTTCTGCGGCGCTGACTTCACCACCTGTGTGGAGAATGAAGATGTTAAACCGAAGATCAGCCTGGTGGCCGCAGTGGGCCTCCTGCTGGCTGGTCTCCTGGCGATCATCCCAGTCAGCTGGTCTGCACATAACATTGTGAGAGACTTCAACAACCCCATGCTAAATAATGCCGATAGAAAGGAGCTGGGAGCATGCATCTATGTGGGCTGGGGAGCCAGTGTGATACTGCTTCTGGCTGGCGGTCTGCTCTGCTGCTTCAGCAGACCCAAATCCAGCAGCTCTGGAGGAACCGCCAAGTACAGCTCAAACAAAGACTATGTGTAGTGGCTTTAAAGAAAGGGACAAGTGTTATAGAGAAAGGAGGGGAGGAGGACTATTTACTGAAAGATTGAGAAAGAATGATGTAAAATAGCACCAGGGTTTGGCTCAGAAAATCCTGATTGTGTTTATTTAACACTGATAACTGGCTCAGTTTCTAACTCTGCTTACAGCTATGATGGTGATTTTCCTTTTGGTTGCAGGGTGGGGGGGTGAATTTTAATTTACTGCATTTTGAAAGCATGAATGGGAGTAAGTGGCATTTGGGTTACTTTCTTCAGAACCACTGTGCGCTTCTTGTAGCTAGAAAACAACTGGATTATCTTCTTACTGGAATATTTAATCTCGAAATGGCATAAAAAACATTTAAGGGGTTAAAAGTGCCAAAATAAATAATGGAAAAGTAATATGACATAATGAGGGCTAAAGTCAACATTAATAAATGTGAAATATGTGTTATTTCATATTGCTATGGCTTTAAACGAAGATTTATTCCACATTTTTATTCACTTTAGTGTTGTTTTTTCATTTAAATTCTGGTCAGAGAAAGCTGAAAGAGATTTTTAACCAAATGCACCCCAGTAGGCCTCAGGGAATAGCTGTGTGCAAATGTTTCTCACATTATTCATCCTTATGCATAAATATATTTAACATACCTTTCTTATTATACTTTGTTCTGCTTCTTTTTTTGTAAGAGAAAAAAAGAATAAAATCTGATCCAATGACAATGTCTACTTCTTGTGTTTTGACATTGCAGACAGAACTGTTGTGTTGTAATCTCACCCCGGCTGGTACTGTCATGATCATGGCTTCATATTTCTTCTCGTCAAGTCTGTAAAATCTGAAGGCAGATTTATTTCCTTTCGATGTAAGGTTGAGATTTAAACTTGACAAACTATCTACAGCTACACCATGCGGACAGTTTTCATTTTTCATCATGTGAAAAGTCTGTGGTGATGGAAACTTCACTCTGGACCAAAGCAGCGTAGCCAACAGACATCCCAGGATCCACTTCATTCATTCATTCATTTTCTGATCCGCTTAATCCAATTCAGGGTCGCGGGGCAGCTGGAGCCTATCCCAGCTGGCTTTGGGCAAAAGGCAGGGTACACCCTGGACAGCTCGCCAGTCCATCGCACGGCGGATCTACTTCAGTGTTTAGCGTATGAAAACACTGCTGCCTGGAAATTTCACAAGGTAGATGGCGCCAGAGTCTGGGTGAAAAAAAAAGGATGAAATGTCAGGGAGCGGCCTGCGTTTAGCTTGATTAATTAAGCAGCTGGCTGATGTAGAACCCTACAGTTCATCGTGCACGTCTGACACCCAGCCTGAGGCCTTTTGCAGTTTCTTCGCCCCTCCTTCCTGTTTCATGGCAGCATACATTTTTCAGGGTCATCTGCTCTCCACAGTTTGTCAATAGCCAAGAAGAATATGTGTTTAATTAAATCTAAAGTAATCTTCTGTCTGAGAACAAGAAAACAAAGTCCACCCGATCAGATTCCAAGTAAGCCAAAGATTTCTTCAATCCAGGCTGTTGCAACACCCTGGGTTCTGTAATCTGTCTGCGGGGAAATGTAAACACAGAAGGAAACTCCCTCCCTAATGACAGTTCAAATGTCTTTTTTTCCTCAAAGATGTCAGAATGAGATTGTTGGTTTTCTAAGTTTTTAACTAAACTGGAACAAACAAAGCCAGAATGCAGATCATAAAGTTCTACAAAGCTGGTTCTTGAGCCGTTTGCTCACAGTTAGTCCAGTGACTAGGATCTACAGTAACATGTTTCAAAGAATCAACGTTGGAGAGGTTGTTGCCGAGGTGTGAGTGCCCCCCTGAGCCAGGATGTGCAGCTGCACAACTCAACAGATGTGTTGGAAGATGCAGAAATGAAAATGAAAGCAAAATAACCTCCAGGCTGCCGAATATTTGTACTTGTGTGCAGTGGTCCATCAAGAAGTAGGTATACTCTCCATTTTTTTGTCCTTGTAAAAAAAAGAAAAAAAACTGAAAAAAAAAAAAAGTAGCCCAGAAAAACCCTTTTTCAGAAAAAGTGATGTGTAAGACTCAATTTAGTCTACCTAAAAAAAAAATCCATCAGTATTTTTGCTCATTTCTGCTCATCGGTTTCAGGGGAGAAGAGTTATGAAAGGACTAAACCAATACTGGCACACAGACTAGTGAGAGACAGGCACATAGACATATACACATATAGCTTTATTATGTCTATGTTCAGGTGAAAGTTAATGCAGCTGTTGATTAACTGCACCAGTGTAGCATAGGTAACCTTAGCTTAGCTGCTGGGTGACGTAGCAAATGTGTAGGGACGTTTGTAACCGTAAAAGCAGCATCACAGGGGGTTTAGAAGTGGGTATACTCAATGCTGACTGAAAAAGAAGTGGGTATACTCCATGTACCTGCATATACCCTGGACTACACCACTGGTTGTGTGTATCTGTGATGAACTGCTTTGTATTCCAACTGAAATAGATTCTTTCTACATCTTTAAATGTTATTTATTATCCATATTATCCATAATGCTGATTTCTCCATCAGCACTTAAAGCTGTACAGTCTCTTCTTCACCTCAGGTTAAGAGTCTGGGTGTCATCCTCCACAGTGTAGCAGTAGGACAAGGTCTCCCATGATGCCTAGTTTTCCCACAATGCGTAGCGTCTGGTGTGTTGTATGTGGCGCCTAGGAATGTGGATTAAAGACTGTTCTCAACCGAGTCGACCTGGTCGTGTGCTTTCATTATACACACAGTACATCATCACTTCAACCTCACATCAGCAACATTACCTGGTCTGCATCCATCTACAAAACATCAATGGACCCCTCCCTTACTCTGTTGCTGTATGCTTGATCACAGTCTTGTTACCTGCCATATTGATTACTACAACTCTCTCCTTTGGCCTTTGTCAAAAGCCCCTCCATCAGCTTAAACTGGAAACTAAAACCCACCATATCACCCCCATCCTACAGCAAATCTACTGGCTCCCAGTACCCAAACCCAGTTCAAACTCCTCCTATTCAAGGCCTTTTGACAAAGGCCTTGAATAGGAGGCCTTTTGACAAAGGCTGTCCTATTCAAGGACATCCATATCCTCCAGATCATTCGTTCCTGGGTATGAGGGGTGTCCTGCAGGTTCTTAATGTTTCCCTGCTCCAACACACCGGATTCAAATGAAATGGATCCAGCAGCCTACGACTCATTCATTTGAGTTGGGTTTGTTGGAGCAGAGAGACATAAAAAAACCTGATGAAATACAGCTAACAAGCATGAATATTCATGTGTAGCTCCAAATGTAAGGGATGTATTACTAATACACTGAATGTGTTTGGATTGTGGTGCTGTCTTTGTTGGAGCTAGTTGCTGCTCTTTTTTTTTTCTTGCCTGCAGCTGATCCAGAATGCTGTTGCCTGCCAGCTAACTGGAACACACAGATGTGAGCACATGTTCCCCATTTTGTTGCCATCTGGCTCCCTCTGCACCATAGAACTGATTTTAAAATCCTTCTTTTAGCTTATCTATGTCAAAAAGGCCCTGCTCCGCACTACCTGCCAGAACTGCTTCAGCCTTATGTCTCGGACACTAAGGTCTGCAGCTCAGCTTGGTTGTACCCCTGACAAAGCACAAACTTAGAGTGCATTGGGTTTTAGCAGTGATGGCACCAAGACTCTGGAATCTGCCTCTAAACTTGAGGCAGGTCACCCTGTTACCTGTTTTTAAATATCTTTTAAAAAACCTTGTTTAAATAGCTTTTTTTTTTCATTCATAATTGTATTGTTCTGTGTACAAATGTCATGTTGTGTGTGTGCACTGATGTATTACCTTTTACTGTGGATGTTATTTATTTTTTATATAAATTGCTGCTTGTTTTTAATGTGCTTTAAACTGGATTTGTGAAGCTACTAGCTTTGTATGTAAACACAGGACATGATGTTGAAATGACATTAACATCTTATCCTGGGTTTGTGATCCTTATATTTGGCTTTGTCTATTTGTCGAAGACACACACATTCACCTAATCCAGTCCTGGAACTCTACACTGTGAGTCTGTGTCTGCATTAATGTGATGTTGTGTTTAATGGTGAAAGTAAAGAAAATGAACATGAACAGATCTGCTTATTTACACCTAAAGAGCCTCATGTGAATATCACACTGATAACACTGGTGACTACAGAGTACCTGGTGGAAACAGAGTTACATCAGGTGTTATGGAAACAGGAATACACTCCAGTCATGCTTGAGGTCAACCAACCCAGCAGGGGGTGCTCCGGTTACATGTGCTGCATTGACGCTACAGAAGATAAATACAGAATGGTGGCAGATTGTTTGCAAGTTTAACATGACTGGATACTAAAAATGATAACGTTGAGATAAAGTATATGCATCAAACTGTACTCTTCATCCATTATCAAATCCAGCTGATCCATTTTTTTAAAAGTTGGAGGAAAAATAAATCCTTTCAGAGAGCCTCATCCACATGATCTCAACGCAGCACTTTAATTTTTTTTTTTTTTTTTTTTGGCACTTTGTAAATGAACTTGATCCTTTGGATTTCTGTCTTTGTTTAAGGACAAGAATAATCAAGAAGCGGCACAGCAATACAAAAGACAACAATACAACATCTCAAGACGCAACACAACACAAGATGGACTCACTTCCTGTAGTGTAACGTTCAGGTTTTGTGGCCAAAAATAATAAGAATTTGTTTTGAAGGAAGGCGATTCTTAATATGACCAAAACGTGACACATAACAGAAAATTGGAAAAAGGAGATTATTATTTTTATTTAGAGGCACACTTGTTGTTGCCATGTAGTAAAAAAGTTCTCTGGAGGGAGCACAGAGAACATAGCTACCAAGGAACAGGTAGTCGCTTCCTGAAGGGAAAAGCTCCAAATTAACAGTCTGAGTATAGACATTACTTGTAGGCCGTGGTGTAGTGGTCCCTCAAGAACTGGGTACACTCTCAGTTTTTTGTTTTTTCTTTTTTTAAACAAAAAAAAAAATGAACACAAAAAAAAGAAACACTGTTTTAGAAAAAGTGACATGTAAGACTATGCTACATAGTTTACTCCAACCATCCTTCATTGTCACATAATTTCTCCTCTTCAGTTTCAGGGAGGAAGAGTTATGAAATGACTAAACCAATACTGGCACACAGACTAGCGAGAGACAGGCTCATAGACATATATATACAGATATGTTCATCATGTCTATGTTCAGGCTAAAGTTAACGCAGTTGGACTTTGAAGCCCGTTCTTTGACAGACAGGAAGCCAGTGTAAAGATCTGAGGACTGGAGCAGCAGCGTTCTGGACTACCTGGTCCAGAAAAGTCTGGTGGACTTTTTAGGGAGACCTGTAAGGACAGATTACAGTAGTCCAGTCAACTAAAGATAAATGTCTGGACATGTTTTTCTAAATCCTGCTGAGC
The DNA here is from genome assembly GCF_933228915.1 of Telmatherina bonti. Taxonomy (NCBI): domain Eukaryota; kingdom Metazoa; phylum Chordata; class Actinopteri; order Atheriniformes; family Telmatherinidae; genus Telmatherina; species Telmatherina bonti. The sequence continues at coordinate 30,879,679 of NC_136612.1, read as the reverse complement.
CATCCGTTCTTTAATCCTCGATACGTGGCTGACTTCACAACTGTCTTTCTGTACCCGGTCTGAGTCCAGGACTTCAGCGAGGTTTGACATTGGTTTTGAATGTGGCTGTCTGAAAACAGTTTCTGACTTTTAGTTTAGTTTTTGTTTAACTAAAGGAAGGTCTGGCACATTTAATCTGATCGAGACGGTTATGTAGATGTGTGTGTCATCAGCATACACAGCACAATCGTAATTACACCCACTAGAAGCTGCTCTCATGCTCACAGGGGGACGTGCTACGAGTATGAGGGTGGGTTAGATTGTCCTAACTCGTTTTAGTTAAGTTTGTTTCTTTCCCTTTTTATCATGTTATACTCTTTTGGTTATTTCTATATTTTATAACTCTTATTGTTTCATATTGTATGACTTTGCACCTTAAAACTTATCGACAATTTAATTTCTTTGTATATGTGGAATTTTACGATGACAATAAAAGTCTGTTTAGTTCTATTGTGTTCTAATTAGAGAAACATATTGTTGTTTTTCATTGCTTGAGCCAGTGGGAACATGTTGAACAGCAGAATTCAAAATATGACAATTTCTCAGCCAGTCTAGTAAAATGTTATTGTTGCTAACGTTAAATTCAAAACCAGTAAAACCAGGACTGAAATGTTTCAACGATCTGGAGTCAAGCGGATTATATTTAAGACTTTAACTAAAGCAGTCTCAGCGCTGTGAAGCCGAAAACCTGACTGGTAGACATAAAAACATTTTAGTATAAAGAAGCTGTGTCACTGTGGAAGGACAGACAATCATACTCTGAAAGTGGTGGTTTTTATACCGACCAGTAGCTGCTCATGGAGACCAGTCCAAGTTTTGCTTTTTTCCAGTAGTGGCCAGATGGCGGCTGTTTTTAGGGTAACCTGAAAACAGAGACATGTTCTGTAAAACATCTGAGGCTCTGCATCCTGAAACACTCGGAAAGACCCCGTTGGCATGGCAACAAGACAGCAAGTGGTGATTTTCAGATGGCGATTTATTTTGTCCAAGTTTTTAGGATTGATAGGAGAAAGGTGTGTTGGAGCGTTTAAGTCCTGGCTGAGTGGAAACGGAGATGACATACTGCAACGTTCCACCACCTGCCTTCAACTCCTACCCGCGTTTTATTCGCAGCATTCGCTGACTAAATCCCAAATTACAGATGAGCAAACCGTTCAGAGGATATTTTGTCTGTTAAAACCACAATGAAGAGTCAAAACCGTCACCAGAATGGTCGTACAAAGTAGCAGCCTTTAGGCAGGGAGGAACAGGTTGGTTTTCACATGGGCTGTTTCTCGGACCCTCGGAGTCGCTGTTAACGTTTCCAAACAAGTGGTCACAGAAGATCTACATACTAAATTTCAGTAGTTTGATACTTGGCATTAATGTGAAGGTACTTTTATTGTTCTTCACATCAAAATGTTTCAATTTTGCTTCATCCATCACACGATGAGTTTATAATGAAACATCTTCGACCATATGGATAGTTTTTATCTATGCATGTACCTGCTCGCTTTACTTCTAACTAAAAGAAAACAAAAAACATTTGTAGGTGGTTGTCATTTGTGACATGTGGCAGATGTGTCGACCAACCCAAATGTTTCCACATGCTGTGATACACATTGTTCTTTCTTTCTTTCTAGAAAAAAAATGAACAAGTAATTTGTCAGGAAGACAAGCTTTGGCAACATCCCACCTGATGTAATGCTCCGGAAAGTACAGCAGTGGAGTAATACTCACTTTCTCACAAAAGCAGAAATCACGTTTGCCTGCCCACATCTTTTGGCCAGATTTAATCTGATGAATGAGATTATATCCTGAACTTTTAGGCTTCTATTGCACATTGAAATGAAGTCACATTGATGAAAATGCGATCTGAGGAAATCAGCTACATTCAGCATTTAAACAGGAGTTACTTTCAGTGTTGAACGTTCAAAGGAAAGAGTAAAATGTGTAAACCGACTTCCTCTTTTAGCTGAAATAAGTTACACTCGTAGTTACAAAAAGTCTGAAACTGTGAAAGTTCGTTGTAGATTTATTGCGACAGAAGAGACTCTCGTAATCTCAACTGCTGAGATTATGCAATATCACCAAATGCTGCAGAAGAAAGGAAAAGAGTCTCAGTGCCAGTTTGAAAGAAATCTGTGACATTAATATGAGTCACAGTAAACCATTAACACAGTCTCTAAAGGTCTCCCACAATCAAAGCCCTTAATGCTTACAATTATTTACAGTTATATTTAAAAAGCAGCAAAAAACAAAGAAACTACAATTAAAATAAATACAGTTACATACTGAATGAATGAATAATAATAAATAAACATAGGCAGGGGCGTAGCACCAAATTTTGGGGCCCTGTACACTCTCTGTGGGCCCCTATCCATGCTAGTGCACGTGAGTATATGAAATAAAAAAGCATATAAAGCTACAATCATATCAAATTATATTGATGAGTGGTTCTTTCATTCACCTGAATTGATGTACTTGGCCTACTTATGCTCAAATACCTAAAACATTAGGCTACATATGGTCTTTGGACTAACATTTTGATCCATGACACTTGTGCAAATTTTGATTTCAAAACATTTATTCTACAACAGGAGATAACTGCACACTCAGGATCCAATCAAATAAGCTAAATTATTTTTGTATTAAGAACATACAAATGAACAGAAAAATGTGAAAAAAGAAGTTGTGACTGGTTTCAAAGGCCTGAGTCATCTTATTAATAGTGCCTGCAACAGTGTAAAAAAAATCAGCTTTCAAATTGTTCTTCAGCTTGCAGAAAAAGAAATAAAGCATTGCTGACACAAGATGTATGTAATAAATAAATATCATACAAATAACTCAACCTACTTTTAAAAGCAAGCTCACTTTGTACTTCTAGAGCCATTTCAGTGCAAGATAAATTGCTAAAAAATTATTAAACATATGGCCAAACATTGCTTATTATGTTAACAGATTGTCTGATTTTTGTGTTGCTATGGGCTGAGCTCTATGGGCCATCAACCAGTCATAACTGGTAACTATCTACAAGAGAGCGCTTGACATCTACCATTTAGAACAGAGATCACCAATCCTGGTCCTCGAGGGCCGGTGTCCTGCAGGTTTTCCAAGTGACCCTGCTGCAAAACTCCTGTCTCAGACTCAGACGAGTTCTACTCATGTTTGCTAAATACACACTGATTTGAATCAGGTGTGTTGCAGCTGGGACACTTGGAAAGCCTGCAGGACACCGGCCCTCGAGGACCAGGATAGAGGATCCCTGATGTAGAACAAGTACAGATGAAAGGTAGCAAATATGTTCATTAACAGTCAAACATGAAGTAAACATCCGATGTGCTATCCGATTATTTGCTATAACACACAGTATTCATCACGGTCAGCAAGTTGCAGAGGCACAAATGTTTTAAACCATTATTCAGCCACATTAAGAGGAATAGCTCATTGTTTTTCTATGTTCTCACCAGACACCTATATCTCTCTCATCTGTCCATCTATCTAGGGCAAAATATATGGCAAAAATCATAATCAGTTATTTTTATTGATATTGAGATCACAGTTTTTTACAATGATTATTCATTGGCTTTTGCAACATCATGAATTTACTGAGCATTGATGATAGCTTTTAAGCAATGCTGCTAAGGCTTTTATCAGACAAAAGTAATGAATGGCTTTATTGCTCCATTAATATATTACTAGTGTGCACTTGAGCCTACAGTGGTATTGGAAGGCTATTTACATGTCGATATATGCAGCAGAAATATTGCTGGGTGGATCATTTATTAAGTATCAGCACAGAGTTTTACTTTCAGCTCAGCTGTTGGAAGATAACAGGCTGCAGCACTGAAGCCAAAGGCTAACTCTACCAGTCAGCAGCACGCTGTCTCTCTATCTCTCTCTCTCTCACCAACATAACAACCACAGACCGTATATGAAAGATATATCAATATACAGTCTATGATACCAACTTAAGGGGGGGTCGGAGGGGGAGCTCGCCCTTGAACGACCTCTCCTTGTCTTTGCTCATCTCTAAGTTCAGCCTCATCTCCAGAGTAGCTGCCAGGTCTGGCCACTGCTGCTCCAGCGGCAATGTTTGTTTCTGAAACTGGTTACTGTTGACAGCTAACGTCAGGTGACCCATAACTGTCCTGATAACTACAGCCGAAAGCAGCCTGGTTGGCAGCTAGTTAAGCTGAAGGCTCCATGTTGGCATACAGTCATCATCAGCAACTGTCTGGAGTGGACTACGTTAACTTACTTTTCATGACAAGTAAACTCGGTTCACCTTTTGGAAAGACAGCAGTCAACAGCTGCCTCCCTTCATTCTGCCTTCTTTCTTTTTCTTTTCATTCTTTCTTCTTTTCACATCTCGATTAATGTTTTTTGGCCAGAATGATGCCATCACTCAGTCTAAGCTCACTGACGTTAAACTTGCCTCCGGTTGCTGTCGGGCGGACTAAACCATTTTGCGAAATTATGACACCAATTAATTGGAGGGACCAATTTATTCGAAGTAAAAACTTTATTATATCTATTTAAAAAAAAAAAAAAAAAGGATTTTCATGGGCCCCTCTACCTACTCAGGCCCTGGGTAGTCAGGTCCCCCCCCCCCCCCCCCCACTACCGCGCCCATGAACATAGGTAAATAATAGATGTATCTAAAAATTGATACAAGTTTAAAAAAGCACATAAATAAAATGATTCAATAAAATAAAAGTAAAAAAGCCAGATGTGAAAGAAATTCAAAATTCACTGCAAAAACTCAGCCTTAAAAACAAGAAAAAAATATACAAAAATGAGGTAAATGTTGCTTAAAATTAGATAAATTATCTGCCAACAGAACAAGAAAATTAGGCTTGTCAAGACTTCCCAAATAAAGTAAAAATACTCTTAAAACAAGAAGAATTCTCTGGCATAAAAACTAAGAATTATCTTACCTTTAAAAAATAAGCATATGTGGACTCAATTTAAGATTTTTAATCATACTTAGATTTCAGTTTTTGCAGTGTATAATTTTGTTGAAAGATTAGACAACAGTTTTTTTTTCACATGGAGTTATTCCACTCATCATAACAGCAATAGATTAGTTAACAGAAACACTGGAAATTAATTTTGCTCTAAAATTCTGCAGTCACTTCAGTCTAACAAACATTTCATGGTACTTGCATCATTTAGACAGGATGTTGCACTTCACACACAAAGTATAAAAGAGATTTAAAAAATTTGGCTGATAAACTTAAAAAATAAAACATGAAGAGCAGAAACAGTGTGGATGTAGTGGGAGTCAACAGTTCTTTCTTTGAGGTTGGAAACTAAAACTGAATGTAACCTGTTAACTATTGCAAAGACTTGCATTGGTTAGCAACACGGCCTGCATGCTCTGCTGCATTTACTGACACCTGGGTCATCTGAAATTGACCTAAGTAAAGGTTAGTTTCGACTTGAACTTTGTTGGCAAATTATTTTCCCCACTCACACCTTTCTCTGCAGAAACACACACCTCTGATGGAGAAACTGCTGTTTTGTTCATTCATTGCACCAACGGTCATGGTTGAGAAAGCAGAAATCCTGATTGTACTGGAATTAGCTGAAATATCGGATCACCCACCATCTCCACACACACGCACACACACACACACACGCACACACACACACACACACACACACACACACACACACACACACACCCACACACACCGATCCTTTCCTGCTAACAACCCCACCCCCACCCCCGCCCCCAGCTCTAAAAAGCTGTCTACACCACCGCACTGAAGTCAGCAGTGAAGAACATCTCAAACCAAACAGGAAGAAAAGACAGACAATCTCAAATTAATCAGAATATTTTTGACAGGTAGGATTTTTTTATTTTTTTTATTTATTTATTTATTTAATCTGTGTGGAGTTTGCATGTTCTCCCTGTGTATGCGTGGGTTTTCTCCAAGCACTCCGGCTTCCTCCCAAAGACATGCATGTTAGGTTAATTGTTTGCTCTAAATTGCCCCAAGGAGTGAGTGTGAGATGTAGTGTGTCTCTGCGATGGCGGGTTGTCCAGGGTGTGCCCTGCCTTTTGCCCAAAGATGGCTGGGATAGGCTCCAGCTTCCTAACCACCCCCTTAATCGGACTAAGTGGTTAGGATAATGAATGTTTGTTTATTATTTCTTTTCAGTTAAATTGTTTCTGCGAACTCTGAAAAGAAACAGAAAAGTAAAAAGTGCCAAGTAATAATTAAACAAGCCAAAAACGTCATTTTGGGCTTAAATAGAATAAAACTGAGAAATCTGTTGCTTTGAAAATAAAACTAACTTTTAGGAAAAGACATGAATGCAACAAGTTGAAAAAAAAAAGTTGCATTTCTTGACTATCTTAATATTGAAAAAACAAAAGGAGAAGAAAAAGAAAATTTCAAGAAACAACCATGATTTCACTAAATCACTTCATTCTCTTTCCCCCCCCCCCCCAGCTTAGATTTTCCAGAATGGGACTTTCTATAGTTCAGATTGCAAGCGTGGCCTCTGGAGTGCTTGTACTCATTTTAATCACTGTGTCCTGCGCTCTTCCCAGTTGGACTATTTTCTACGCCACAGGAGGGCCCGGGGTAACACGGGTATGAAACAAATTACTGAATGAACTTACAGTAGAAGAATAAATCTTCTGTAATTATTAAAATAAACAGAAGACAAATTAATTACTTCATGTTATTTAGGTTTTGTAAATTTCAGACTTTTCTGTGTAAACATGCTATAGAAGCATTTATTAATTAGCATTATAATTAAAGAAAAAAGACATGTCAGTCAAATGTTAAATTGAATATTTTCTGAATGAAGATTCACAAAGTAACTGAAAGTACAAAGTAATTGTTGTACAAACCAACATATTTTCCCACCAATGTAAGCTGAAGTGGAGGAAATATTGACTGGAACCACAGAGTGAAAGTTCAAACATCAGCAAGAATGATGCATTAAAATGACTCAAATGTCTTTCTCTCTGTGTGTGTGTGTGCGTGCGTGCAAGTAGATTCAGTTGGGCCTGTGGAAGACGTGTGTAAGTGTCTCTGGACAGCAAGCATGCGCGAGCTACGACTCCGTGGGGGCTGTGCCCTCCAGTCTTCAGGTGGTCAGAGCCTTGACAGTTATCAGCTGCATGCTCACCTACGCCGGCTTCATCCTTCTCCTCCTCATGATTTTCGGTGGCAACTTCGTCCCCATTCTGCAGGACGAAGAGAAAAAGCCTAAAATCCGCCTGGGATTCGGGGTGGGTCTGCTGCTGGCTGGCCTCATGGTGATCATCGCAATCAGCTTGTTTCCAAGTGTTATTGGAAATAATTTGCCTGGATTTGATTCCAGTGGACTGATCAAAGGAGCAGGCATCTTTGTGGGCTGGGTAGCGGGTGTGCTGCTGCTTTCGAGTGGAAGTCTGCTCTGCCACTATAGAAACAGAGACATTCTATAGATCAGGTGCCATTTCTGAAATTACATGGATAAAGTTATGGGGAAAATAACAGTAAAATTTATTTGCTCATGAAGCCAAATGTGCTGTTCACTGATCTGATTGCAAATTAAAGATAAAACATCGAAAGGCGTCATCTGGTTAAAGGTCTTATTTACTAATCACCTGGTTTTAAGTTTGACCATACAATGTGTTAAATTGGTGAGGATTTTAACTAGTTTCTCAATGTAAACATGTAAAGTCTGCACATGGTAAATGTTCCTGTCTTTATTCCTGTTGCTTAGTCGGCTCAGTTTCCCAGCACATGCAGTCGAATCATCCTGTCACAACACTGCAGTCAGTGAACAAGTATGTCAGCAGAAAAATAATGTTTTAAGACAGAAATAAGACTGATTTGCATTTAATAAAATAAAAATTGGATAATGTTCCAGTTCAGGAATAACATGAAGAAAACTGATTCTATAACAAAGATTAAATGAGGTTTTTACATTGTTTTATATCTTAAAATCATACATTTTAAAATCTTGTCTGGTGTGCTTCTTTATTAACATTATTATTATGAAAGACAAATAAAACGATGAAAGAAAAAAAATACACATTTGTCCAGCCAATTTCAAAATTATCTTTAATGGGGTTTATTTACAATTATCTTCTGAATGAATCTTCTTGAATTGGTTTTTTAAAGTTAAAGGGATACGGTGTCACTTTTGGCCACTAGGGGCGCTAGACCTCTGACTTTCAGTGGGTTTTCATTACACCTAGAATTTCGCAAAAACTAAATATTGCAATTAAAAATTTTTTTTTAAAAAAAACTAATGAAAACACGTACATTTCCTAGAAAGACTAAAATATCGCTAAAAAGTTTTCATGCTCTCATGAGGCGGTTTTTCAATAGTTTTGTTACAGAAACAACTGCAAAAGTGTCATGGAAACACTTTTTTTTTGCATTTAGGTGAGGCGGACGTGACGAAGGGGGTTTTGACCAGTTCATTTCTGGTAAAGATGGCGCAGTGTGGAACCAACGAATTTCAGAGTTTTAGAAAAGAAAATGAGGGACAACATGGCTACCTTGGATAAGCTGCAATTCTCGTAAAATCTGGTGAGTCAGATGAGATGTTACAAGGACTAAGCCCTTTGTGCTAAACAGTATTTAATGGAAACGCCTGCAAATCGCAGTTATTGTTCGTCCAAACTTTAACTAGCTTCAACTTGCTGCATTTAGCTTCTACTGAATAGCACAATAACGGCACAGAAGTATACTGCAATATTCTGCAGATACTGTCTTTGCCTTCTCATTTCATTCAGGCTTGTCAAACTCTGGCAGCCCCCTGGAGTGCCAACATGCATTAAGCACTGTGTATTAACAACAGAAATCATGCATTATTACTCATATCAGGCTGATGTTTGGGTCAAGGAGGAAATGTTAACCCATCACACAGTAAGCTTCCCTTCCTGCACGTTATCTTATTTTTACTTTAGCTTTTTTTTTGTTTTGTTCAGGAGGCAAAGGAGGACACTCACACAGGGTGTAAATCAAGCCAGGACCGCCACTAAAAGATCACATTTAGCAGAGAGATCTGCACAGAAACCTGACAAAAAACATGAGTTTTCACGAATGCCACAATCTTTATAAAAACTTTGTAAAGGATTTGAAAATCAATCTGTTTTCACACAGTTGATGAATGAAGGCCCACATGAAGTGTTAGGGACAAACAACTTGTCATGTTGAATCTTGGCCACTAGAGGGCGTTGCCAACACATGTTAGTCAGGAAACACCTGAAACCTTTAACGCTTAAATTTATTCATAATTTTTGTCAGGAAGCCAACATTGACTCTGACATAAAAAATTAATCCCTACTTTTTTTTTTCATGTGTTAGTAGGGTTGTCCTTGTGTTAAGCAGAATGCCGTTTGTTGTTTTCTAACTGGCTTGAACGCAGCGCAACTCCTCTCATTGCGTGGCCGGTTTGACTCACCTTCTCCTGCATCATGTGGAGATTCTTTCACTGTGTCTAAATGGCAAAAAGTATGGTTTGTTTTTTCTGTTCTGTTATTGGAATATAAGTGATTTGTTTATTTTACTGCTGCTAAACTAACGGAGGTCTACGTGCTGGAAATGACGCAGCTGCGTGCTGGTTGCGTCCAGTGATGTTTTTCATTCATCATTTGTTCAGTGTTTATTTATTCTCATTTTTAACATTTTCTCATTGGTATTGTTACAGACCACAAGTCTGGAAAAAAACCCAGTGAAACGGGCGAGCTGGTGTGTTTCCTGACTCATCCAGCGAAGATCCACCATCTCCTTTTAAATTATATTTATTTAATAAAAAGTAAAGAGAGAAACAAAGAGACAGGACTTAAATTAAAAACACTTACATATGAATAAATTAATAGAAAGAAATAAACATAGATGGCATTGTCCTAAACAAATCCATAAATACACGTTAATAAAAGCAAATAAAATGAAAAAAAAAAAAAAAACTTCAAAAGTAAGAAGTGAAGCAAACAAATAAAAAATTTTTGTTGAAAGAGAAGGGTATATTTTATTTATTTATTCATTCACCATTTACAGTTATTACACTCGTCATAATAATAATTTGGTAAATAGAAACATTAAAAATGAATTTTGCTCTGAAATTCTGCAATCACTTCAGTCCAGCAAGCATTTTAGCAGGTACTCGCATCATTTAGACGTGATGTTGTACTTCACACTTTGAAAAAAAAGAAAGTTTAGCATGTGACATGTTAAAGAATATTTTTAAAAACACATGAAGAGTGGAAACTATAGAGGTTGTTTGAGGGTTGAAAACTTAAACCAAAATGTACCCTGTGAAACCCACATTCACAGCAGAAACTGTTGTAGATACTTGGAACTGCTGCATGGTGGTTAGCAACACAGCCTCACAACAAGGTCAGTGGTTTGAGCCCCGGCTGCTCTCATTGTGTATTTGTGGAATCTGTCCAGATACTCCGGTGTCATCCAACAGCTGATCACTCCTCTCAGCTAATTGCTCACAAAACTTAACTTTACGAAGAGTTCTACTCATGACAACAGACGCCATGCCGCTGGAAACAGCCCAGTCAGGACCAGCTGGGCCGCTCACAGCAGCCATAGGACCCCCACAGCAAGGAAGATCACCGCAGCAACAACCCTGCAGACTGAGCAGGCATGGTCGCTTGCATGATGGGCTACCAGGAAGAAAAGCACTGGAGTTAAAAATGTTCAATAATAAGATGAAATAAAAGAAACACATGTAAAATATAAGTAAAGGAATTTAGAAATTCAATGTATATGGTAAAACAATTTATAAAAACAGAAAGCCACGTCAATAAGAGGCATTTACAATAAATGGAAAAGTATATAGTTAAATAAATAAGAAAAAAACAATCAAACAATTATAAAATAAGTCAGCTAATATGAAATCAAATAACAGTTTAATTATAAGCAAAGCTAAAAATGTGTCTTGAGTGTCTTTTTGAAAACATCAACAATCTGCAGCCCTGAGGTTCTCCAGCTGTTCCACCGTCGAGGGCCGTAATGGTGGAAATCGGCCTCATTAAATGTTTTAGTTCTGTCTTTGACAACAAGTAAAATGCCATTTTTATCACATTATCTACACAATAACTAACGACGGTGGTGGGTTTACTACAACATAACATGTCGGTGTTTCTAACCTGTCCTGGGTTAAGTGTGATCTCGGTCTGATGATGTTAAAATGTGAACAGTATGACGAAGAGGACTGGTTTAAATACAAGTTGTCATGGAACCAGAACATTTGCTGGTTTATAAGTGGGTCATAAACTTTTTTGTGGTTAATCTTTTGTTAGAGATCATGTTGTACAAGAAATGCTAAAAAACAGAAAAGTTTTTCACGAGTATATAAAAATTTATTGAATGTCAAATGAAATTCAGCACAGGTTTTGGTGTATTTAAGCACATTATTGCATCATATAAAAAAAAAACCAAACATCTCTTTATCTTTTGTAAATGGTATATCATCACAGTTCTTGTAAACTCAGATGTGAGAAACCCACTTCCTCTTTAAAAAAATGCTTCTGAGACCCTGTGAGCAACAAGGCTGGTAAAGGATGAGGAACACAGGTGGCTTCATAAAGAAACAGGCTTCATTTACATGAAAACAAAATAAAAAAAATAGGCTTTTCAAAGAGATAAACTAAACAAAACTTAAACACAAAGAAAAAACTTCAAATTAACTGACTTGGAAACAAACAAAACTTGAGAACTATTGTCCCAGTTTGCAGAGATGTGAACCCAAATGCAGAACAGAGAGGCTGAGGAAATGCTGAGAAAAGTCTTTGATAAATTGAAGAACAATGGTGGAAGAACTACAAACAAAGAACCAGCAAGCAGCAACTAAAAACCATTGCTATATACAGTATATATTCACAACACACAGCAAGACGAAGGTGTTATGGATAAGCTGAACTGACAGACAGGAAGCAAGGCCAGACTGAAAATACAAAATAAAACAAGAAACTAGGACTAAGACCACACAAAAAATAACTCCTCACCATGACAACCATCTGACTCAACAAAAAAGAAATGAAAGGGAACTTAAATACTGGCTGATAATAAACTATTCAAGAGTAGGAAAAAATTAAAATAAACATTTATAAATGAAACTCGTGATCTCTCCTCTAAAGACGTCAAAAAAATAGGTCTGTGTCCCATCTTGTCCACTGGCTTTTTCCTCACAACCCATCAGCTCAATTTTCCAAGCACAAATAAAAAGAAAACAAATAAAGTTATGCAAATAAACAAAATTAACAGTTGAAATAAAGTAATTCTTAAGTGTCTGTGTGTGTGTGTGTGTGTGTGTGTGCTAACACAAGAGAACTAAAGTGTTGGAATTCATCACTGTTTATTTAAATGATCACTTTGCTATGAAAGACATTTTGTGCCTACTGCTTATCGTGCTGCATTTCTCAGCATTAACTCCAGCGCCGAACCCGCTGATACTTACCATGTGTGAAGTAAAGATAACAAGCCAGTCACGCAGATCTGAATGTGACCTGTGTCTGCCGAGCAACACTGAGCCTTTTTTTGATCAATGTTATACGATCACCAATAAATGTGCGACCAATGAAATGCTTCCATGAACTTTGTTTTTGACCTTTTGTGAATAAAAGGCTGATCAGGGAAGAATAACTTTGGAGACGCTCAGAGAGAAATCTCGAGTTGTCTTCCCATGGTCATGCTTTAAAATAGTCTCTTACTCCATCTCTTTGTCACATGTCTGTGTTTTAGACCCATCATAAAGTGTTTCAAAGTTGTAATATAGTTTAAATTTGAGTTTAAATTTTGAGAAAATGGTGTTAAAGAAGAAGTTAAAGTGTGTTGGTGCATTGGGTTATATGCTTAATGTGTGGCTGAAGGTACAGCCGTCACAGTCCCGAACCTCCCGATGAGCCACTCTGGGCCTGTTACAGCTGTATAACTATAAAATGTACCACTGTAGTATTGTAATGGAGGTTTAGTGTGTTTCTAGGCCTAGTTTTCAATGTATATTTTGTAACTGCATGTTCTCTTTTTGTAGAATTGAAACACTGCCACATGGGGGTGGGAGTACAGGTATGGTCTCCCCTCATGGAGAAACCATAATTGTCGATATGATCCATGAGAACAACACCATATTAAGCTTTATGAAATTCAGCAGAAGATCATTGAGGACCAAGTGGATTTTGATGGTATCAACAGTGTCAGCAAATGCAACTCAGTCAAAGAGCAAAAATCCCAGTATGTACAGGTTGGTATGTATCCAGACACATTTACTGTTGATTATGTAAGTGGTGATTGGTTGTAGCGGCTAAAATCATTTTTCTGTATCACTTACTTATTTCTACAGTTTTTCAGCTGGATTTAATGGAAAGACTCCATTAATACATATACATGGATGTATATGGGTTTAATCTTACCTAAATGAGGAAGAGAGGCCGCAGTGTGATTGGGCACCGGTCCACTGTTGGTGTACCAGTGTACCTTCTTTTTGACTGACTCGGGTCACAATTTGACAACATAGTTCGGTGATGGACACAGATGAAACTCTCCCCAGTTATGAGGGGAGAGTTTGGTTTTGCAAAAATAGTCTGAGGTTTTGTGAATGTCAGTACCATAGTTAAATCAGGGAAATGATAATGATATTAAAAACATTTTTCTGCCGTTGCAGGCCCAGAAAAGTCCTGCACACAGTGCAGAGCACCTTCAGTAACGTGGACATTCGTAGGAATTTGTACAAATATCCGGGCCTTCTATTGGTCGGAAATCATATGCATGAGGGATTGATTCAAAGTAAAGCGCTTCTTGTAAGGCGCCATAAAAATCTAATCATTCATCACGATTATTATGCGATCTTTGCGTTAGCATTCACTTAGCATGCTAGCTTGCTAGCCGCTATGTCAAAAGATGCTCTTCCAGCCAAAGTACCTTTGGGTAATTAAATTGAAATTGGAACAAAATAAGAACAAAATAATCGAATTACACAAAACAGTCACACTTACCGTAATGAAAATGTCGGGAGGAGACTCAAAGATGTTGGGATGTCAGTAAAACTTAAGTCGGTGCGTCTTACGGCAGATATTCATCCGTCTCCTCCGCGTTACACCAGATACAATTTCAATTCAACTTTATTTATATAGCGTCAAATCACGGCAATGCCATCTCAAGACGCTTTACAGACAGAGGGGAAAACATAATGAAGGCCAATTCATAACAGCCTATATAAGGAAACCAACAGATTGAGTTGAGTCCAACTCAATCTCCCATCCTGAGCAAGCACACTGGCAACAGTGGGAAGGAAAAAAACTCCCTTTTAACAGGAAGGAAACCTCCGGCAGAACCCGGCTCAGGACAGGCAGCCATCTGCCTCTGCTGTGGGGGGTAAGAGGACAGAAAGACAACAGACAACAGGAACTGCTACTCCCGGCCAGGGAGACTTGCTGAGACAGGAGACATACATGTTAATGATGCAACACTGTTATGGGGGGGGGGGGGGGGGGGGGGGGGGGGGGGGGGGGGGGGGGGGGATAAAAGAGAGAGATAAAGAGAAAAAGACTTACATATAAAGGCCCAGAAAAGTCCTGCACACAGTGCAGAGCGCCTTCAGTAAAGTGGACATTCGTAGGAATTTGTACAAATATCCAAGCCTTCTATTGGTTGGAAATCATACGAACCATTTGTGAGACCCGCCTGCAGCAACAGAACTGAAGGTTGGAGGACTTGTTTCCATAACAACAACTGAAGTAACCAGGTTTCTGCTAAAAACAAGAAATCAAGTTCGTGCTCGATGATAAAATAATTGATCAAGAATCTTTTTGTCCGCCACACTTAGCAAAGCTTCTAAGGGCGTAAATTAGGGAGGATCCTCTTCCCATGTTTTGATATGGGCAGGCTGAGGCTGATGATGATTAAACACAAGAATTCATCATTTATCCCTGCCCTCCCAGCCCTAACTGGCACACACCCTGCGAGATAGCACAGATGGGCTAACAAGCTTGCTACACCACTGCTCTACAGAGCATCTCGAAACACACAGATAGAAAAGAAGGAAAATTTCAGCTAATTCAGAGACTGTAAAGGTAAGAATCTGTTTAAATAGAATAAAACTCAGAAATCTGTCACTTTGATTATGAAATTAACTTTTAGTTCAAGACATAAATGCATTTTTAAAACAACATCCATTTGGATTTTGCAGGATGGGATCCTCTGCAGGTCAGGTTGCATCTGTGGCCTTTGAACTCCTTGCACTCATCTTACTCACTGTGTGCTGCACTCTTCCTTACTGGTGTATATCCTCCTTCACATTTAACAACACTGGGATGATGGAGGTAAAAGAAACAAATTATTTAATGAACTTACATTGGTCCTATTAGAATTACTCCTGCAGTTACGAACATGAATTGAAGTCAAATTAAGCACAAATTAGCAGAGACCACAGGCAGAGGACCTCAACAGTAACACAGAAAAGTGCAATCACCACGGCAGCAACCCTGCAGACTGAGCAAGCATAGTCACTGGCATGAAAAACCAGCAAGAAACCCACATGGAGTTAAAAATGTTAAACAAGATCAAATAAAAGTAACAGAAGTAAAATTGGTCTTAATTACTGTGTCACATGAACATCATCCACACAGCCCAAAACATGAGAATACTGGAGAAAATATTTGATATTTACATGTCCTTCGCATGAATAAACAATATATGGCAATGGTTGAACTGCCGCCTGGCACTTAAGCAGGCAGAGCTGAACAGCTGCAGGTGAGTGGCATCTCCCATTAACACCAGGTGAGAAGAATTTCCAATCAGCGCCATCACGATGCCAGTAGAATCTCTGAACAAGGAGAAAAAACAAACAACATTAAAAGCAGTAACATAATCCTAACGTTAAAAGCTGTGCTTGTGTTGCACTCTGCCTTCTTGCAGTGGGATGTTGGGTACCTTTCAATCAAAAGGACCTGCTCCTGACTATAAAAAAGAAAAAGTTATGAAAAAAAATCACTCCCCCCATAGTTGTCATGAAGTAAAACTTAACCTATTAAACCTAAAATGAATTTTTGTACTAAGCTGTAAACATGTTTATTTCTGCTTTGAGCTTGGTGTTTTTAACATGGGAGTCTATGGGGATTTGCTCTGTTTTGGAGCCCCTAGTGGATGAGGGGGGAACTGCAATTTTCTGCACTTCTGCATATGTTTCACTTTTAAATGCTGGAGATTGCTGCTTGGTCTAACCAGGTTTTTGTTTAAACAGGAAATCAAGTTTGTGCTTTGTAATAAAATTATTAAGATCTGACATTTGGTAGGCTGATGAAGAATGAACTCAAGATTTGCCATTTGTAGAGTAATTCAGAGAATCTTCTTCATCTGAATATTTACCAGCCTTACATATTCAAACAGGGAGTTTTTAGCAATTGATTTTTCCCACTTGTGTCTTTCTATGCAGATACACAGACCCCGTACTTGGACACACACACACACACACACACACACACACCACTCCCACCCTGGTGACAATCCCCTTCCTTCCCTGCTTAAAAACCTCGCTACACCTCTGCACTGAAGTCAGCAGCGAAGAACCTCTCACATCACACACAGGAAGAAACTCAGAAAAATCTCAACTAAATCAGAAATTTTCAGAAAGGTAGGAATTTTTACCTGGTTTGCAGTAAAATTAAATTGTTGGTACAAACTGAAGAGAAACAGATGGACAAGAAAAATAGCAAAGACATAACCGCACAAACAGGAAAAACTAATTGAGTTTAAATAGAATAAAACTCACAAATCTGTCTCTTCGGTATAAAATTAACTTTAAGGAAATTACATTTATATCTTTTAAAGATTTATTCATTTATTTATTATTTTACATGTATGTCTTATAAACTGGTGTTCATTGACACAGATTTTAAATCTACTTTTAAAACAACAAAAGTCATCGTCGCCCCCCACCCCCACCCCCCCTCACTGTGTTTGGATTTTTCAGGATGGGATCTTCTGCAGTTCAGGTCACATGTGTAACCTTTGGAGTCCCTGTACTCGTTTTTCTAACTGTGTGCTGCGCTCTTCCTAACTGGATTATATGGCCCTCCACATCTGGTTACCCTGAGACACAAAAGGTAATAAATTAATTTACACTGATCCTGTAAGACTAGCGCTTCTGCAGTTATAATAAACTGAAGATATATTAATGACAAATTGTGTTTAAGTTAGTTTTTAAAGTCTACGTTGTGTCCTCTTTGGATTATTAATGTGTAATTCTGTTGTAATCAACAGAGGCAACATGTCTTAAATGTTTAATTCTGAATGAAGATTTACAAGGTAACTAAAAGTATCATGTAATAGTTGGACAAAAAACTAAGAAAAAAGTAAATTCCCTCTAACGTAAGGTGAAGTGGAGGAAACATTTACTGGAACTAAAAGTTCCACCATCAGACATGAATGATGTGTGAGATGACTCACTGCTTTTCTCTCTGTGTGTGTGTGTGTGTGTGTGTGTGTGTGGAAGGAGATTAAAATGGGCCTGTGGAAGCAGTGTGCTTGGATGGATCCTGACATCGGGACGATGATATGCACCGATTTCGGTCCGAATACATCTTCTGAACTGGAGCGGATCAGAGCCATGACTGTCATCAGCTGCTTGCTCTCCTACATCGGCTTCACCCTTCTCCTCCTCCTGGGTTTCTGTGCCAACTCCATCACCTTTCTGCAGAACGAAGACAACAAGCCTAAAATCCGCCTGGTGGTCGGGGTGGGCCTGCTGCTGGCTGGTGTCCTGGTGATCACCTCAGTCAGCTGGTTTCCAAGTGTTATTGAGCAAAATTTTAAGCATGAACCTGGTCCCATTAAAATTGAGAGGGGAGCAGGCAGCATTATCGGTTATGTAGCTGGTGTGCTGCAGCTTTTGGGTGGAGGTCTGCTCTGTGGCTTTATAAAGAAAGACATAGATCTGTTGTCTTTCTGTCGCTTAGAAATTGCATGAGTTCATTCTCTGTTCTCATTCAGCAAAATGTCCATTACATCGATCTGATGGCAAATTAAAGAGAAAACTAAAAGGAAGCATCTCATGAATTGATGCATGTCATATCAACTAATCACCTGAATTTTAAGTTTGGCAAATATAATTACTGAAATTGCGAAAGATTAAAATGAATTTCTGGTTTCTTACACACAGTGATAATAAAAATGTGCTCTAAAACTTGAGTGTCCTCATTTTCAAATCAACACTTTGGTTATAAATAATAATAAAGTGATATTCAAAACATATAAAAGCAAATTTATGTGAAAACAGGTCATTCACCTTTTCAGACCACAAAGTGAAACAAAAGGTCTGCTTGGGTTCTCCAGAAAATACAGCCTCCTCCCACCCAAAAAACATACGTTAGGTAATTATAATGGTTAATTGATCACTTATCACATGGAAGTTGCTTTGGATAAAAGCATCTGCCAAACGACTGAAACGTATACATTTATAAAAAAGACAAAGTTGCAGTGAGGAATAATGACCGACCACAAGGGCATAAAGGGTGAAGGGATGCACTGTGCATGAGAGGGAAAAAATTGTGTGGTGTATCTGTGCTTCATAGCAAACTTTTAGTCTGAGACAACAGGTGATGAGAGTTGTTTACCCACAGCGCCTCTACTCTGGATCGTCCCACCAGAAGCAAACAGACCTGACAAGTCTGAAGCCGTCATGAGATTCTTCTGCTGTAGACATGATGAGAGCAGAGAAGACACTACAGAGATTTGCTTTAAATGTTTCTTAATGTCAGGGTGGACATCAGGTGACTGACAGATGGTACAAGATGTAAAACTACACAATGTCTTCTACAGGGACGGTCCTTGCTATGGGCAATGTGGGCGACCACCCAGGAAGCAATCTTTTTGGGGGCAAAAGAAAAAATTAAATCGGCAGTTCTCCAGACTAACACACGCATACATATTTGCACTTAATTTTAATAAGCACTGAGCGTGCTAATAACATGTTCACTTGCTGCTGAGAGTCATGTATACAGGCTGTGTGTGTGTCAGAAGAAAAGGCAGGGAGGAGGGTGGGAGATTGGGGGGGACAGGAGGTGAATCAACTCGCAACTGCAGAGGTTGTGAGCAGGTTCGTCTCACTCTCAGCGGAAAAGCAAGGAGGGGGGCGGGGGAAAGACTGAACTCTTACTATTTCCCCCTTATTCCCTTCCTTCTTATTTTTTTCACATGTTCGTCTGGGAATTTGGTAAACCATAGTACATCCTGACTGGAGTTTTAATGCTGTACATGGGTCTATGCTGACTTATAAAACATTCATGATGTCAGGATACATTGACATGACATTTTGTAAGCTTTATTATGCTTCTTGAATAATTTTTAGTGTTGTGTTTAGTCAATAGGATGTTAACAAACAATAATCTGTGCATTATTATGGATTGTTTTATTTGGGTAACGATGCATGTTAAGTGTGATCTAATTTACATATTGTATCTTAATGGGAAATTCAGGGGCACTTCTGAAATATTTTAGAGCAGCTCCCACTGGCCAAATATGTACAGTATGTCACAGGAGTGTCTCGCTGAACTTGCCATCATCAGCATCAATCATGCAATTGCAAAACAGATATCATATGATGATGATGTAAATGATGATTTTGAATCATCAAAGGGCAGAAAAAGGGGTGGGGGATTTTGCCCAGGGCGCAAAACTAGCCTGGTCTTTTATATAGTTCAGTTTTTCAATCCTATTCATTGACTGAAACAGTTTCCTCAAAGCTACATTTAAAGCTGGAGTAGGTAATCTAGCTCAGAGACATTTTGTCTTAACTCTGGGTAAAGTGGTTCCTTATCCTGATAGTAGTCTGTACATTTTTTAATCATGAACAATAAGAAACATAGTTAGACCCCTCAGTTTACTGTAAATCTGTAAAAGCTCTGACTAATCCAAACTTTCGGGCTCAAATGAAGTTGTTCATTTCTATTTCGTAAGCTTCTTCTCCCAGCTCCCCTCCTCCCCCTCCAGCAGCGCATACCTGATTGCCACACCCTGCATATAAACAGCCCGATAAAATGATAACACAAAGAAGAAACTAGGAAGGCAAACATGGCTGAGAAAATGCTGGAAGGATTTCCCCGACCCGGTTTGGTTTATTTGCGTCCTCCCACTAAACAGCCGAGAAAGAGAAAACTGTTGGTGGAAAAAGCTGCAAACTAGAAAACCAAAAAAAACTTCACCAAGGCCTTTAAAAAATTCCTGGATCCAAACGGTGATCTGACTCACCATCAAATTAAATCACTTCCTCCTTTTTTACATTTCCAACAATTTGTGAAAATTTCATGAAGATCGATCCATACCTTTTTGAGTTAACTTGAACACAAACAGATAAACGCCAGTAAAAACCTAACCTTCTTAGCAGAGTAAGAAAAGAATCTTGCATCACCTAAGGAGCAAAACCAGAGGGGGAGGAGCCAAGACAGGGTGCCACCTTTAAATCCTGCTAGCTCGCCGACATTACCTACCCCAGCTTTAAAGAAACAGCTTTTAAATGTTTAAAATGACCACTTAAATTATTTTTTAAATGCAAAATACTTCCAAATGCACCATGCAACAATTCATCAGCTGCTTTCTCTGTCTGGACAATCAATTTACTGCACTCCGATGGCCTCCAGTCATCAGACCTCAAACCAACAGAGCAGCTCTGGGATGTGGTGGAACAGGCGATTCTCATCATAGTTGAGCAGCAACCGTGTGATATAACCATGTCAATATAGAGCAGAATCTCTGAAGAACCTTCCAACACCATGTTGAATCTATACCATGAAGCAGATCTGAAAAAAATAAAACGTCTGTGACGAATGCTTGCCTCTGAGCGGCTGGAATCAGTGACATCCACTCAAAAAGACTCCAATTCAAACGTCTTTATTTCTTTGGAGAGGTAGGTATTTAGACCAGGGGAATCACCAATGGTTTGTGGAGCAGGCTCGCCTCCACCAGCAGCCCTCGTCGATGAGCCAAATGGCCCCATGTATCCTTTCTGCTGCTGATTGGGCTAAACCACCTTCCACCCAACAGAGGTGCTTCCCATATAACAACTACCTTTGAATACATTTTAAAAACAACTCCCTAAAGGAATTTTTATAAATATATAAAAAATACCTACCCACAGATAGTATAAATTTATATAAAACCATTTCCCAAACCTAAAACCCAAATTCCCTTGGCCTGAGCCCCACCCATCTGCCTCTCCTGGAACCTTTAAAAAGTGCTCAGGCCCTTAGGGAAACATTTGCCTGAAAAAACCAAGGAAGAGGACACCAGCCAGGTGAGCTAACGGTCGTTACCATAGCACATCTACACATTTAATCATTTCTTTGCTCCACAGCTGTCTGGAAAACAAATGACATCAGTAAATATTAATAAACATTTGCATGATTCCATGATTGAATATTTAATGTGAAAAAATATGAATAAAGTGCAAATGTGCCTAAACCAAACCCAAATGTGCCACCATTATTTACGTTAAATTTTTAGTATTTTTCTTTTATTACTTAAAACACTTAAGGTAACAGGCAACTGCTTCGTTACAACGTCCAACCCGTACTGGCAAGTTGGACCTAACAAAGTGGGTGGAGCATGCGTCTGTAGTTAAAATGAACAATTAGGAGTTAATCCTTATAAAACAGTTCCATGGTTGTGGGAAGGTTAGCACAGCGTTCTGGTTCAGTTCTGGTTCAGTCTGTGTTGGGGCTTGTCTGTGTGGAGTTTGCATGTTCTCTACAGTATATTCAACCTCACCTCAGCAACATTAGCTGGTCTGCATATTTCTACCTATGAAACATTGATGGACCTCTTCCTTCCCCCACCCCCCAATACTGTTCCTGTATTCCAGTTCACAGTCTTGTCACCTCCTGTACTGATTACTGCAACTCTCTCCTCTTTGGCCTCCTTCAACAGCACCTCCATTAGCTTCGACAGGTCCAGAATTCTGCTGCTTGGATCACCATTAAAACCCCTTCATATCACCCCTCTCAGCCACCAGATATACAGAACTCTGACGCTCTTGTCTTAAAACTCCTGCTTTCAAAGCTTTTTACTCAATGTGAGTAAATAAGGAAGTTTTTAATTCATAAAGCACCTTTCAAGATAAAAAATAACAAACTGCCTCACAATAAAACACAAAAACAACACAAAAGAAATTTAAAAAAAAAAACGGATCTGTTCGTGGAGAAGCGAGAGATCATTTAGACGTGATGTACTTCACACTTTGAAAAAAAAGAAAGTTTAGCATGTGACATGTTAAAGAATATTTTTAAAAACACATGAAGAGTGGAAACTATAGAGGTTGTTTGAGGGTTGAAAACTTAAACCAAAATGTACCCTGTGAAACCCACATTCACAGCAGAAACTGTTGTAGATACTTGGAACTGCTGCATGGTGGTTAGCAACACAGCCTCACAACAAGGTCAGTGGTTTGAGCCCCGGCTGCTCTCATTGTGTATTTGTGGAATCTGTCCAGATACTCCGGTGTCATCCAACAGCTGATCACTCCTCTCAGCTAATTGCTCACAAAACTTAACTTTACGAAGAGTCAGCCTACTCATGACAACAGACGCCATGCCGCTGGAAACAGCCCAGTCAGGACCAGCTGGGCCGCTCACAGCAGCCATAGGACCCCCACAGCAAGGAAGATCACTGCAGCAACAACCCTGCAGACTGAGCAGGCATGGTCGCTTGCATGATGGGCTACCAGGAAGAAAAGCACTGGAGTTAAAAATGTTCAATAATAAGATGAAATAAAAGAAACACATGTAAAATATAAGTAAAGGAATTTAGAAATTCAATGTATATGGTAAAACAATTTATAAAAACAAAAAGCCACGTCAATAAGAGGCATTTACAATAAATGGAAAAGTATATAGTTAAATAAATAAGAAAAAAACAATCAAACAATTATAAAATAAGTCAGCTAATATGAAATCAAATAACAGTTTAATTATAAGCGAAGCTAAAAATGTGTCTTGAGTGATGATGTTAAAATGTGAACAGTATGACGAAGAGGACTGGTTTAAATACAAGTTGTCATGGAACCAGAACATTTGCTGGTTTATAAGTGGGTCATAAACTCATAAACTTTTTTGTGGTTAATCTTCTGTTAGAGATCATGTTGTACAAGAAATGCTAAATAACAGAAAAGTTTTATTAGAATTACTCCTGCAGTTACGAACATGAATTGAAGTCAAATTAAGCACAAATTAGCAGAGACCACAGGCAGAGGACCTCAACAGTAACACAGAAAAGTGCAATCACCACGGCAGCAACCCTGCAGACTGAGCAAGCATAGTCACTGGCATGAAAAACCAGCAAGAAACCCACATGGAGTTAAAAATGTTAAACAAGATCAAATAAAAGTAACAGAAGTAAAATTGGTCTTAATTACTGTGTCACATGAACATCATCCACACAGCCCAAAACATGAGAATACTGGAGAAAATATTTGATATTTACATGTCCTTCGCATGAATAAACAATATATGGCAATGGTTGAACTGCCGCCTGGCACTTAAGCAGGCAGAGCTGAACAGCTGCAGGTGAGTGGCATCTCCCATTAACACCAGGTGAGAAGAATTTCCAATCAGCGCCATCACGATGCCAGTAGAATCTCTGAACAAGGAGAAAAAACAAACAACATTAAAAGCAGTAACATAATCCTAACGTTAAAAGCTGTGCTTGTGTTGCACTCTGCCTTCTTGCAGTGGGATGTTGGGTACCTTTCAATCAAAAGGACCTGCTCCTGACTATAAAAAAGAAAAAGTTATGAAAAAAAATCACTCCCCCCATAGTTGTCATGAAGTAAAACTTAACCTATTAAACCTAAAATGAATTTTTGTACCAAGCTGTAAACATGTTTATTTCTGCTGTGAGCTTGGTGTTTTTAACATGGGAGTCTATGGGGATTTGCTCTGTTTTGGAGCCCCTAGTGGATGAGGGGGGAACTGCAATTTTCTGCACTTCTGCATATGTTTCACTTTTAAATGCTGGAGATTGCTGCTTGGTCTAACCAGGTTTTTGTTTAAACAGGAAATCAAGTTTGTGCTTTGTAATAAAATTATTAAGATCTGACATTTGGTAGGCTGATGAAGAATGAACTCAAGATTTGCCATTTGTAGAGTAATTCAGAGAATCTTCTTCATCTGAATATTTACCAGCCTTACATATTCAAACAGGGAGTTTTTAGCAATTGATTTTTCCCACTTGTGTCTTTCTATGCAGATACACAGACCCCGTACTTGGACACACACACACACACACACACCACTCCCACCCTGGTGACAATCCCCTTCCTTCCCTGCTTAAAAACCTCGCTACACCTCTGCACTGAAGTCAGCAGCGAAGAACCTCTCACATCACACACAGGAAGAAACTCAGAAAAATCTCAACTAAATCAGAAATTTTCAGAAAGGTAGGAATTTTTACCTGGTTTGCAGTAAAATTAAATTGTTGGTACAAACTGAAGAGAAACAGATGGACAAGAAAAATAGCAAAGACATAACCGCACAAACAGGAAAAACTAATTGAGTTTAAATAGAATAAAACTCACAAATCTGTCTCTTCGGTATAAAATTAACTTTAAGGAAATTACATTTATATCTTTTAAAGATTTATTCATTTATTTATTATTTTACATGTATGTCTTATAAACTGGTGTTCATTGACACAGATTTTAAATCTACTTTTAAAACAACAAAAGTCATCGTCGCCCCCCCACCCCCCACCCCCCCTCACTGTGTTTGGATTTTTCAGGATGGGATCTTCTGCAGTTCAGGTCACATGTGTAACCTTTGGAGTCCTTGTACTCGTTTTTCTAACTGTGTGCTGCGTTCTTCCTAACTGGATTATATGGCCCTCCACATCTGGTTACCCTGAGACACAACAGGTAATAAATTAATTTACACTGATCCTGTAAGACTAGCGCTTCTGCAGTTATAATAAACTGAAGATATAGTAATGACAAATTGTGTTTAAGTTAGTTTTTAAAGTCTACGTTGTGTCCTCTTTGGATTATTAATGTGTAATTCTGTTGTAATCAACAGAGGCAACATGTCTTAAATGTTTAATTCTGAATGAAGATTTACAAGGTAACTAAAAGTATCGTGTAATAGTTGGACAAAAAACTAAGAAAAAAGTAAATTCCCTCTAACGTAAGGTGAAGTGGAGGAAACATTTACTGGAACTAAAAGTTCCACCATCAGACATGAATGATGTGTGAGATGACTCACTGCTTTTCTCTCTGTGTGTGTGTGTGTGTGTGTGTGTGTGTGTGTGTGTGTGTGTGTGTGGAAGGTGAATAAAATGGGCCTGTGGAAGAAGTGTGCTTGGATGGCTCTTGACACCAGGACGGTGGTATGCTCCGATTTCATTCCGAATACATCTTCTGAACTGGAGGGGATCAGAGCCATGACTATCATCAGCTGCTTGCTCTCCTACATCGGCTTCACCCTTCTCCTCCTCCTGGGTTTCTGTGCCAACTGCATCCCCTTTCTGCAGAACGAAGACAACAAGCCTAAAATCCGCCTGGTGGTCGGGGTGGGCCTGCTGCTGGCTGGTGTCCTGGTGATCATTGCAGTCAGCTGGTTTCCAAGTGTTATTGAGCAAAAGTTGAAGGCCTTTGACCGTAGAGATGTTTTTATTAAAAGTAAGAGGGGAGTAGGCATCTATTTAGGTTATGTAGCTGGTGTGCTGCAGCTTTTGGGTGGAGGTCTGCTCTGTGGCTTTATAAAGAAAGACATTCCATAGATCTGTTGTCTTTCTGTCGCTTAGAAATTGTATGAGTTCATTCTCTGTTCTCATTCAGCAAAATGTCCATTACATCGATCTGATGGCAAATTAAAGAGAAAACTAAAAGGAAGCATCTCATGAATTGATGCATGTCATATCAACTAATCACCTGAATTTTAAGTTTGGCAAATATAATATATTATATATACTGAAATTGCGAAAGATTAAAATGAATTTCTGGTTTCTTACACACAGTGATAATAAAAATGTGCTCTAAAACTTGAGTGTCCTCATTTTCAAATCAACACTTTGGTTATAAATAATAATAAAGTGATATTCAAAACATATAAAAGCAAATTTATGTGAAAACAGGTCATTCACCTTTTCAGACCACAAAGTGAAACAAAAGGTCTGCTTGGGTTCTCCAGAAAATACAGCCTCCTCCCACCCAAAAAATATACGTTAGGTAATTATAATGGTTAATTGATCACTTATCACATGGAAGTTGCTTTGGATAAAAGCATCTGCCAAACGACTGAAACGTATACATTTATAAAAAAGACAAAGTTGCAGTGAGGAATAATGACCGACCACAAGGGCACAAAGGGTGAAGGGATGCACTGTGCATGAGAGGGAAAAAATTGTGTGGTGTATCTGTGCTTCATAGCCGCTTCTTTCTAGGTCAGGTTGTGGGAAAGCTGCTTCTTTTTCTGTGGGTGTGCACACCTGCTGCTGAGGAAGTCACAGCTGCAGTCAAGAGAGGCCGAAAAAGCTTTAGCTTCGTCAATTTAGCCAAACTAAACTTTAATTAGTTTTTGTGACTGAATTAAAGTTTACTCACAAGCTGATTTTACATCTAATATAACTAAGTCTCCCAAACTTAAAAAAAAAAGGGTTTCCATCTTAAAACTTCAACATTACATGTTTATACAGAGAAGAACATTCATGTCAGGATAAATCTCATGTTTAGTGACTCAACTTTTAAGTTTTTTGTTTGTTTATTCTTGTTTTCTTTTTTTTTTTTTGTTTTGTTTTGTTTTGTTGTTTTTCTTTCTTTTTTAAGATGTCCAGATGAGATTAGTTTTCCAGCTCCTTAAAAAAAAACTGAGCACCATGAATCCGGGATGTAAATCATGAATCTTGATAAAGCTGAGTTGAGAAAAACAAACTTTTAGTCTGAGACAACAGGTGATGAGAGTTGTTTACCCACAGCGCCTCTACTCTGGATCGTCCCACCAGAAGCAAACAGACCTGACAAGTCTGAAGCCGTCATGAGATTCTTCTGCTGTAGACATGATGAGAGCAGAGAAGACACTACAGAGATTTGCTTTAAATGTTTCTTAATGTCAGGGTGGACATCAGGTGACTGACAGATGGTACAAGATGTAAAACTACACGATGTCTTCTACAGGGACGGTCCTTGCTATGGGCAATGTGGGCGACCACCCAGGAAGCAATCTTTTTGGGGGCAAAAGAAAAAATTAAATCGGCAGTTCTCCAGACTAACACACGCATACATATTTGCACTTAATTTTAATAAGCACTGAGCGTGCTAATAACATGTTCACTTGCTGCTGAGAGTCATGTATACAGGCTGTGTGTGTGTCAGAAGAAAAGGCAGGGAGGAGGGTGGGAGATTGGGGGGGACAGGAGGTGAATCAACTCGCAACTGCAGAGGTTGTGAGCAGGTTCGTCTCACTCTCAGCGGAAAAGCAAGGAGGGGGGCGGGGGAAAGACTGAACTCTTACTATTTCCCCCTTATTCCCTTCCTTCTTATTTTTTTCACATGTTCGTCTGGGAATTTGGTAAACCATAGTACATCCTGACTGGAGTTTTAATGCTGTACATGGGTCTATGCTGACTTATAAAACATTCATGATGTCAGGATACATTGACATGACATTTTGTAAGCTTTATTATGCTTCTTGAATAATTTTTAGTGTTGTGTTTAGTCAATAGGATGTTAACAAACAATAATCTGTGCATTATTATGGATTGTTTTATTTGGGTAACGATGCATGTTAAGTGTGATCTAATTTACATATTGTATCTTAATGGGAAATTCAGGGGCACTTCTGAAATATTTTAGAGCAGCTCCCACTGGCCAAATATGTACAGTATGTCACAGGAGTGTCTCGCTGAACTTGCCATCATCAGCATCAATCATGCAATTGCAAAACAGATATCATATGATGATGATGTAAATGATGATTTTGAATCATCAAAGGGCAGAAAAAGGGGTGGGGGATTTTGCCCAGGGTGCAAAACTAGCCTGGTCTTTTATATATAGTTCAGTTTTTCAATCCTATTCATTGACTGAAACAGTTTCCTCAAAGCTACATTTAAAGCTGGAGTAGGTAATCTAGCTCAGAGACATTTTGTCTTAACTCTGGGTAAAGTGGTTCCTTATCCTGATAGTAGTCTGTACATTTTTTAATCATGAACAATAAGAAACATAGTTAGACCCCTCAGTTTACTGTAAATCTGTAAAAGCTCTGACTAATCCAAACTTTCGGGCTCAAATGAAGTTGTTCATTTCTATTTTGTAAGCTTCTTCTCCCAGCTCCCCTCCTCCCCCTCCAGCAGCGCATACCTGATTGCCACACCCTGCATATAAACAGCCCGATAAAATGATAACACAAAGAAGAAACTAGGAAGGCAAACATGGCTGAGAAAATGCTGGAAGGATTTCCCCGACCCGGTTTGGTTTATTTGCGTCCTCCCACTAAACAGCCGAGAAAGAGAAAACTGTTGGTGGAAAAAGCTGCAAACTAGAAAACCAAAAAAAACTTCACCAAGGCCTTTAAAAAATTCCTGGATCCAAACGGTGATCTGACTCACCATCAAATTAAATCACTTCCTCCTTTTTTACATTTCCAACAATTTGTGAAAATTTCATGAAGATCGATCCATACCTTTTTGAGTTAACTTGAACACAAACAGATAAACGCCAGTAAAAACCTAACCTTCTTAGCAGAGTAAGAAAAGAATCTTGCATCACCTAAGGAGCAAAACCAGAGGGGGAGGAGCCAAGACAGGGTGCCACCTTTAAATCCTGCTAGCTCGCCGACATTACCTACCCCAGCTTTAAAGAAACAGCTTTTAAATGTTTAAAATGACCACTTAAATTATTTTTTAAATGCAAAATACTTCCAAATGCACCATGCAACAATTCATCAGCTGCTTTCTCTGTCTGGACAATCACTTTACTGCACTCCGATGGCCTCCAGTCATCAGACCTCAAACCAACAGAGCAGCTCTGGGATGTGGTGGAACAGGCGATTCTCATCATAGTTGAGCAGCAACTGTGTGATATAACCATGTCAATATAGAGCAGAATCTCTGAAGAACCTTCCAACACCATGTTGAATCTATACCATGAAGCAGATCTGAAAAAAATAAAACGTCTGTGACGAATGCTTGCCTCTGAGCGGCTGGAATCAGTGACATCCACTCAAAAAGACTCCAATTCAAACGTCTTTATTTCTTTGGAGAGGTAAGTATTTAGACCAGGGGAATCACCAACGGTTTGTGGAGCAGGCTCGCCTCCACCAGCAGCCCTCGTCGATGAGCCAAATGGCCCCATGTATCCTTTCTGCTGCTGATTGGGCTAAACCACCTTCCACCCAACAGAGGTGCTTCCCATATAACAACTACCTTTGAATACATTTTAAAAACAACTCCCTAAAGGAATTTTTATAAATATATAAAAAAATACCTACCCACAGATAGTATAAATTTATATAAAACCATTTCCCAAACCTAAAACCCAAATTCCCTTGGCCTGAGCCCCACCCATCTGCCTCTCCTGGAACCTTTAAAAAGTGCTCAGGCCCTTAGGGAAACATTTGCCTGAAAAAACCAAGGAAGAGGACACCAGCCAGGTGAGCTAACGGTCGTTACCATAGCACATCTACACATTTAATCATTTCTTTGCTCCACAGCTGTCTGGAAAACAAATGACATCAGTAAATATTAATAAACATTTGCATGATTCCATGATTGAATATTTAATGTGAAAAAATATGAATAAAGTGCAAATGTGCCTAAACCAAACCCAAATGTGCCACCATTATTTACGTTAAATTTTTAGTATTTTTCTTTTATTACTTAAAACACTTAAGGTAACAGGCAACTGCTTCGTTACAACGTCCAACCCGTACTGGCAAGTTGGACCTAACAAAGTGGGTGGAGCGTGCGTCTGTAGTTAAAATGAACAATTAGGAGTTAATCCTTATAAAACAGTTCCATGGTTGTGGGAAGGTTAGCACAGCGTTCTGGTTCAGTTCTGGTTCAGTCTGTGTTGGGGCTTGTCTGTGTGGAGTTTGCATGTTCTCTACAGTATATTCAACCTCACCTCAGCAACATTAGCTGGTCTGCATATTTCTACCTATGAAACATTGATGGACCTCTTCCTTCCCCCACCCCCCAATACTGTTCCTGTATTCCAGTTCACAGTCTTGTCACCTCCTGTACTGATTACTGCAACTCTCTCCTCTTTGGCCTCCTTCAACAGCACCTCCATTAGCTTCGACAGGTCCAGAATTCTGCTGCTTGGATCACCATTAAAACCCCTTCATATCACCCCTCTCAGCCACCAGATATACAGAACTCTGACGCTCTTGTCTTAAAACTCCTGCTTTCAAAGCTTTTTACTCAATGTGAGTAAATAAGGAAGTTTTTAATTCATAAAGCACCTTTCAAGATAAAAAATAACAAACTGCCTCACAATAAAACACAAAAACAACACAGAAGAAATAAAAAAAAAACCCGGATCTGTTCGTGGAGAAGCGAGAGATCATTTCAAGCAATCTGCAGAGTTTCAGTCCTCAACGATTCTGGGCTGGATTTCATTCCACGCATTAAAAATACAACAAAAACAGGATTTTATCATCTAAAAAACATCCCCCCATTTCTCTGTCTTACCTGTACAGAGATGCTGGTGCTTTTATTTCTAGTAGAATAGATGACTAGAATGCCGTCCTCTCTGGTCTTTTTAAAAAGTCTATTCCAAGCCTACACAAACTCCAGAACTCAGCGGCACGAGTTCTGATGAGAAACACATTACACTGATTTTAAAATCACTACATTATTATTTTTAACCCATTTATATTTTCATTATTTTATTATTTAAATATGTAATTACTTGGATATTTTCTAAATTCTTATGTTTATTTTAATCTTATTGTCCTTTGCTGTTTTTTATTGTTGGTCTTAGTTTTGTTTGATCGTTTTTAAACTTGTTAATGTCAGTGTTTTCCTCATGGAGATGCTCTGCGCCAGGAGCTATGCCAACTCAATTTGCTGAGCCGTTGCCATGGGGATGGCTTTTGACTGGGTGGCCCTTGCATTGCAGCCTTTTGGCTGTGGATTGGGTCTGGGCCTAGCCTGAGTCATGGCCGTTCTCGTGGTGACTCTGTAGTTATGGGTGGGCTGGCATCTGGTGTGAAAGGATCCCTATTGTTTCCTCGCAGTGTGTCAAACCAGTTGTTTATTTACTTTCTAGGTTTTG
Organism: Telmatherina bonti; assembly: GCF_933228915.1. NCBI lineage: Eukaryota > Metazoa > Chordata > Actinopteri > Atheriniformes > Telmatherinidae > Telmatherina > Telmatherina bonti. The sequence continues at coordinate 30,848,434 of NC_136612.1, read as the reverse complement.
TTTATTTGTTGGTTCAGGCAAGGCTAGTTTATTTCTATTGCACCTTTCATGTCCAAGACAATTCAAAGTGCTTTACATGAAACATTCAAAGTGTCACAGATGGTGTAAAAAAGCATTAAAGACAAAACAAATAGCAAAATCACAACGATGGATATGTGTGAATGATTACCTCTTCCCATGTGTTTATTCTTATTGTTTTTATTGGATGGAAAGCATTTTGTGCTGCTTCATGTATGTAAGGTACAACTTAAATTTGATTTGATTTATTTGACATTGAATAAGTTGTGTGGGAAATAGAGCAGAGAAGAAATACAGTCAGATAAATATCCTACATGCAGTGCCACACTGGAAGAGGAAATGAATCCATAAACATCCTAAATGGGAATGAGGTAATCATGAAGAGAGCGCATGGGCAGTTCTGGTGCTTAAATACGCCCTGGTTCTGTGAGAGAGGGAGACTCCTCCGCTTTCCCTCTGAGAGACACAAGCTTGTATTTTTACCATATTGTAATAAATCTATTTTTACCATCTGACCTGGGTTCATCAACTTTACCGTGGTGACATCCCGTGAAGGTTCGATCTTTGATGTCTGGGGGTTTGTATGGCTGGGAGTTCGCTCCCCTTTTTATCCACCTAAATAACATCCTGCTGGGTGAGAGCTTAGATTCATTTAAATCTTCCACAAAGTCTATTTGCTGGAATCAAGTTACTTAAATTTAGCTTTGTAGGAACGCAGGATGTGATCTTAAGATTATATTAACATCTTAATTGGGTTTGTATTTGTGTGTTTTTAGAACACACACATTTTCTTATCACCTAAACCAGTCCTGGAAGTTTGTGGCTGCATTACTGTAAAGTTGCATTTAAGAGTAAAATTAAAGAAAATTAATGTTAATGCTTGTAAACACCGAAAGAGCCTCATGTGAACATCACACTGATAACACTGGTGACTACAGAGTACCTGATGGAAACAGATTTATATCAGGTGTATCCTGGTTATGGTAGCAGGAATACACTCCAGTCATGCTTGAGGTCTTCAAATCCAGCAGGGGGTGCTCCGGTTACATGTGCTGAATTGACGCAAACTTCCTGTTGAAAAAAACATTTAAAGAATTGAAGCAAAAGGCAGCATGTTGTGTTGTGAGGGTAAGAGGACACATTAAACTATGAATGAGATCCAAATAGTCACTGAGTTGATCCCTTAAGAAGACAAATGGTTACAAGTGATTCGCCAGTTTTACAAGACTTCATATGATAAAGTTGATAAAATGTCAAATATTTGTGATGTTAAAAGCAGAAACTGCAATAAATCAATAAACTTTTCCTATATTTAATACATAATTAATCCTGTACAACACAACTCGGCCAGAAAATGAAAATAAACAAGCATGAAAGCATTGATTGAGGATTTGTTGACTTTATCATAACTAATAGCTGCATATAAAACACCAAATTCACATTATCCAGCATAGTTTCCCTTCAGTCCTTCAAGGACAGTGATTGTATCCTGTCTGGAGGACGGGTGGTTCACAAAAACGTTCATAATAAAGGGAAATGCTTGAGATCAGAGCTGTTGGCTCTGTTAGATTTCTTCTCTGTCTCATGGTAACAAACATCCTAGAAGACGAACAAGCGACTCTGCTGTTGCGTCGGTGAGGGTGAAAACAAACACAGGAACTATGTATCAATATGACGTAAAAACAAATCAAAATAACATTATTATAGAACAAAGCTTTTATAGTGTTGGTCAGAAAGTTAAATATGTAAAATTATAATGACATGTTAAAAAATTTCTGCTTTTCATAGGAAATCAAACAAAGATTGCTGCCAAAGATCTGTCATTTGGTAAAGCTAGCTTCAGCATGCAAAATCATGATCTGTTCAGGCGTTGTTTTAAGCAGCCATTTGAAGAGTAATTCAGTGATTCTTCTTTATCTGAATATTTACCAGCCTTACATATTCAAACAGGAGTTTTTAGCAATTATTTTATCCCACTTCCTATTTTCTATGCAGAAAGCTTGCTACACCTCACATCACACACAGAAAGAAACTCAGAAATATCTCAACTAAATCAGAAATTTTCAGAAAGGTAGGAATTTTTACCTGGTTTGCAGTAAAATTAAATTGTTGGTACAAACTGAAGATAAACAGATGGACAAGAAAAATAGCAAAGACACGAGCAGAAAAAGTTTAAATAGAATAAAACTCCCAAATCTGTCTCTTTGGTAAAAATGTACTTTTCTCAAATGACATTTATGTCTTTTAAAGATTTATTCATTTAGTTATTATTTTACATACAAGTCTTTTAAACTTGTGTTTACAAACAAGTTTTAAAAAAAGTTACATTTTCTGAGAAGTAATCTTAATTTTTAAAAAAGAAGAAAGTCTCAGAAAGCAGCAATAATTCAACTAAACCAAGAGAAAAGGAATGAAGTGGTGATAACAGCTTCTCCTTGTTTTGTTTTGTCTTGTTTTCAACCCAGTTTAGATTTTCCAGGATGGGGTCTTCTACAGTTCAGGTTGCATGTGTTGCCTTTGGAGTCCTTGTACTCATTTTAATCACTGTGTGCTGCGCTCTTCCTGACTGGATTATATGGTCCTTCAGTGTTCTTGGCTCTGAAACACAAAAGGTAATGAAACACTCTATTAAATGAACTTACACTGATCCTGTAAAAAATAGATCCTCTGCAGTTATTAATGTAAACTGGAGACAAATTTATAAAAAAAAATGTGTTTTAGGTTGTAAAATTCTCATTGAATAAATCTGAGTTTTGTCCTGTTTCCATCTTGGATTATTAATGTGTAATTACTATTCTTTTATAATTTCGTAAAGGCAACATGGTTTAAAATGTTTGATTGAAAATTTGCTTTATGACAATTTACAACATAACTAAAAATATCACCTAAAGTTGCACAAAAAACAAAAAAATATTCCCAAGGTGAAGTAGAGGAAACATTCCACCATCAGGCATGAATGATGCATATCATGACTCACCGTCTTTCTCTGTGTGCAAGTAGATTCAACATGGCCTGTGGCAGACGTGTTCTACGGGTCGTTCTGGAAAATGCGGAGAATTCAGACAGCATACGTCTGAACTTGAGGCGGTCAGAGCTTTCACTGTCATCAGCTGCTTGTTCACCTACATCGGCTTCATTGCTCTCCTCATCATGGGATTCTGTGCCAACTCCATCACCTTTCTGCAGAACAAAGACAACAAGGCTAAAATCCGCCTGGTGGTCGGGGTGGGCCTGCTGCTGGCTGGTCTCCTGGTGATCGTCTCAGTCACCTGGTTTCCACACATTGCTGAGCAAAATTTGAAGGGCATGGGAGAAGCACTTAATGTCATAAAGGATGTTGGAAATGCTTTAAAAGATTTATTTAATCCCTCCAGGTCTGGAAGCAGTTCCAAGCAGGAAAGTCTGTCCCAGCCTGCAATTAGCAGGAGTACAGGCATCATTATCGGTTATGTAGCTGGTGTGCTGCAGCTTTTGGGTGGAGGTCTGCTCTGCTGCTTCAGAAAGAAAGACATTCCATAGATCGGTTGTCTTTATGTTGCTTAGAAATGATGTTGCATGAAAAATTCACAGTGAAATCTCTTTTCTCGTTCAGCAAAATGTCCTTCACTTCATTGATCTGATGGCAAAGGAGCCATGAGGTTAACGGTTTAATGTCTTATTAGCTAATCACCTGAATTTTTAGTTTTAACAATTAGAATAACTTAAATTATTAAAGATTAAAATGTTATATCAAAATAATACATGTTACATGTACCTGGCATTCTGGTTTTCATTCTTGTTATTTGCTCAGTTTGTGAGATATTTCACAAGAAAACATTTTAAGAGGGAAATATAACTGGTCTGGCATCTCACCCAGATTTAAAGATCTTAACGGTCTAATGTGCACTATTATTATTATTATTATTATTATTATTATTATTATTATTATTATTAATAATAAAAGCTAGTTAAAGAATATCTTTAATGGGCTTCATTGACCAAAATGTTTTTCTTTGTGGTTAATGTACTTTTAAATTAAAATCAATTAAAATAAAGACCAGGAGCCGTGACGAACTTGGTATTTTGGCTACAAACAGAACTGTAGTCCAGTGTATATGTGGGCATACTGTGTATACCTACTTCTTTTTCAATCAGCATTGAGTATACTCACTTCTAAACCCCCTTCGATGTTGCTTTAACAATTACAAATGTCCCCACGCATGTAGTTATGTCATCCAGGAGGTTATGCTAAGGTTATGCTACACTGGTGCAATTAATATCAGCTGCAATAACTTTAGCCAGAACATGGGCATAATTACGATTTATGTATATATGTCTATGAGCCTGTCTCTCACTAGTCTGTGTACCAGTATTGGTTTAGTCATTTAATAACGTTTCATTCCTGAAACCAAAGAGCAGAAATTATGTGACAGTGAGCAAATACACTCATGGATGTTTGGGGTAAACAAAACAGAGTAAGCTTACATGTCACTTTTTCTGAAACAGTGTTTTTCTGGGCTACTTTTTTCTGTTTTTCTTTTTGTTTGTTTGTTTTTTTTTTAAAGGGTGAAAAATTGAGAGTATACCCAGTTGTTGAGGGGCCACTACACCACTGGCTACAAATGCGTTTTTCATCGAGTGGATTAAATCTTCTAAGAAGCTCCTGCTTGAACTCTGTCCCACTTCACAAGGGAACATCTCACAAAGGGGCACAGAATGATGCAAACAACATAAAAGAAGTTGCCTAAAAGTTTTGAATGAATGTGGTGAGAATATTCCCAGATTTGTTTCCCATTATCTGGATGAGCTTCCACCAGTTACATTTATAAGCCTGGATGTTTCATGTCTACTGTCCAGAATGTTGAAGCAGTCACTAAACATACAAACTAATGTGAATAAAGATATGTGTGCTGTCACTAATAGCATCTCAAAACGCGTGGGTACTTGCCATATAATACTGCATATGGGAATATAGCCACTGCGGGATCATACACGGACCGGGATGGAGACGCAGATCCGGATTTGGGAGATCCACCGGCCTTGTCAACCCTAAATGGCGGTGTGGATGAAGTGGCTGTGGCTGTGGGAATGCGTGATGCAGTACTTTGCTGGATTCTCCAAAGTAGAGCTATGTGGTGACCATGTGTGCTGACAGAGGACGCTGCAACTCGGCTGCGAACTGTTGCACCAGGACCAAAGAAGATGTCCAGTGTGATAAAACCTGTTGTTGGGACCGGCTCCAGTGCAGTAAACATAGGCTAACTCCGTTTTGATGGAGTGTTAACATCAAAACGGTCTGGACTAAGATGGTGAGAGTATTCGCCTGATTTGGATGAAAAAACTTCATCCGTGTTTCTAAAAGAAAATCTTGGCCATGATGTTACGTGTAAAAAGTTAGACACTGTGTGTGGTGTAACCTGTTTTATTGTGAAAGGCCTAACCGGAAGTAGCCATTTTACTGTGTGCGAGGCTGTGGGTTAATAAAAGAGGGCTTGATGGTTCAGACGCAGTGCAGATAAATAAGTGCGATCGAAATGCTCTACAATGTGTCGCTTGAATCCTTTGCCCCAACATCACGACATGGTGTCAGAAGCAGAGCGGCAGTAAGAGCTTAAACGCCGGGGAGTGACAGTAAGCCTTCTGGAAGTGAAAAAAAAGTGAGTTTTGAGACTGAAAGATGTCAGCAGAAAATGCGGGAGCTAACTTTCAAGCCACGCAGCCTCCCGTGCAACCACCCCAGCAACAAGCAAGTAGCGGCAACAATACCAATGAAAATCCACCCCCGAACGCCACATTCACCATTCAGCCTCCCGAAGCTTTTGATTTTGCTAAGCCACAGCAATGGGAAAAGTGGATACAAAGGTTTGAAAGATTTCAAATAGCTAGCAACCTGCACCTTAGCTCAGAGGCTAACCAGGTAAACATGTTCATCTACTGTATGGGGGATGAAGCAGACAACATACTTCAAGGTCAGGCTTTAACGGACGGCCAAAGACATCAGTACCAAGCAGTTAGAGACACATATTTTGTGCCGAGGAAAAACATTATCTAACATTAACGAGAGAGCCCGGTTTAATCAAAGAGTGCAGCAAGTTAATGAGACTGCTGACTCATTTGTCACCGCGCTTTATGCTTTAGCAGAAAACTGCAACTACAGACCTCTACACAATGATTTAATAAGAGATCGCCTCGTCATGGGACTGAGAGACACCAGCTTAGCTGAGAGACTACAAATGGACAAGGATTTGACGCTGGAAAAGGCAGTAAATCAAGCCCGGCAGTCAGAGGTTGTGAAAAGACAACAAACGGACATTAGAGGGGAAAATAAAATGGAAATAGATGCTGTGATGGTGAGACACAAGAAGCAAAAGCAGCCAACATACAAACCCCCAAGTAAACCCACATATACAAAGACCAAAACACCAACTGGGAAGCCCTGCTACAGATGTGGTTGAACTCCTGCACATGGTAATGGACAATGCCCAACAAAATATGTGATCTGTCATTCATGTGGTAAAAGAGGACATTACAGTACAGTGTGTAAAACTGGGAAATCTGTACATGTGATCGAAACAGAAAAATGTAATGAAAAACCCATGTTCCTTGGTTCTGTAGATGCAGGTTTAGATCCTTGGTATGCAGACCTCACTATTCGAAACCACAAAGTCAGATTTAAATTAGACACTGGAGCTGATGTGTCTGTAATCCCCGCCCAGATGTACTACTGCATAAATCAAAATGAGACAGACTTGTGTAAACCAGATAGACCTTTGTTTGGACCAGGTGGTACTCCACTTAATGTATTTGGTATGTGCAGAGAAACACGATGTAAAGGTGAACGAGAAATACATAAAAATGTGTATGTTGTCAAAGATTTGCACATAGCAATGTTAAGCAGGCCAGCAAGTGTCTAGAGTAGACAGCACAGACATGAAAGTTTTGACTGAAAATTACCCTTAAGTTGTGTAAAGGTTTGGGTTTAATGCAGAAACCTTATACTATTAAGTTTAGGCCTAATGCTGTACCTTTTTCCCTGGCTACACCAAGACGTGTCCCCATTCTTTTACTGGGAAAAGTGAAACAGGAACTGGAAAGAATGGAGTTTATGCGAGTAATCAGCAAAGTCGAAGAGCCAACTGAATGGTGCTCAGGTATGGTCCCAGTACCAATTAAGAGTGGCTCAGTGCGCATTTGTGTTGACCTCACTCATCTCTACGAAGCAGTGTGCAGAGAAAAATATAACTTGCCTTCTGTTGAACAGACACTTGGATCCTTGGCCGGAGCAAAAGTGTTCAGCAAGTTGGACGCAAACAGAGGCTTTTGGCAGGTTCCATTGTCACCCGAGTCAGCACACTACACAACATTTATTACCCCATTCGGACATTACCACTTCAACAGACTTGTCCTTTGGAATTGCTTCAGCCCCAGAACATTTTCAGCGGAGAATGTCAGTGATCCTCAATGGGCTGCCAGGTGTAGTTTGTCACATGGAAAACATCCTCATTTGGGGAAAGGACCAGGAGCAGCACAACATCGGACTTCACACGGTGCTTTCCAAACTGCAAGAGGCAGGCGTCGCACTAAACATGGAGAAATGTGAACTGAACAAGCACGAGGTAAAATTCCTAGGACATATTTTGTCTACAGATGGAATCCAACCAGACCCGGACAAAATCAAAGCTGTGAGAGCTATGAAAGAGCAGTCAAATGTCAGCGGAGTCCGCAGCTTTCTTGGGATGGTCAAGCAGTTAGGCAAATTTATCCCAGGACTGGCTGAAAAAGACAAGCCCCTCAGAGGTCTGCTGTCGAAGAAAAACCAGTGGGTTTGGAGCTACGCTCAACAAAGAGCCTTTGATCAGCTGAAAAGTGATTTGACGTCAATGCCTGTACTCACTGTTTATGATCCAAACAAAGAACTGAAATTGTCAGCGGATGCCTCATCCTATGGACTTGGTGCGGTCCTTTTTCAAAAAGAGGGTGAGGACTGGAGACCAGTAGCCTATGCGTCACGCTCCATGACAGAGACAGAGCAGTATGCACAGGTGGAGAAGGAAGCACTTGGACTAACGTGGGGATGTGAAAGATTTAAAGACTTTGTCATCGGGAGATATTTCTCTCTAGAGATTGACCACAAGCCACTTGTCAGCCTTCTGGGACAACAAGCCTTAACCGAGCTTCCACCCAGGATCCAGAGGTTTCAACTCAGGCTCATGAGGTACAGTTATTCTATCTCACCACTCCAGGAAAAGCACTCTTCACAGCGGACACACTGTCACGCGTACCTGTCAACCAAGACAGATTCTAAAGCTACAGCAGAACTAATGGTGGACACAAACATCTATGTGGACGAAATGATTAAAATATACCTGCAAGTTCAATGTACATCACTCAACTAAAAGACCAGCTAAAAACAGACAGTACATGTTCAGAAGTCATGTCATTTTGTCAGAGAGGTTGGCCAGATTACCGCCATCTTACAGGTCCAATTAAAGCATATTGGCCACATAGAGACACTTTAACGATACATGATGAACTGTTACTGAAAGGCACCAGACTAGTTATTCCTACCACTATGCACAACTTCGTCCTTGTAGCCCTACATGAGGAACATCAGGGAATGTCTAGATGCAGAGAGAGAGCTCCACAGACTGTGTTGTGGCCATGGTCTGAATAGCCAAATGAACAAACTTGTGAAAAACTGCACCATATGCATGAAAGAACGTGTTAATCCAGTGGAGCCCTTAATGCCCAGTGAGCTCCCTGAGAGCCCATGGCAAAAAGTTGGAGCGGACCTTTTTACTCTCAACAACTGCAACTATCTTCTTCTGGTGGATTAGCATTCCAGATTTGTGGAGATAGTCAAACTAACTCCCACAAGATCGGAAGATGTAATAGTGCACTTGAAGTCAATCTTTTCCAGACATGGCATTCCAGAGCTTTTCTACAGCAATAATGGACCTCAGTTCTCAAGCCAACAGTTCAAAGATTTTGCAGCATCCTATGGTTTCAAACATATAACCAGCAGTCCAAGGTTTGCATAAAGCAATGGTGAGGCTGAGCGTCATGTCCAAACTGTAAAAAGACTATTAAAGAAAGCAAAAGATCCATATCTTGCACTTCTAGCTTACAGAGCGACCCCATTGGCTAATGGATATAGCCCAGCTCAACTACTGATGGGACGAAGACTTCACACACCAGTACCCCAGCTTCCCTCTTTGCTTGTTCCTAGCCTGCCAAACAAAGAGACAGTGGAGTCAATTGAAAAAGAGAGGAGAATAAAGGACAGTATTACATACAACAGGAGACATCACATGAGAGATCTTCCTCAACTTTCTCCAGGACAATCAGTGTGGATTTCAGACACCAAAAGAAAAGGGACTGTTATTTCATCTCACTCACCACCTCACTCATACATGGTGGAGAGCCCTTCAGGAGCCATCAGGAGGAATAGACGTCACCTATTGGCATTGCCTGAAATGTCACAAAATGTTGGAATACCAAGTACACCAGTCAGACCAACACAGGACGCATCGCCAATACCAAATCAATCTGAGTCTGTAGCTCACAGTCCAAAGTCAGTCAGCCCATGTCCAGTCAGAACAAGGTCAGGAAGAGTTGTCATTAAGCCACAGAGACTGAACTTATAAAATGGAAAATGTTTAAAGGGAAACGTAAGGTTATAAAGAGAAGTGCTCTATAATATGTAAAAGAATAGAAAAGAAAAACAGTGTTATTCCTGCAGCTATTGTTCAGATAAGCATGCATTTTTATCTCAGAAAGGGGGATGTGGTGTAACCTGTTTTATTGTGAAAGGCCTAACGGGAAGTAGTCATTGTACCGTGAGCTAGGCTGTGGGTTAATAAAAGAGGGCTTGATGGTTGAGACGCAGAGAAGATAAATAAATGCGGTCGAGTTGTTCTACAATGTGTCGCTTGAATCCTTCGCCCCAACAGCACAACACTGTGCAGCGCAGATTCAGCTCTTTTAAAATACCAGCAAGGCTGCCTTCATGCACAGGCTAACCTGGGCTGAAGCCCTGCTGGGGGCCACAGAGTTTAAGGGCCTATTGTTTTTGGGACGAAATTACCTAAAAAGTCTAATTGTTATGTAACTTGTAAGTTCTGCTGTCAGTCAGCACCTTATGCATATTTGAGAGTGCTGAATGATCCGAAATAACACAATGCCACCATGCCAAATCCCACCCCCCCTCCCCCCGTGGGCAAAGTCAAAACGCGAAGCCCAGCTCTTTGACATGGATTCGCAATAGCGCATGTATAACAGTCACACAGCCAGTTAAATTCGGATATGTTATGTTATAAATTTTCCATGGGGCTGAGCCACAGTTTGCAGGTAGTTTAGTGATTGTATAAATAGGTGGCAGATGCAAACATGTTGTAGACTCCATATTTAAATGAGGGTTTGCGGGTGATGTGGTTTGCAGCATGACGAGTTTGGAAAGAAAACATGATACAGCAAAGAAATCCGACACACAAATAAATGCTGTGTGGGAGCAGATTTATGAAAAAGTTAGGGCTGTCAGTAAACATAACCTCCTTGGCGGAGGTAATTACGGTGGACGTACCAACAGACGCGCAGTTTTTGTGCACAATTAAAACAACAAAACCCTCGTATGTGCAAACCTTTAGTAGATCCGTGCATAAGAGTTCTACTGCATGCATAAACACATTGCTTTCTTATCAAGTAGAAAAATCAGCTTATTGATAGCTATATGACTGTTTGCTTTTAATTTTTGTAAAAAAAAAAAAAAAAGAAAGGAGGGAGTTGTGGTATTCTGTCAATGGTGTTACATCAAGTCAGCTCTATCTTGCCATCTTAACACTTAAAATAAGCAGTTTATGATACTTTTCAATCATATGTTAATTTTAATTCACATATGATTGAAAGTCATCTGGGGGATGACTTAGACACACTTACTGAGCAAAAATGGGACCAATAGCTTGTCAAAAGATAAAAATAAGTCTGCTTAGGAGCACACATAAACAGCAGAAAATGTCTTTCAAAAGCACATATCAGCCTCAAACTGGGTACCATTGTCAGTAATCCTTACACTTATGATCACTGACATTCTTCGCAATTTGAATTTTAAGGACATAATCACAGCTTTCTGTGCAGAAGAGACGACAAGAAAGTGCTTCCAAAAAGGACAGTTTAGTGAAAGCATCATCAGGTTTTCACAGGTTGTGGCCGCAGTGTCTGAAAAGTAATATTGATAAGTTATTTCTGTATAGGAAGCATGGCTTCACAGGATTGATCTGTTGCTGCTGTTATTTATTGATTCATACTGTGTTCAATATTGATCATTATAGTCATGTTATCAGTATGTCAATACAACTCAATAAACCTCAGTGTACATCTGGATACATTATTTTCTATAATGAGACTTGGTACATTTGGAGGATGAGACAGGGCCTACAAAACTTCTTAGCCCAGGGCTCCAACAGTAGGTAAAGGCCTGAATATCTGGTGAGTGTAATGATGTTAACAAGCGGTATGACCCAGATCTATGGCCGGAGGAAGCCCTGGTGAGGTAATATGATGAACCCTGTTGTGTCGGTGGTTATAGGGCTAATGCTTTACTTAGCACAGTGACTCTGCATGTGTGTGTGCTTAATGGTACCGTGGCCACTCACCAGTTTGGGATAGTGGATATATAAGTCTTGTCCTGAAACTTTTGTGGCCTTCAGCTTGGTAACACCACTGGGGATAAAGCTTGACGTTTGGTTGTTGACAACCTTTGACCAAACAGTGATGTACTCCATTTGCAAGAGACATTTAGACACAACAAGACTTGGAAAAACTGAACTCTTTTGATGACTCTTTCCATGGCGCAGGAGAATCTACAAGGAGAAGAATATCTGGAGGCATGTCAATACTGTGGAGAAAAACACTTAATAAATGCATAAATGATGTTAGAATGGGTGTTGATTGGTGTATTGGTGTCCAGTTCACATGTGCCAAGAACAAATAACGAATTTATTTTTCCCTCCCTACATTCCCTCTGAATGCCAGTTTGCCTGTTTAAATTCATTTGTTGAAAGTACTGCTTCCCCTTGTGTTTATATAGTGGGTGGCATGAACGCTGATATTATAGATGTTAGTTCCTTATTTGCTAAACATTTGGTCCAGTTTTTTGAGGATCAAAATTATATCTTGTCAAGTAAATTGATGTTGCCGACTGACAGCTTTACTTCGATCATGGAAATAAAGTGTATTTCTACACCACATTTTCAGTTTTGTTTTGTTTTTTCCACCAGCTGGTTACATTTACATTTCATATTTGTTAGGCAAGACAATGCAAAGCAAGGTAATGCAAGGGTAGACAAGACAACGCAGAACATGGCACATCAATGCTGCTCACGGCTAGGCAAATTTATTTGTATTACACATTTCATGTATAGAATTGAAACTGCTTTACAGAAAAATAAACTTTGATGATGCAGCAAGTAAGCATTAAAATAACTTTAAAAAGGAATGAAAAAAAAGTAGATGAAATGCATTGAATAAAAGCTGTATTGTGACTAATTATTCATTAATTTATTTATTGTCCTAACCGCTTAGTCCAATTCAGGGTCGCGGGGAAGCTGGAGCCTATCCCAGCTGCCTTTGGGCGAAAGGCGAGGTATACCCTGGACAGCTCACCAGTCCATCGCAGGGCTTGTGATTAATTAACAGGCTACAAATAAAAATGTTTTTAATCTTAATTTAAAACAGCTGAGAGTTTCCTGCAGTTTTCTGAGTTTGCTCCACATATGAGAAGCCTGAAAACTGAAGACTGTCTCTCCATGTTATAACTGGGAACAGAACATAGACTGGACCCTGATGGCATGAGGGATCTGGGTGGTTCATAACAAACCAGAAGATTCTGAATACACTTTGACCAAAGCCCATTCAGTGCTTTATAAACTAAAAACAGGATTTTGAGGTCAATTCAATGATAAATGAAGCCTGGCACGCCAGACTGGAGGTGCTCCATATATTCAATACAGATGGACTAAATCTGGAATCCCTTCCGTTCACGGAGATTGGCATCGGTATTAAACAAACCGGCCACTCTGATTGGTTGATCTGAGGAGAGTCTTGCTTCTTGTCCTGCGTCACCACATTTTCTTCAAAAAATTCAAGATGGTGGACGGATGTAGCATGAGTTCGTTTCTTTTTGCCGACTTACGATTAGGTTAAAAAAGCAGCACCGAAAACTAGACAGGTCATTTATGTCTTCTGTACTGCACACCATGTTTATTTTCTTCTGTTGTGTTCGCTCTACTAAACATTTCCGGACATTGTAGGCTGCCGCTTTACTGACATCACGTTTTCACGCCATTTTTCTGGTTGGTTTACTCTGCGCTGTTTGTCCCGCCCTAGAAATCCGTTGATGTGAGTGATTCCTCAGATTCTACTTTGGTACAGCAAGAGAGTCTGGCTTGCCAGGCTATGATAGATGGGAATCCAATGTACAGATCTGGAGACTGGACTTCTATGATCCACTTTTTTGGTCTTAGTGAGAACTGGAGCAGCAGGGTTCTGGACTACACCTGCAGCTGTTTGATGGACTTTTTACGGAGACCTGTAAGGACAGTATGACAGTAATCTACTGAAGATAAATGGATGGGCATGTTTTTCTAAATCCTGCTGAGTCATCAGTACATTAATCTTTGACATGTTCTTTAAGTGATTAAAAGGCGACTTCACAACCGTCTTTATGTAACTGCTACAATTCAGGTCTGAGTCCAGGACTACAGCAAGATCCTTGGCTTTCAGTCTTTTTTCCTTGGCTCCGAAAATTATGTAGCATTTTGTCCTCATTTAACTGAAGAGAGTTCTGGGACATCCAGTCTCATATTTGGAAACATGGAAAACCTGCGGGACAGCGGCCATCGATGACCGACTTTAGACACCCCTGAGATAGGCCTTTCGCATACAAAAGCAGGACAGAACATCAAACTCCAGAACACAATAAAAAGGCAGTCACTTCAACAATAACCTCAAATTTCTATTAAAATTAAAGAACAAACAATAAAAGCAAGAGTAGAACAATAAATAATTTTCTTTTTTTTTTTTTTTTTTTTTAGAAAATCATTCCCTACTCTATAATAACAGTCTCCCGCTTTTGTAAAAACTCTGCAGGTTTTTACACACAGTGGTCAGTTTCATTTGGACATTTCTTGAGCAACGTCTGTTTTGCCACAATAATTTTATTTTTCAGAGAAAATGGATGTGGACGCAAACATGAAGGTCTATATGAGCTGCTGAAATGAGCAGGAGTTGGGGAAAAACAAAAAGTAAAATTTAGTGTGATTATTCTTCAAACAGGCATGAAGAACTCGAGGCTGGGCGGAGCTTTCTGACAGGGTCTGACACACGGCTCATTTTCCCCCAGTCTGATTGGCTCTGAGCGGGCACACACGTCCAGGGCTCATGTGTGATTGTGCAACGTTCCCACTGACAGGCTCTAGATGTTAACAGAGCAGTGGCTTTGTATTAGTTTAGTATTTGTTTTGTTTTTACATTTTTGTTTGTTTGCTGTTGTTGTTGTTGTTTGTGTTTTACAGTTTTTCAATCCTATTACTTGAGTAAAACAGCAATCTCCCTTTACTTGTCATTATCTGCAAAGATTATAGATATAAAAAAAAACGAGGATTATATATTAGATTGGATCCCAGGGGGGCCAAGTGGGGGCCTGAGGTCTGCGGGATGTGGCGCTTGTCAGGCTCGGTGTTTGGGTGGGTCACTGTGGGGGGTGCTGAGTGTCTGGCCAGTTTGGGGCTTGGGTCACCCAGGACAGGCACCCCTTGGGGACAGGCCGGGGGGCAACCGGGGGTTCAAGGCAGTTGGGTGCTGGCCTTGGCTTGGCAACTGGGTTGCGGTTGTGTGGGCTGGGTGGGGGGCTTGTGCCTCTGCGTCTGGGGGCTGCCTCCTCCTGGGTTGAGGGGGCCCTGCCTGGGCTTGGTGGGGCTTGGTCGTCTGGGATGGGCCATCAGGGCCATGCAGCCCTGCTACCCGGCGAGTACTCAGGACTACAGTGTGTCCGCAGAGGGGTCGAAGATTGGGGGGACTAGGGTTCATGGGAGGTGGGATGGGTGAGGCAGGTTTTGCAGAGGTATTTGTGTCTGTACGGTATGTTCTCACAAGATAACTAAATGCGCTGAGCATCCGGCATGTGTGTGCATGTCTGACTCTGGTTACATATCTCATATGTTAAAGCTGCTAACCCCCCCCCACCCCCACCCCACAGTGTTGAGTGGAAAAGTGAGGTCAGGCTTCTTTATGTTTCTAAAAATGATGTGCAGCATAAAGAGGACTGATACAAGGAAGTCAGACCATACTGTAGTCTTATGAAAAGGATGGTAGCCTTATGTTGAAGCTGTAGATGAGATCAATCCTCACTGCTGTCATTTTACAAACATACAACTATGTTTGTTACAAATACAGCAGCCAATGGTTGATCCTGCATGCATCCATACTGCAGGCTGTTGGTGGTGTGATGTCGTGGGGGATGTTTAGTTGGTACCTTTACGACCACGTTGTACTATTTTCTGATGGCTACTTCCAGCAGGATGATGCACCATGTCACAAATCATCAGAAAATGTTTCCTTGAACATAAGTTCACTTTACTCCAACGGCCTCCTGTCACCAATCTCAAGCCAGTAGATTGTGTTTGAGATGTGGTGGAAATGGGAGGTTGCAACAAATCTGTAGCAACTGTGATCATGTCAAAAGGGAGCAAAATCTCTGTGGAATGTTTCTAACACAACATTGGATCTATGCCATAATGAGCTAAGGCAGTTCTAAAGGAAAAACTGGGTCCATCCTGGAACTGGTAGCAAGGTGGACCTCATAAAGTGGCCAGTAAATGTACAGTCCCAGTCAAAAGTTTACACACACTTTAAAAAGAGTGTGTAAACGTTTGAGTGGGGCTGTATGTGGAGCTGAAACCGAGCTGAATATTTGCACAGATTTATGGTTAAAACATGTGCTCATTTATTAAAAAGCTAACCAGCCTGATCCTATAAGTTTCTCTAAACTGAACAAAGAATAAACAGTTGCATTCTTGTTCAAATCATCTTCAACACTATTATAGAAGACACATAGTTTAAGGAAAAGGAAACTGCAGCAGCTATCTTCTTCATTATCAACGCAGACGAGACTTAAAAGTCCATTTTTACCACAGTAACATGTTTGGTGCCCTCTTTTCAAACCTGCTTATCAGAAAAAAGAATGTTTTTCAATTAAACTAGAGAAAACAGAGTCATATTTGAACTATTCCACCAGTACCAACTTGTTGAGCTGTGAGTGACCCCCCCGCACCCCGGTCTTATTGAGCAGATAAGCAGGAGGATGTTGAAATGTAACTTAAAGCTATTAGATGCTGCAGGAAGCACATGGAAAGCAGACTCTAAGGTGGAACTCCAGCCTGTCAAATTTTGTGAGTTTTTTGCATCAGTGACAAACTTTAAGTAAACTGTTATATTTCCACATAAACAGGTCCGTTCTCCAGCTTAAATATTATTTTCTACCTTTTTTTTTTAGAAATATTCATCTGTTCACCATGTGGCTGATACATGCTATTAAACTAACACTCTGGTTAACTGTTTGTCTTGGATTATTTTGGTACAAATAAAATATATAATAAATAAGTAGTCAATATTTCTCATTGTGTGTTTACATTGGGTGCAGTTGTTTACAGTTTGTGCTGGAGATAAGTGTATGTAACATATAAAATTAATGAAAATTAATTTAGCTGTAACTTTATGGGATTTCTAAGTAAAACACTGAATGTGTTTATTTGCTGAAATGAAGTGAATTAGTTAGTTATTTATTTATCTGCCTCTTGATGCCCAAAGAGCCCATTTATAGTTTTTATATTCTTTGTTGTTTGTTTTGTGTGTGTGTGTGTATGTGTCATGTGAAAGTCTGATGGTGTCGCTCACATCATCAACGTGTCCAGATGTGTCCTGCAGCAAAGTAGCTGACGGTAACCTAGAAACCAGGGGAGGGAGGGAATTCTTGGGCAGGTTTTGCATTCTGCAGGGTATCTGCTTCTGCAGGTTCTTCCCAAGATAAATGACAATGTGCAGTAAGCATGCATGTGTGTGCACGTGCACAAAGTCAATATGTCAACGTGTTATTAACTTATAATGAAGAGGACTGTTTTAGATCCAAGCTATCATGGTATAGCTCCATTACTACAGTATGTATTTTAGATACATTCTTTCATCATAGGTATATGCTTCATTTTTCATTAGTAATGTCTCATCGTAGTTCTTTAAAACTCAAACGTGTGAAACTCACTTCCTCTTGAAGCAGATGCTGCAACGAAACTGCAAAAGTTTGTTGTGATATTCTCCAGCACGGGTGCAACATCCATGTGATACTTGTTGCTCTTGAATCATAATTGGAAATAATCAGCTGATCAGCTTTTCTGTCGCTAGTACGCCTGTTCCTTGGTTTATCTCTCGCTAAGGAGGAAAGCAGCAGGATGTTTATAAAACAGAAGCCTGTGTCAACTTTGTTTGCATTTCTTTTATATTGTTTTCATTATTAGCTGAACATTGCTGGAGACACAGCTGTAAGATCTACTGGTCAGAATGGATCAGATTCAGAAAGCTGGGACCAAGATTAAACAAGCTGGTGCCTTCTCTGAATTATTGGGGCTGTGCAGATGTTGGATATGCAGGTTTAACCTTCAGCAGGCAAGAATGTGGTCAAGTGGAATTATGAACATGTGAAAAAAGTCAGAGCAGCACCCTTTTCTGAACATACAGTTGACAGGTTGAAGTGGTAAAAAAAAGGTTCTATATTTATAAGCAGGGTAAATCTGGAAAAGTTTTGATGAGGATCCATAAGGGTGGACAAATGAGATCTTTATTATTAAATATTTATTTCTAAAAGCAGATGTTTGATTACATATTATTACAACTGAACAGACCATCAGATGTTTAACAAACAGCCAATGATGTTTTTCCAGTCAAACTACATTCAGAAGTGCAGCGCATGCTGCATTTACTGACACTTGGGACACCTGAAGTTTATCCAAGTTTGATATTTGGGAGCAATTCATTTTCCCCAGTCATGCCTGTCCATGCAGATACACACACCTCTGATGATGAGTTATGAATTCATTAAACCAAAACCAGTCATGGTTCAGAAAGAAATGCAGACTTTGACACAGTTTGATCATATTGGGAAACAATATGATCAAACTGTGCCCCCCCGCACCCCCCCCTCCACACACACACACACACACACACACACACACACACACACACACACACACACACACACACACACACACACAAATCACATCCCTCCAACGTCAAGGAAATTCTCAACTAAATCATATTTAGAAAAGTAGGAATTTTATCCTGGTTTTCAGTTCACTTATTGGCACAAACTCTGAAAAGAAACAGGCTGAGAAATTAAAAACAGAAAAAGAAATACTGAAGCAGAAAGAAGTCATTTTAAATAGAACAACACTCAGACATCTGTTGCATTTAATAAGACATCAACTTTCAGTGAAGCATAACAAGATTTTAAATTCACTTTTAAAACAAAAAGACTGAAAAAAGACATTTCTTGATAAGTAATCATAATTTAAAAAAATTAACAGGAAATTTTGGATTTAGTAATAATTTGACTAAATCAGAAGAAAAAGTAAAAGGTGGTGATAACAGTTTCTCCCTCAATGTTTTGTTTTTCAGTTTCTATTATCTACAATGGGATCCTCTGCAGCTCAGATTACAAGTGTGGCTTTTGGAGTAATGTACTCATTTTACTCACTGTGTCCTGCGCTCTTCCTCGTGGTCTTCCACAGGACCCCCTGGGACAGCACAGGTAATGAAACACATTAAATGAACTTACAGTGATCCTGAGATTAGCTCCTCTGCAGTAAAGATCAACTGGGACAAATTACAAAATGTGTTTTAGAAAAATTCAAAGTTCTCATTGTATAAATCGGAGTTCAGTCCTGTTTGCTACTTAGATTATTATTGCCAACATCGTTGCATAACCAGGGTTGAGGCAACATTAAATGTTTACTTGCCTGAATATTTACAAAGTAACTAGAAGGATTACTTAACTGTTGTACAAGACACTGTAGAGTTCCACTAACGCAGTTTTCTCAATACTGGTCCTTCAGACTCCCTGTCCAGCATGTTTTAAAGGGAATCGGACTTTAACTCACCTGATCCAGATTCATGAACTTCCTCATCAAATTATTTGCAGCCTATTAAGCCATTTATTTAATTCAGGTGTGTTAAAGAGTTGCTGCTAAGACATGCAGGACAAAGAGTGCCAATGTGGGGCAAACACCAGCAGTTTGGACATGAAACAATAAAAGTGTTGCTATCGGTACCATTGGCTTAGAGATTAGAAATGTTGTTTCACAGTGTATCAGTCACAATTTTCAAAATGTGGTGGGGAAGGGGCCCCTTGGAAAAGGGCCAGGGGCCTGTGAACTTTTAATCCGGCCCTGGTTCAGGTGGATTATTTTCAACAGTTGAATGTTGTGGGAAAATTCTGGGTACAGCACAGCGTCACTGCAGAGAGGAGATGAAAATGTGTGCTGTGGTTGGATTACAAGACCTTGGTTAGCACAGTAATTCCTACTTTTTTTTAAGAGATGTGGGTGCCCATGGTGATGATAATGAGGGATCCAGGAGGGAAGTTCAGTCCAGACCAGCGGGTGGAAAAAGATGGACAAGCTGCTCAGAGATTATTGTTGATAGACCTGGATGGCTGCCAGCAGGGGGTAATTGACCAGTGGAGAATGTTGTTGCGAAGATGATCTCAAGATGGACGTGTAGAACTTGATAGTGAAGGCAACAAGGAGCTCAGGAAAATCCAATCGAGGAGGATTCTGGAAAAACACAGAACGAGCAGGATTTCACTGGGATCACAGGCGATCACATTCACACAGGTGGGCTTGGGTTTTACCACAGGGCTCAAGCGATGAAGGAGGACTGGCAGCAGATACACACCAGGAGAAGATGCTGATTCACCGCAGGTGCATAGGAAAGCGCAGCTGTGATAAATCACCCTCCAGACACTGGTCCAACAACACCCTCTGGTGGAAACCTAAAAAAAACAACAAACCCACAGAAAACAACCTGGATCCCTGACAATCAGTCCTACCTCCACATGACCAAGGAGAAGAGTAGAACTTTCTTCTCTGGAAGAGGACTTGCTTGTCTTCCTCTATGTAAGACGTTGACACGTGGAAGTAGTTCCATGTTTCCCCAAAAACCTGACCGCTATAAAAAGAGGCTGTGGTTTTTTTCAATCCCATACTGTTAATCATTGATGGCCATAAGTTTTCTCTCAAGAACACAGAACAGGTGACTGTAGCAGAACAACCATCATGCAAACAAACTTTCATTATATTATTTATTTTCAGAGGATTTCTCCTTTTTTAGAACAAGAAACAATATATTGATCTGCATCTTAACCTTCTATTATGATTGTAAAATATTTCAACCCTTCTTTCCTTACTTATGGACAACAGCAGTGTGCTAAATGGTGGCCATGAAACAAAACAATGCAAAAACAACAACAACAAAGCAGACTACATTGTGAAAGTAACAGTTGCAAGACATAAAATCATTATTAACCACAACACAGCAAAGAAAAGTCTTACTACTTGGTCCAGCAGTAATACAAATTCAAAATCACATATCAAGCAGACACAAACTACAACCGTCAGTGATGCTAAAGCTGTTGAAGTAATGCAGAGGGTGCATCTATGTGGGTGATGCAGCCGGTGTGCTGCTGCTTTTGAGTGGAGGTGTGTTCTGCTTCTTCTACAAGAGGATCATTCCTTTGGTTGGGGGCTTTTCTGTGCCTAGGAAATTATACGTGGAAATGTTCTATTCTATTCTATTCTATTCTATTCTATTTGCATGTAAATTAAGAAAAAAATCTCTGATCTCATTTTGCAAAATTACCTGCATTTTGCATTAATTGCAAATTTAAGATAAAACTGGAAAGGTTCATTGATTTCAAAGTTTTATGAAATAATCACCTGTTTTCTAAGTTTAAAATGTTATTTCACTTGAATTTTTAAGGATTAAAACCAGTTTCACAGAGCTCATGTTCCTGGTAGCCGTTGTGGCTTCATCACTCAGTTTGTCAGCACATGCAGTCCAGTCGTCCTGTCACAACACTGCAGTCAGTGTACAGGTATGTGAGCAGAAAAAAACTCTCAGTAGGATTACTTGGAGGGAAAAAAAGCTTAGTTTGCCCTGAACTTGCATGACAAAAACACAGCTGATGGTGTTTGGACCAAGTGTCAACAGTAAATCTACCTTTGTTGACCATTACCAATCTGGGTTTTAAACTGGACAACTACATCGCAGTGTCATTAAGCATTGTCTTTTTTTCATTAAGGCGGTTGGTAAAAGTTCAATCTCTTCTCACCAGGAAGCACTTAGAAAGCCTGATGCATGCTTTTATTTAATTCTGCTCTGATTTATGATCAGAATTTTATTTCTGGCTGCTCTGACTGAATATCAGCCTGTGGTATTGAGGTATTATTTATCTAGATATTATTTTCTTATTTCATAGCATACTTTCGCAATTACTGCATGTTTGAACAATGCAGGAAGCCGCGGGGAGCTGTGGTGTGTTTGTGTTTCTGTTCTGTCTGTAATTGGGATTGAAAGGTTGGTTTGGTGGGAATGATTTTGAACTGGAAAGCGCTTTGAGACACTTTTTGTTGGAAAAGTGCTTCATAAATAAAGTTTGAATGGAACTGAGCAGCGCAGCTACAACATAATGCTGCATCAGGTTTTGCACACCTATGGCAGACAAAATAAATCGCTTTTAGGTGATGTAATGCTGGTATAGGAGGTATATGTCATGGCCAGTTGTAAAAAGGAAAACCGACAACCAGACATGCTACTAGAGAACAGGTTTGCTACCCTGCTGCATGCCTCTGGATCTAAATATGATGATCTGGATCAAATCTCCTTAGGTTCGACTGAAGAAGACTCACAGAGTAAAAGGCAGCGCAAAAGGCAAAAGGTTTGGCCCCAGACTGGTTGTTGGCGAACTTGGTGTGAGAGATGTGAGAAACGTTTGCAGTGAAAAACGTATAAAAGTCTTGTGCTTTCTGAAGGATGTGGTATCTGATGTGAGAGACAAAATGACACAAACTGTGGCTGCACATTGTGAAAAACCTAATGCCGCATGTGGAGTCGAACTGCTGCAAGAAAGCCGCTGCTCATCCCTCTCATCAGAAGAGGAGTGGAAAGATTCAGCAGACTGTTTATGGCTGCCAGCTGCATGTACATACTGTCAGTTAATTTCATAGACAATTTCAGCTTTTTCTGGGACTGCAGGCACTTTTTAGGCAAATGGATTCTGCGCAGACAGGTCTGGAGTGAGAGTGCTCACCTCAAACTTGTTTTATTTTCTGAACACTGTTTCTTCAGATACCAGACAAGAGAAAACAAAGTAACACGATAAGACAGAACCGAGCAGAAAAACTAAAATAAAACCACCTCAACGTGAAGACCATGAGCTACAGGAAAGTCCATCCAACCTGACTGGAAACTCCCCGCTCCTCTCATGGATCTGATGCTGTGCTGCAACCATTCAACCATCACCCATTTTTAGTTTAGCCTTTAACTAAGTTTTAACATGTTTATAGTATAGTGTTTCATATATTTATTTACATATTAGTATAAATTTTATTATTTTATTATTTTTGGATGGATTTTACTTTTGTGTTGTTATCACTCCAGTTCTCTCCTCATTGGGGTCCTCTTCACCGAGGACTGCCCCTGCTCTGACTGCATGGGTGTTGCTGTGGGGGCTGGTGGGGCGGGATCCAGCGCTGCAGCCTTACAGTTGTGGCGTGAGTCCTGTCTGCCGATGTAGGGGTAACCCTTTGTGTAGATGCTCCCTGAGGATATCGTTTCCTTATATGGTGCACATGTACCTGGCCATTAGTCTTCTTTTAACTGTTATAGGGGCTAATAGGGCACGGGTGAGGGGAGTTGTGGGTGGGTGTAAGAAAACTGTGGATGTATGTGTGTGTGTTTTATCTAGTTGGTGTAAATTGTTTTATTATGTGAAGTACTTTGTATTGTTTTTTTTTAAGCACAAAAAGTGCTATACAAATAAAGTTTGATTTGATTTGATCAAAAAGTGAGTGGTGTAACACATTTCTCCTGGTTCCCAGTAAAATCTTACCAGCATTGACCAATGTAAGAGCAAATGGCAGGTGCCTCTCAGTGTGCGGTTGTGTGATGACAATAACTAGTGTCCACATCAGTCCAGTCACTGAGGGGCAGTTTTAGGCAGACGGTTGCCACGTTCTGGCAGCAAACCTCCTTTAAACTGGTCTGACCAGCCAGTACGGTTTGCTCTTTGTGCGTTAGGTCAGTTTGGTTTGTTCTTAGGTTGCTTTATTTTGTGTTACTTTTTTAAATTATTTTGAATTCCCTTTAGGACTTGATTTGGTTTTGTTCATTTGGCATATTTTGCAGACCTAATACTTTTGTGTGTAATTTAGGATACATAAAACTCATTCTTTTTGAAGCCACCTGTCTTTCACATTTTGTCACCACCTTCCTTCCTCACATGAACCCAAATGATGTTTAGTTTATGAAGCTGGAGTAAAAAGAACACACAAAGCTTCAAATACAGCTTCGTGGGGGTCTTGGTCTCCCACTTTTCTTTTTTTTTTATTGCCAGTGCTTTTTAACTCTGAATAAACAAGAAATTCACCAACACATTTCAGGCACATTTTACAATACAAGCTATTTAGAAAAATATGAAATACAGGTAATAATTTAGTAGAACAAGATGGCAGTAGCACCTAGATGGACAAACAGAAAGAATAATCACTACACTGCCTCCTCATCATAATACAGTTGCTGTGCAAAGATATGACAAAAAATGTTAAACACAAGCAAATGTTACACAAACAAAATTACAAAATGGCATTTAAAACAAACAAAAAAAAATTCCTACCTTGCACATGCAATGACATCCAACACACGTGCTGCTCTCTCGTTAAAGTCAGAACTAAAACATACGGTGAGACCTTTTTCCATTATTATGGTCCTTGACTGTGGAACAGCCTGCTAGAGAGCCTCAGGGCCGCAGAGACTGTTGAGGTTTTGAAGAAGAGGCTCAAGACACACCTTTTTAGCTTAGCATTTAACCGAATTTTATTCTATTTTATTTACTTATCTTATTTTACTTCATTTATTATCTTTTTTTTTTTTTTAATTATTTAATTTGATTTCTTATTTTTAGTACATTATTGTGAAGTCCTTTCAAGTATTTTTTATTGTTGTTGCTCTTATTACTTCTTACTGTTTCTTAAGGTTATTTACTTCTGGTTTTAACTCCAGTGTTTTCCTTATGGGGATCCAGCACGCTGGGAGCCCTGCCTGTTTGGTCTGGGGACCGCTGTCATGGCGACCACTACTATTTGGGTCCAGCACTGCAGCTTTACGGCTGCGGGATGGGCCCTTGGCTGCCTGGGAGTTGTGCGGTTGCTGTGGCGGAAGCCGCTATAATCATGCAGGGGACTTGCCCCTGGTGTGGATGAATGCCTCGGTATCGTTTCCTCACATCAGCACAAAGTCACAATCTTTATCACTTAATTAATGTTTTATTTGTTTTATTATACTGTGTTCGGTTAAAGAGAAAGTATTGAGGGAATGAAGTATTTCGGGGAATTTCGGGGTGGGGTGGGGGATGAGGGGTGTTTGCTCTCTGTCCTTGTGTGTGCATGAGTGTGTGGAAAAAGCTTGCATCTTTCTTGTTTTTAAATGTCTTGTTATCTACGGTTTGTTTTAATCCTCATGACTTGATTTTATCTTGTAAAGCACTTTGTGTTGCATGAAAAGTGCTCAAGAAATAAAGTTTGATTTGATTTGATTACCATCAACATTCCTAGCACTGCAACAACACAAAATATAGATTGTAATCAATATGTTAAACAAACTCAGTCATTATATAACAGGATTGTGCTGATTGCTTATTAAATAGCACAGGAATGCTAACTTCTCTCCTCACCACTACCATGTGCAATCTTCCCCTCCAGCGTCTACTTCCTGGAAATATTTTTCCCATGAGCACCTTAAACAAGGCAATCACCTGCACCAACACATCAATAGCCCCCCAGCTGTTCATAATCGGGTTAAATTTCTAGATTTGTCTCGCCAGCAATACGAAATAAAGTGTATTTCTACATTTTCAGTTTGTTTTTTATTTTCCACCAGCTGGTTACATTTACATTTCATATTTGTTAGGCAAGACAATGCAAAGCAAGGTAATGCAAGGCAAGACAAGACAACGCAGAACATGGCACGCCAATGCTGCTCCCAGCTAGGCAAATCTATTTGTATGTCCATTTCATGTATAGAATTGAAACTGCTTTACAGAAAAATAAACTTTGACGATGCAGCAAGTAAGCATTAAAAAAAACTTTAAAAAGGAATTAAATGAATAAAAAAAAGCTAAAAATAAAAGAAAAGTAGATCAAATGCATTGAATAAAAGCTGTATTGTGACTAATTATTCATTAATTTATTTATTGTCCTAACCGCTTAGTCCAATTCAGGGTCGCGGGGAAGCTGGAGCCTATCCCAGCTGCCTTTGGGCGAAAGGCGAGGTATACCCTGGACAGCTCACCAGTCCATCGCAGGGCTTGTGATTAATTAACAGGCTACAAATAAAAATGTTTTTAATCTTAATTTAAAACAGCTGAGAGTTTCCTGCAGTTTTCTGTGAGTTTGCTCCACATATGAGAAGCCTGAAAACTGAAGACTGTCTCTCCATGTTATAACTGGGAACAGAACATAGACTGGACCCTGATGGCATGAGGGATCTGGGTGGTTCATAACAAACCAGAAGATTCTGAATACACTTTGACCAAAGCCCATTCAGTGCTTTATAAACTAAAAACAGGATTTTGAGGTCAATTCAATGATAAATGAAGCCTGGCACGCCAGACTGGAGGTGCTCCATATATTCAATACAGATGGACTAAATCTGGAATCCCTTCCGTTCACGGAGATTGGCATCGGTATTAAACAAACCGGCCACTCTGATTGGTTGATCTGAGGAGAGTCTTGCTTCTTGTCCTGCGTCACCACATTTTCTTCAAAAAATTCAAGATGGTGGACGGATGTAGCATGAGTTCGTTTCTTTTTGCCGACTTACGATTAGGTTAAAAAAGCAGCACCGAAAACTAGACAGGTCATTTATGTCTTCTGTACTGCACACCATGTTTATTTTCTTCTGTTGTGTTCGCTCTACTAAACATTTCCGGACATTGTAGGCTGCCGCTTTACTGACATCACGTTTTCACGCCATTTTTCTGGTTGGTTTACTCTGCGCTGTTTGTCCCGCCCTAGAAATCCGTTGATGTGAGTGATTCCTCAGATTCTACTTTGGTACAGCAAGAGAGTCTGGCTTGCCAGGCTATGATAGATGGGAATCCAATGTACAGATCTGGAGACTGGACTTCTATGATCCACTTTTTTGGTCTTAGTGAGAACTGGAGCAGCAGGGTTCTGGACTACACCTGCAGCTGTTTGATGGACTTTTTACGGAGACCTGTAAGGACAGTATGACAGTAATCTACTGAAGATAAATGGATGGGCATGTTTTTCTAAATCCTGCTGAGTCATCAGTACATTAATCTTTGACATGTTCTTTAAGTGATTAAAAGGCGACTTCACAACCGTCTTTATGTAACTGCTACAATTCAGGTCTGAGTCCAGGACTACAGCAAGATCCTTGGCTTTCAGTCTTTTTTCCTTGGCTCCGAAAATTATGTAGCATTTTGTCCTCATTTAACTGAAGAGAGTTCTGGGACATCCAGTCTCATATTTGGAAACATGGAAAACCTGTGGGACAGCGGCCATCGATGACCGACTTTAGACACCCCTGAGATAGGCCTTTCGCATACAAAAGCAGGACAGAACATCAAACTCCAGAACACAATAAAAAGGCAGTCCCTTCAACAATAACCTCAAATTTCTATTAAAATTAAAGAACAAACAATAAAAGCAGAGTAGAACAATAAATAATTTTCTTCTTTCTTTTTTTTTTTTTTTTTTTTAGAAAATCATTCCCTACTCTATAATAACAGTCTCCCGCTTTTGTAAAAACTCTGCAGGTTTTTACACACAGTGGTCAGTTTCATTTGGACATTTCTTGAGCAACGTCTGTTTTGCCACAATAATTTTATTTTTCAGAGAAAATGGATGTGGACGCAAACATGAAGGTCTATATGAGCTGCTGAAATGAGCAGGAGTTGGGGAAAAACAAAAAGTAAAATTTAGTGTGATTATTCTTCAAACAGGCATGAAGAACTCGAGGCTGGGCGGAGCTTTCTGACAGGGTCTGACACACGGCTCATTTTCCCCCAGTCTGATTGGCTCTGAGCGGGCACACACGTCCAGGGCTCATGTGTGATTGTGCAACGTTCCCACTGACAGGCTCTAGATGTTAACAGAGCAGTGGCTTTGTATTAGTTTAGTATTTGTTTTGTTTTTACATTTTTGTTTGGTTGTTGTTGTTGTTTGTGTTTTACAGTTTTTCAATCCTATTATTTGAGTAAAACAGCAATCTCCCTTTACTTGTCATTATCTGCAAAGATTATATATATTAAAAAAAACGAGGATTATATATTAGATTGGATCCCAGGGGGGCCAAGTGGGGGCCTGAGGTCTGCGGGATGTGGCGCTTGTCAGGCTCGGTGTTTGGGTGGGTCACTGTGGGGGGTGCTGAGTGTCTGGCCAGTTTGGGGCTTGGGTCACCCAGGACTGGTGCCCCTTGGGGACAGGCCGGGGGGCAACCGGGGGTTCAAGGCAGTTGGGTGCTGGCCTTGGCTTGGCAACTGGGTTGCGGTTGTGTGGGCTGGGTGGGGGGCTTGTGCCTCTGCGTCTGGGGGCTGCCTCCTCCTGGGTTGAGGGGGCCCTGCCTGGGCTTGGTGGGGCTTGGTCGTCTGGGATGGGCCATCAGGGCCATGCAGCCCTGCTACCCGGCGAGTACTCAGGACTACAGTGTGTCCGCAGAGGGGTCGAAGATTGGGGGGACTAGGGTTCATGGGAGGTGGGATGGGTGAGGCAGGTTTTGCAGAGGTATTTGTGTCTGTACGGTATGTTCTCACAAGATAACTAAATGCGCTGAGCATCCGGCATGTGTGTGCATGTCTGACTCTGGTTACATATCTCATATGTTAAAGCTGCTAACCCCCCCCCACCCCCACCCCACAGTGTTGAGTGGAAAAGTGAGGTCAGGCTTCTTTATGTTTCTAAAAATGATGTGCAGCATAAAGAGGACTGATACAAGGAAGTCAGACCATACTGTAGTCTTATGAAAAGGATGGTAGCCTTATGTTGAAGCTGTAGATGAGATCAATCCTCACTGCTGTCATTTTACAAACATACAACTATGTTTGTTACAAATACAGCAGCCAATGGTTGATCCTGCATGCATCCATACTGCAGGCTGTTGGTGGTGTGATGTCGTGGGGGATGTTTAGTTGGTACCTTTACGACCACGTTGTACTATTTTCTGATGGCTACTTCCAGCAGGATGATGCACCATGTCACAAATCATCAGAAAATGTTTCCTTGAACATAAGTTCACTTTACTCCAACGGCCTCCTGTCACCAATCTCAAGCCAGTAGATTGTGTTTGAGATGTGGTGGAAATGGGAGGTTGCAACAAATCTGTAGCAACTGTGATCATGTCAAAAGGGAGCAAAATCTCTGTGGAATGTTTCTAACACAACATTGAATCTATGCCATAATGAGCTAAGGCAGTTCTAAAGGAAAAACTGGGTCCATCCTGGAACTGGTAGCAAGGTGGACCTCATAAAGTGGCCAGTAAATGTACAGTCCCAGTCAAAAGTTTACACACACTTTAAAAAGAGTGTGTAAACGTTTGAGTGGGGCTGTATGTGGAGCTGAAACCGAGCTGAATATTTGCACAGATTTATGGTTAAAACATGTGCTCATTTATTAAAAAGCTAACCAGCCTGATCCTATAAGTTTCTCTAAACTGAACAAAGAATAAACAGTTGCATTCTTGTTCAAATCATCTTCAACACTATTATAGAAGACACATAGTTTAAGGAAAAGGAAACTGCAGCAGCTATCTTCTTCATTATCAACGCAGACGAGACTTAAAAGTCCATTTTTACCACAGTAACATGTTTGGTGCCCTCTTTTCAAACCTGCTTATCAGAAAAAAGAATGTTTTTCAATTAAACTAGAGAAAACAGAGTCATATTTGAACTATTCCACCAGTACCAACTTGTTGAGCTGTGAGTGACCGCCCCGCACCCCGGTCTTATTGAGCAGATAAGCAGGAGGATGTTGAAATGTAACTTAAAGCTATTAGATGCTGCAGGAAGCACATGGAAAGCAGACTGTAAGGTGGAACTCCAGCCTGTCAAATTTTGTGAGTTTTTTGCATCAGTGACAAACTTTAAGTAAACTGTTATATTTCCACATAAACAGGTCCGTTCTCCAGCTTAAATATTATTTTCTACCTTTTTTTTAGAAATATTCATCTGTTCACCATGTGGCTGATACATGCTATTAAACTAACACTCTGGTTAACTGTTTGTCTTGGATTATTTTGGTACAAATTAAAATATATAATAAATAAGTAGTCAATATTTCTCATTGTGTGTTTACATTGGGTGCAGTTGTTTACAGTTTGTGCTGGAGATAAGTGTATGTAACATATAAAATTAATGAAAATTAATTTAGCTGTAACTTTATGGGATTTCTAAGTAAAACACTGAATGTGTTTATTTGCTGAAATGAAGTGAATTAGTTAGTTATTTATTTATCTGCCTCTTGATGCCCAAAGAGCCCATTTATAGTTTTTATATTCTTTGTTGTTTGTTTTGTGTGTGTGTGTATGTGTCATGTGAAAGTCTGATGGTGTCGCTCACATCATCAACGTGTCCAGATGTGTCCTGCAGCAAAGTAGCTGACGGTAACCTAGAAACCAGGGGAGGGAGGGAATTCTTGGGCAGGTTTTGCATTCTGCAGGGTATCTGCTTCTGCAGGTTCTTCCCAAGATAAATGACAATGTGCAGTAAGCATGCATGTGTGTGCACGTGCACAAAGTCAATATGTCAACGTGTTATTAACTTATAATGAAGAGGACTGTTTTAGAGCCAAGCTATCATGGTATAGCTCCATTACTACAGTATGTATTTTAGATACATTCTTTCATCATAGGTATATGCTTCATTTTTCATTAGTAATGTCTCATCGTAGTTCTTTAAAACTCAAACGTGTGAAACTCACTTCCTCTTGAAGCAGATGCTGCAACGAAACTGCAAAAGTTTGTTGTGATATTCTCCAGCACGGGTGCAACATCCATGTGATACTTGTTGCTCTTGAATCATAATTGGAAATAATCAGCTGATCAGCTTTTCTGTCGCTAGTACGCCTGTTCCTTGGTTTATCTCTCGCTAAGGAGGAAAGCAGCAGGATGTTTATAAAACAGAAGCCTGTGTCAACTTTGTTTGCATTTCTTTTATATTGTTTTCATTATTAGCTGAACATTGCTGGAGACACAGCTGTAAGATCTACTGGTCAGAATGGATCAGATTCAGAAAGCTGGGACCAAGATTAAACAAGCTGGTGCCTTCTCTGAATTATTGGGGCTGTGCAGATGTTGGATATGCAGGTTTAACCTTCAGCAGGCAAGAATGTGGTCAAGTGGAATTATGAACATGTGAAAAAAGTCAGAGCAGCACCCTTTTCTGAACATACAGTTGACAGGTTGAAGTGGTAAAAAAAAGGTTCTATATTTATAAGCAGGGTAAATCTGGAAAAGTTTTGATGAGGATCCATAAGGGTGGACAAATGAGATCTTTATTATTAAATATTTATTTCTAAAAGCAGATGTTTGATTACATATTATTACAACTGAACAGACCATCAGATGTTTAACAAACAGCCAATGATGTTTTTCCAGTCAAACTACATTCAGAAGTGCAGCGCATGCTGCATTTACTGACACTTGGGACACCTGAAGTTTATCCAAGTTTGATATTTGGGAGCAATTCATTTTCCCCAGTCATGCCTGTCCATGCAGATACACACACCTCTGATGATGAGTTATGAATTCATTAAACCAAAACCAGTCATGGTTCAGAAAGAAATGCAGACTTTGACACAGTTTGATCATATTGGGAAACAATATGATCAAACTGTGCCCCCCCCCTCCACACACACACACACACACACACACACACACACACACACACACACACACACACACACACACACAAATCACATCCCTCCAACGTCAAGGAAATTCTCAACTAAATCATATTTAGAAAAGTAGGAATTTTATCCTGGTTTTCAGTTCACTTATTGGCACAAACTCTGAAAAGAAACAGGCTGAGAAATTAAAAACAGAAAAAGAAATACTGAAGCAGAAAGAAGTCATTTTAAATAGAACAACACTCAGACATCTGTTGCATTTAATAAGACATCAACTTTCAGTGAAGCATAACAAGATTTTAAATTCACTTTTAAAACAAAAAGACTGAAAAAAGACATTTCTTGATAAGTAATCATAATTTAAAAAAATTAACAGGAAATTTTGGATTTAGTAATAATTTGACTAAATCAGAAGAAAAAGTAAAAGGTGGTGATAACAGTTTCTCCCTCAATGTTTTGTTTTTCAGTTTCTATTATCTACAATGGGATCCTCTGCAGCTCAGATTACAAGTGTGGCTTTTGGAGTAATGTACTCATTTTACTCACTGTGTCCTGCGCTCTTCCTCGTGGTCTTCCACAGGACCCCCTGGGACAGCACAGGTAATGAAACACATTAAATGAACTTACAGTGATCCTGAGATTAGCTCCTCTGCAGTAAAGATCAACTGGGACAAATTACAAAATGTGTTTTAGAAAAATTCAAAGTTCTCATTGTATAAATCGGAGTTCAGTCCTGTTTGCTACTTAGATTATTATTGCCAACATCGTTGCATAACCAGGGTTGAGGCAACATTAAATGTTTACTTGCCTGAATATTTACAAAGTAACTAGAAGGATTACTTAACTGTTGTACAAGACACTGTAGAGTTCCACTAACGCAGTTTTCTCAATACTGGTCCTTCAGACTCCCTGTCCAGCATGTTTTAAAGGGAATCGGACTTTAACTCACCTGATCCAGATTCATGAACTTCCTCATCAAATTATTTGCAGCCTATTAAGCCATTTATTTAATTCAGGTGTGTTAAAGAGTTGCTGCTAAGACATGCAGGACAAAGAGTGCCAATGTGGGGCAAACACCAGCAGTTTGGACATGAAACAATAAAAGTGTTGCTATCGGTACCATTGGCTTAGAGATTAGAAATGTTGTTTCACAGTGTATCAGTCACAATTTTCAAAATGTGGTGGGGAAGGGGCCCCTTGGAACAGGCCCAGGGGCCTGTGAACTTTTAATCCGGCCCTGGTTCAGGTGGATTATTTTCAACAGTTGAATGTTGTGGGAAAATTCTGGGTACAGCACAGCGTCACTGCAGAGAGGAGATGAAAATGTGTGCTGTGGTTGGATTACAAGACCTTGGTTAGCACAGTAATTCCTACTTTTTTTTAAGAGATGTGGGTGCCCATGGTGATGATAATGAGGGATCCAGGAGGGAAGTTCAGTCCAGACCAGCGGGTGGAAAAAGATGGACAAGCTGCTCAGAGATTATTGTTGATAGACCTGGATGGCTGCCAGCAGGGGGTAATTGACCAGTGGAGAATGTTGTTGCGAAGATGATCTCAAGATGGACGTGTAGAACTTGATAGTGAAGGCAACAAGGAGCTCAGGAAAATCCAATCGAGGAGGATTCTGGAAAAACACAGAACGAGCAGGATTTCACTGGGATCACAGGCGATCACATTCACACAGGTGGGCTTGGGTTTTACCACAGGGCTCAAGCGATGAAGGAGGACTGGCAGCAGATACACACCAGGAGAAGATGCTGATTCACCGCAGATGCATAGGAAAGCGCAGCTGTGATAAATCACCCTCCAGACACTGGTCCAACACCACCCTCTGGTGGAAACCTAAAAAAAACAACAACCCCACAGAAAACAACCTGGATCCCTGACAATCAGTCCTACCTCCACATGACCAAGGAGAAGAGTAGAACTTTCTTCTCTGGAAGAGGACTTGCTTGTCTTCCTCTATGTAAGACGTTGACACGTGGAAGTAGTTCCATGTTTCCCCAAAAACCTGACCGCTATAAAAAGAGGCTGTGGTTTTTTTCAATCCCATACTGTTAATCATTGATGGCCATAAGTTTTCTCTCGAGAACACAGAACAGGTGACTGTAGCAGAACAACCATCATGCAAACAAACTTTCATTATATTATTTATTTTCAGAGGATTTCTCCTTTTTTAGAACAAGAAACAATATATTGATCTGCATCTTAACCTTCTATTATGATTGTAAAATATTTCAACCCTTCTTTCCTTACTTATGGACAACAGCAGTGTGCTAAATGGTGGCCATGAAACAAAACAATGCAAAAACAACAACAACAAAGCAGACTACATTGTGAAAGTAACAGTTGCAAGACATAAAATCATTATTAACCACAACACAGCAAAGGAAAGTCTTACTACTTGGTCCAGCAGTAATACAAATTCAAAATCACATATCAAGCAGACACAAACTACAACCGTCAGTGATGCTAAAGCTGTTGAAGTAATGCAGAGGGTGCATCTATGTGGGTGATGCAGCCGGTGTGCTGCTGCTTTTGAGTGGAGGTGTGTTCTGCTTCTTCTACAAGAGGATCATTCCTTTGGTTGGGGGCTTTTCTGTGCCTAGGAAATTATACGTGGAAATGTTCTATTCTATTCTATTCTATTCTATTTGCATGTAAATTAAGAAAAAAATCTCTGATCTCATTTTGCAAAATTACCTGCATTTTGCATTAATTGCAAATTTAAGATAAAACTGGAAAGGTTCATTGATTTCAAAGTTTTATGAAATAATCACCTGTTTTCTAAGTTTAAAATGTTATTTCACTTGAATTTTTAAGGATTAAAACCAGTTTCACAGAGCTCATGTTCCTGGTAGCCGTTGTGGCTTCATCACTCAGTTTGTCAGCACATGCAGTCCAGTCGTCCTGTCACAACACTGCAGTCAGTGTACAGGTATGTGAGCAGAAAAAAACTCTCAGTAGGATTACTTGGAGGGAAAAAAAGCTTAGTTTGCCCTGAACTTGCATGACAAAAACACAGCTGATGGTGTTTGGACCAAGTGTCAACAGTAAATCTACCTTTGTTGACCATTACCAATCTGGGTTTTAAACTGGACAACTACATCGCAGTGTCATTAAGCATTGTCTTTTTTTCATTAAGGCGGTTGGTAAAAGTTCAATCTCTTCTCACCAGGAAGCACTTAGAAAGCCTGATGCATGCTTTTATTTAATTCTGCTCTGATTTATGATCAGAATTTTATTTCTGGCTGCTCTGACTGAATATCAGCCTGTGGTATTGAGGTATTATTTATCTAGATATTATTTTCTTATTTCATAGCATACTTTCGCAATTACTGCATGTTTGAACAATGCAGGAAGCCGCGGGGAGCTGTGGTGTGTTTGTGTTTCTGTTCTGTCTGTAATTGGGATTGAAAGGTTGGTTTGGTGGGAATGATTTTGAACTGGAAAGCGCTTTGAGACACTTTTTGTTGGAAAAGTGCTTCATAAATAAAGTTT
The DNA here is from genome assembly GCF_933228915.1 of Telmatherina bonti. Lineage (NCBI taxonomy): Eukaryota > Metazoa > Chordata > Actinopteri > Atheriniformes > Telmatherinidae > Telmatherina > Telmatherina bonti. The sequence continues at coordinate 30,813,692 of NC_136612.1, read as the reverse complement.
GAATGGAACTGAGCAGCGCAGCTACAACATAATGCTGCATCAGGTTTTGCACACCTATGGCAGACAAAATAAATCGCTTTTAGGTGATGTAATGCTGGTATAGGAGGTATATGTCATGGCCAGTTGTAAAAAGGAAAACCAACAACCAGACATGCTACTAGAGAACAGGTTTGCTACCCTGCTGCATGCCTCTGGATCTAAATATGATGACCTGGATCAAATCTCCTTAGGTTCGACTGAAGAAGACTCAGAGTAAAAGGCAGCGCAAAAGGCAAAAGGTTTGGCCCCAGACTGGTTGTTGGCGAACTTGGTGTGAGAGATGTGAGAAACGTTTGCAGTGAAAAACGTATAAAAGTCTTGTGCTTTCTGAAGGATGTGGTATCTGATGTGAGAGACAAAATGACACAAACTGTGGCTGCACATTGTGAAAAACCTAATGCCGCATGTGGAGTCGAACTGCTGCAAGAAAGCCGCTGCTCATCCCTCTCATCAGAAGAGGAGTGGAAAGATTCAGCAGACTGTTTATGGCTGCCAGCTGCATGTACATACTGTCAGTTAATTTCATAGACAATTTCAGCTTTTTCTGGGACTGCAGGCACTTTTTAGGCAAATGGATTCTGCGCAGACAGGTCTGGAGTGAGAGTGCTCACCTCAAACTTGTTTTATTTTCTGAACACTGTTTCTTCGGATACCAGACAAGAGAAAACAAAGTAACACGATAAGACAGAACCGAGCAGAAAAACTAAAATAAAACCACCTCAACGTGACGACCATGAGCTACAGGAAAGTCCATCCAACCTGACTGGAAACTCCCCGCTCCTCTCATGGATCTGATGCTGTGCTGCAACCATTCAACCATCACCCATTTTTAGTTTAGCCTTTAACTAAGTTTTAACATGTTTATAGTATAGTGTTTCATATATTTATTTACATATTAGTATAAATTTTATTATTTTATTATTTTTGGATGGGTTTTACTTTTGTGTTGTTATCACTCCAGTTCTCTCCTCATTGGGGTCCTCTTCACCGAGGACTGCCCCTGCTCTGACTGCATGGGTGTTGCTGTGGGGGCTGGTGGGGCGGGATCCAGCGCTGCAGCCTTACAGTTGTGGCGTGAGTCCTGTCTGCCGATGAAGGGGTAACCCTTTGTGTAGATGCTCCCTGAGGATATCGTTTCCTTATATGGTGCACATGTACCTGGCCATTAGTCTTCTTTTAACTGTTATAGGGGCTAATAGGGCACGGGTGAGGGGAGTTGTGGGTGGGTGTAAGAAAACTGTGGATGTATGTGTGTGTGTTTTATCTAGTTGGTGTAAATTGTTTTATTATGTGAAGTACTTTGTATTGTTTTTTTTTAAGCACAAAAAGTGCTATATAAATAAAGTTTGATTTGATTTGATCAAAAAGTGAGTGGTGTAACACATTTCTCCTGGTTCCCAGTAAAATCTTACCAGCATTGACCAATGTAAGAGCAAATGGCAGGTGCCTCTCAGTGTGCGGTTGTGTGATGACAATAACTAGTGTCCACATCAGTCCAGTCACTGAGGGGCAGTTTTAGGCAGACGGTTGCCACGTTCTGGCAGCAAACCTCCTTTAAACTGGTCTGACCAGCCAGTACGGTTTGCTCTTTGTGCGTTAGGTCAGTTTGGTTTGTTCTTAGGTTGCTTTATTTTGTGTTACTTTTTTAAATTATTTTGAATTCCCTTTAGGACTTGATTTGGTTTTGTTCATTTGGCATATTTTGCAGACCTAATACTTTTGTGTGTAATTTAGGATACATAAAACTCATTCTTTTTGAAGCCACCTGTCTTTCACATTTTGTCACCACCTTCCTTCCTCACATGAACCCAAATGATGTTTAGTTTATGAAGCTGGAGTAAAAAGAACACACAAAGCTTCAAATACAGCTTCGTGGGGGTCTTGGTCTCCCACTTTTCTTTTTTTTTTATTGCCAGTGCTTTTTAACTCTGAATAAACAAGAAATTCACCAACACATTTCAGGCACATTTTACAATACAAGCTATTTAGAAAAATATGAAATACAGGTAATAATTTAGTAGAACAAGATGGCAGTAGCACCTAGATGGACAAACAGAAAGAATAATCACTACACTGCCTCCTCATCATAATACAGTTGCTGTGCAAAGATATGACAAAAAATGTTAAACACAAGCAAATGTTACACAAACAAAATTACAAAATGGCATTTAAAACAAACAAAAAAAAATTCCTACCTTGCACATGCAATGACATCCAACACACGTGCTGCTCTCTCGTTAAAGTCAGAACTAAAACATACGGTGAGACCTTTTTCCATTATTATGGTCCTTGACTGTGGAACAGCCTGCTAGAGAGCCTCAGGGCCGCAGAGACTGTTGAGGTTTTGAAGAAGAGGCTCAAGACACACCTTTTTAGCTTAGCATTTAACCGAATTTTATTCTATTTTATTTACTTATCTTATTTTACTTCATTTATTATCTTTTTTTTTTTTTTAATTATTTAATTTGATTTCTTATTTTTAGTACATTATTGTGAAGTCCTTTCAAGTATTTTTTATTGTTGTTGCTCTTATTACTTCTTACTGTTTCTTAAGGTTATTTACTTCTGGTTTTAACTCCAGTGTTTTCCTTATGGGGATCCAGCACGCTGGGAGCCCTGCCTGTTTGGTCTGGGGACCGCTGTCATGGCGACCACTACTATTTGGGTCCAGCACTGCAGCTTTACGGCTGCGGGATGGGCCCTTGGCTGCCTGGGAGTTGTGCGGTTGCTGTGGCGGAAGCCGCTATAATCATGCAGGGGACTTGCCCCTGGTGTGGATGAATGCCTCGGTATCGTTTCCTCACATCAGCACAAAGTCACAATCTTTATCACTTAATTAATGTTTTATTTGTTTTATTATACTTTGTTCGGTTAAAGAGAAAGTATTGAGGGAATGAAGTATTTCGGGGAATTTCGGGGTGGGGTGGGGGATGAGGGGTGTTTGCTCTCTGTCCTTGTGTGTGCATGAGTGTGTGGAAAAAGCTTGCATCTTTCTTGTTTTTAAATGTCTTGTTATCTACGGTTTGTTTTAATCCTCATGACTTGATTTTATCTTGTAAAGCACTTTGTGTTGCATGAAAAGTGCTCAAGAAATAAAGTTTGATTTGATTTGATTACCATCAACATTCCTAGCACTGCAACAACACAAAATATAGATTGTAATCAATATGTTAAACAAACTCAGTCATTATATAACAGGATTGTGCTGATTGCTTATTAAATAGCACAGGAATGCTAACTTCTCTCCTCACCACTACCATGTGCAATCTTCCCCTCCAGCGTCTACTTCCTGGAAATATTTTTCCCATGAGCACCTTAAACAAGGCAATCACCTGCACCAACACATCAATAGCCCCCCAGCTGTTCATAATCGGGTTAAATTTCTAGATTTGTCTCGCCAGCAATACGAAATAAAGTGTATTTCTACATTTTCAGTTTGTTTTTTATTTTCCACCAGCTGGTTACATTTACATTTCATATTTGTTAGGCAAGACAATGCAAAGCAAGGTAATGCAAGGCAAGACAAGACAACGCAGAACATGGCACGCCAATGCTGCTCCCAGCTAGGCAAATCTATTTGTATGTCCATTTCATGTATAGAATTGAAACTGCTTTACAGAAAAATAAACTTTGACGATGCAGCAAGTAAGCATTAAAAAAAAACTTTAAAAAGGAATTAAATGAATAAAAAAAAGCTAAAAATAAAAGAAAAGTAGATCAAATGCATTGAATAAAAGCTGTATTGTGACTAATTATTCATTAATTTATTTATTGTCCTAACCGCTTAGTCCAATTCAGGGTCGCGGGGAAGCTGGAGCCTATCCCAGCTGCCTTTGGGCGAAAGGCAAGGTATACCCTGGACAGCTCACCAGTCCATCGCAGGGCTTGTGATTAATTAACAGGCTACAAATAAAAATGTTTTTAATCTTAATTTAAAACAGCTGAGAGTTTCCTGCAGTTTTCTGTGAGTTTGCTCCACATATGAGAAGCCTGAAAACTGAAGACTGTCTCTCCATGTTATAACTGGGAACAGAACATAGACTGGACCCTGATGGCATGAGGGATCTGGGTGGTTCATAACAAACCAGAAGATTCTGAATACACTTTGACCAAAGCCCATTCAGTGCTTTATAAACTAAAAACAGGATTTTGAGGTCAATTCAATGATAAATGAAGCCTGGCACGCCAGACTGGAGGTGCTCCATATATTCAATACAGATGGACTAAATCTGGAATCCCTTCCGTTCACGGAGATTGGCATCGGTATTAAACAAACCGGCCACTCTGATTGGTTGATCTGAGGAGAGTCTTGCTTCTTGTCCTGCGTCACCACATTTTCTTCAAAAAATTCAAGATGGTGGACGGATGTAGCATGAGTTCGTTTCTTTTTGCCGACTTACGATTAGGTTAAAAAAGCAGCACCGAAAACTAGACAGGTCATTTATGTCTTCTGTACTGCACACCATGTTTATTTTCTTCTGTTGTGTTCGCTCTACTAAACATTTCCGGACATTGTAGGCTGCCGCTTTACTGACATCACGTTTTCACGCCATTTTTCTGGTTGGTTTACTCTGCGCTGTTTGTCCCGCCCTAGAAATCCGTTGATGTGAGTGATTCCTCAGATTCTACTTTGGTACAGCAAGAGAGTCTGGCTTGCCAGGCTATGATAGATGGGAATCCAATGTACAGATCTGGAGACTGGACTTCTATGATCCACTTTTTTGGTCTTAGTGAGAACTGGAGCAGCAGGGTTCTGGACTACACCTGCAGCTGTTTGATGGACTTTTTACGGAGACCTGTAAGGACAGTATGACAGTAATCTACTGAAGATAAATGGATGGGCATGTTTTTCTAAATCCTGCTGAGTCATCAGTACATTAATCTTTGACATGTTCTTTAAGTGATTAAAAGGCGACTTCACAACCGTCTTTATGTAACTGCTACAATTCAGGTCTGAGTCCAGGACTACAGCAAGATCCTTGGCTTTCAGTCTTTTTTCCTTGGCTCCGAAAATTATGTAGCATTTTGTCCTCATTTAACTGAAGAGAGTTCTGGGACATCCAGTCTCATATTTGGAAACATGGAAAACCTGCGGGACAGTGGCCATCGATGACCGACTTTAGACACCCCTGAGATAGGCCTTTCGCATACAAAAGCAGGACAGAACATCAAACTCCAGAACACAATAAAAAGGCAGTCCCTTCAACAATAACCTCAAATTTCTATTAAAATTAAAGAACAAACAATAAAAGCAGAGTAGAACAATAAATAATTTTCTTCTTTCTTTTTTTTTTTTTTTTTTTTTTAGAAAATCATTCCCTACTCTATAATAACAGTCTCCCGCTTTTGTAAAAACTCTGCAGGTTTTTACACACAGTGGTCAGTTTCATTTGGACATTTCTTGAGCAACATCTGTTTTGCCACAATAATTTTATTTTTCAGAGAAAATGGATGTGGACGCAAACATGAAGGTCTATATGAGCTGCTGAAATGAGCAGGAGTTGGGGAAAAACAAAAAGTAAAATTTAGTGTGATTATTCTTCAAACAGGCATGAAGAACTCGAGGCTGGGCGGAGCTTTCTGACAGGGTCTGACACACGGCTCATTTTCCCCCAGTCTGATTGGCTCTGAGCGGGCACACACGTCCAGGGCTCATGTGTGATTGTGCAACGTTCCCACTGACAGGCTCTAGATGTTAACAGAGCAGTGGCTTTGTATTAGTTTAGTATTTGTTTTGTTTTTACATTTTTGTTTGGTTGTTGTTGTTGTTGTTTGTGTTTTACAGTTTTTCAATCCTATTATTTGAGTAAAACAGCAATCTCCCTTTACTTGTCATTATCTGCAAAGATTATAGATATTAAAAAAAACGAGGATTATATATTAGATTGGATCCCAGGGGGGCCAAGTGGGGGCCTGAGGTCTGCGGGATGTGGCGCTTGTCAGGCTCGGTGTTTGGGTGGGTCACTGTGGGGGGTGCTGAGTGTCTGGCCAGTTTGGGGCTTGGGTCACCCAGGACAGGCACCCCTTGGGGACAGGCCGGGGGGCAACCGGGGGTTCAAGGCAGTTGGGTGCTGGCCTTGGCTTGGCAACTGGGTTGCGGTTGTGTGGGCTGGGTGGGGGGCTTGTGCCTCTGCGTCTGGGGGCTGCCTCCTCCTGGGTTGAGGGGGCCCTGCCTGGGCTTGGTGGGGCTTGGTCGTCTGGGATGGGCCATCAGGGCCATGCAGCCCTGCTACCCGGCGAGTACTCAGGACTACAGTGTGTCCGCAGAGGGGTCGAAGATTGGGGGGACTAGGGTTCATGGGAGGTGGGATTGGTGAGGCAGGTTTTGCAGAGGTATTTGTGTCTGTACGGTATGTTCTCACAAGATAACTAAATGCGCTGAGCATCCGGCATGTGTGTGCATGTCTGACTCTGGTTACATATCTCATATGTTAAAGCTGCTAACCCCCCCCCCACCCCCACCCCACAGTGTTGAGTGGAAAAGTGAGGTCAGGCTTCTTTATGTTTCTAAAAATGATGTGCAGCATAAAGAGGACTGATACAAGGAAGTCAGACCATACTGTAGTCTTATGAAAAGGATGGTAGCCTTATGTTGAAGCTGTAGATGAGATCAATCCTCACTGCTGTCATTTTACAAACATACAACTATGTTTGTTACAAATACAGCAGCCAATGGTTGATCCTGCATGCATCCATACTGCAGGCTGTTGGTGGTGTGATGTCGTGGGGGATATTTAGTTGGTACCTTTACGACCACGTTGTACTATTTTCTGATGGCTACTTCCAGCAGGATGATGCACCATGTCACAAATCATCAGAAAATGTTTCCTTGAACATAAGTTCACTTTACTCCAACGGCCTCCTGTCACCAATCTCAAGCCAGTAGATTGTGTTTGAGATGTGGTGGAAATGGGAGGTTGCAACAAATCTGTAGCAACTGTGATCATGTCAAAAGGGAGCAAAATCTCTGTGGAATGTTTCTAACACAACATTGAATCTATGCCATAATGAGCTAAGGCAGTTCTAAAGGAAAAACTGGGTCCATCCTGGAACTGGTAGCAAGGTGGACCTCATAAAGTGGCCAGTAAATGTACAGTCCCAGTCAAAAGTTTACACACACTTTAAAAAGAGTGTGTAAACGTTTGAGTGGGGCTGTATGTGGAGCTGAAACCGAGCTGAATATTTGCACAGATTTATGGTTAAAACATGTGCTCATTTATTAAAAAGCTAACCAGCCTGATCCTATAAGTTTCTCTAAACTGAACAAAGAATAAACAGTTGCATTCTTGTTCAAATCATCTTCAACACTATTATAGAAGACACATAGTTTAAGGAAAAGGAAACTGCAGCAGCTATCTTCTTCATTATCAACGCAGACGAGACTTAAAAGTCCATTTTTACCACAGTAACATGTTTGGTGCCCTCTTTTCAAACCTGCTTATCAGAAAAAAGAATGTTTTTCAATTAAACTAGAGAAAACAGAGTCATATTTGAACTATTCCACCAGTACCAACTTGTTGAGCTGTGAGTGACCGCCCCGCACCCCGGTCTTATTGAGCAGATAAGCAGGAGGATGTTGAAATGTAACTTAAAGCTATTAGATGCTGCAGGAAGCACATGGAAAGCAGACTGTAAGGTGGAACTCCAGCCTGTCAAATTTTGTGAGTTTTTTGCATCAGTGACAAACTTTAAGTAAACTGTTATATTTCCACATAAACAGGTCCGTTCTCCAGCTTAAATATTATTTTCTACCTTTTTTTTAGAAATATTCATCTGTTCACCATGTGGCTGATACATGCTATTAAACTAACACTCTGGTTAACTGTTTGTCTTGGATTATTTTGGTACAAATTAAAATATATAATAAATAAGTAGTCAATATTTCTCATTGTGTGTTTACATTGGGTGCAGTTGTTTACAGTTTGTGCTGGAGATAAGTGTATGTAACATATAAAATTAATGAAAATTAATTTAGCTGTAACTTTATGGGATTTCTAAGTAAAACACTGAATGTGTTTATTTGCTGAAATGAAGTGAATTAGTTAGTTATTTATTTATCTGCCTCTTGATGCCCAAAGAGCCCATTTATAGTTTTTATATTCTTTGTTGTTTGTTTTGTGTGTGTGTGTATGTGTCATGTGAAAGTCTGATGGTGTCGCTCACATCATCAACGTGTCCAGATGTGTCCTGCAGCAAAGTAGCTGACGGTAACCTAGAAACCAGGGGAGGGAGGGAATTCTTGGGCAGGTTTTGCATTCTGCAGGGTATCTGCTTCTGCAGGTTCTTCCCAAGATAAATGACAATGTGCAGTAAGCATGCATGTGTGTGCACGTGCACAAAGTCAATATGTCAACGTGTTATTAACTTATAATGAAGAGGACTGTTTTAGAGCCAAGCTATCATGGTATAGCTCCATTACTACAGTATGTATTTTAGATACATTCTTTCATCATAGGTATATGCTTCATTTTTCATTAGTAATGTCTCATCGTAGTTCTTTAAAACTCAAACGTGTGAAACTCACTTCCTCTTGAAGCAGATGCTGCAACGAAACTGCAAAAGTTTGTTGTGATATTCTCCAGCACGGGTGCAACATCCATGTGATACTTGTTGCTCTTGAATCATAATTGGAAATAATCAGCTGATCAGCTTTTCTGTCGCTAGTACGCCTGTTCCTTGGTTTATCTCTCGCTAAGGAGGAAAGCAGCAGGATGTTTATAAAACAGAAGCCTGTGTCAACTTTGTTTGCATTTCTTTTATATTGTTTTCATTATTAGCTGAACATTGCTGGAGACACAGCTGTAAGATCTACTGGTCAGAATGGATCAGATTCAGAAAGCTGGGACCAAGATTAAACAAGCTGGTGCCTTCTCTGAATTATTGGGGCTGTGCAGATGTTGGATATGCAGGTTTAACCTTCAGCAGGCAAGAATGTGGTCAAGTGGAATTATGAACATGTGAAAAAAGTCAGAGCAGCACCCTTTTCTGAACATACAGTTGACAGGTTGAAGTGGTAAAAAAAAGGTTCTATATTTATAAGCAGGGTAAATCTGGAAAAGTTTTGATGAGGATCCATAAGGGTGGACAAATGAGATCTTTATTATTAAATATTTATTTCTAAAAGCAGATGTTTGATTACATATTATTACAACTGAACAGACCATCAGATGTTTAACAAACAGCCAATGATGTTTTTCCAGTCAAACTACATTCAGAAGTGCAGCGCATGCTGCATTTACTGACACTTGGGACATCTGAAGTTTATCCAAGTTTGATATTTGGGAGCAATTCATTTTCCCCAGTCATGCCTGTCCATGCAGATACACACACCTCTGATGATGAGTTATGAATTCATTAAACCAAAACCAGTCATGGTTCAGAAAGAAATGCAGACTTTGACACAGTTTGATCATATTGGGAAACAATATGATCAAACTGTGCCCCCCCCCCTCCACACACACACACACACACACACACACACACACAAATCACATCCCTCCAACGTCAAGGAAATTCTCAACTAAATCATATTTAGAAAAGTAGGAATTTTATCCTGGTTTTCAGTTCACTTATTGGCACAAACTCTGAAAAGAAACAGGCTGAGAAATTAAAAACAGAAAAAGAAATACTGAAGCAGAAAGAAGTCATTTTAAATAGAACAACACTCAGACATCTGTTGCATTTAATAAGACATCAACTTTCAGTGAAGCATAACAAGATTTTAAATTCACTTTTAAAACAAAAAGACTGAAAAAAGACATTTCTTGATAAGTAATCATAATTTAAAAAAATTAACAGGAAATTTTGGATTTAGTAATAATTTGACTAAATCAGAAGAAAAAGTAAAAGGTGGTGATAACAGTTTCTCCCTCAATGTTTTGTTTTTCAGTTTCTATTATCTACAATGGGATCCTCTGCAGCTCAGATTACAAGTGTGGCTTTTGGAGTAATGTACTCATTTTACTCACTGTGTCCTGCGCTCTTCCTCGTGGTCTTCCACAGGACCCCCTGGGACAGCACAGGTAATGAAACACATTAAATGAACTTACAGTGATCCTGAGATTAGCTCCTCTGCAGTAAAGATCAACTGGGACAAATTACAAAATGTGTTTTAGAAAAATTCAAAGTTCTCATTGTATAAATCGGAGTTCAGTCCTGTTTGCTACTTAGATTATTATTGCCAACATCGTTGCATAACCAGGGTTGAGGCAACATTAAATGTTTACTTGCCTGAATATTTACAAAGTAACTAGAAGGATTACTTAACTGTTGTACAAGACACTGTAGAGTTCCACTAACGCAGTTTTCTCAATACTGGTCCTTCAGACTCCCTGTCCAGCATGTTTTAAAGGGAATCGGACTTTAACTCACCTGATCCAGATTCATGAACTTCCTCATCAAATTATTTGCAGCCTATTAAGCCATTTATTTAATTCAGGTGTGTTAAAGAGTTGCTGCTAAGACATGCAGGACAAAGAGTGCCAATGTGGGGCAAACACCAGCAGTTTGGACATGAAACAATAAAAGTGTTGCTATCGGTACCATTGGCTTAGAGATTAGAAATGTTGTTTCACAGTGTATCAGTCACAATTTTCAAAATGTGGTGGGGAAGGGGCCCCTTGGAACAGGCCCAGGGGCCTGTGAACTTTTAATCCGGCCCTGGTTCAGGTGGATTATTTTCAACAGTTGAATGTTGTGGGAAAATTCTGGGTACAGCACAGCGTCACTGCAGAGAGGAGATGAAAATGTGTGCTGTGGTTGGATTACAAGACCTTGGTTAGCACAGTAATTCCTACTTTTTTTTAAGAGATGTGGGTGCCCATGGTGATGATAATGAGGGATCCAGGAGGGAAGTTCAGTCCAGACCAGCGGGTGGAAAAAGATGGACAAGCTGCTCAGAGATTATTGTTGATAGACCTGGATGGCTGCCAGCAGGGGGTAATTGACCAGTGGAGAATGTTGTTGCGAAGATGATCTCAAGATGGACGTGTAGAACTTGATAGTGAAGGCAACAAGGAGCTCAGGAAAATCCAATCGAGGAGGATTCTGGAAAAACACAGAACGAGCAGGATTTCACTGGGATCACAGGCGATCACATTCACACAGGTGGGCTTGGGTTTTACCACAGGGCTCAAGCGATGAAGGAGGACTGGCAGCAGATACACACCAGGAGAAGATGCTGATTCACCGCAGATGCATAGGAAAGCGCAGCTGTGATAAATCACCCTCCAGACACTGGTCCAACACCACCCTCTGGTGGAAACCTAAAAAAAACAACAACCCCACAGAAAACAACCTGGATCCCTGACAATCAGTCCTACCTCCACATGACCAAGGAGAAGAGTAGAACTTTCTTCTCTGGAAGAGGACTTGCTTGTCTTCCTCTATGTAAGACGTTGACACGTGGAAGTAGTTCCATGTTTCCCCAAAAACCTGACCGCTATAAAAAGAGGCTGTGGTTTTTTTCAATCCCATACTGTTAATCATTGATGGCCATAAGTTTTCTCTCGAGAACACAGAACAGGTGACTGTAGCAGAACAACCATCATGCAAACAAACTTTCATTATATTATTTATTTTCAGAGGATTTCTCCTTTTTTAGAACAAGAAACAATATATTGATCTGCATCTTAACCTTCTATTATGATTGTAAAATATTTCAACCCTTCTTTCCTTACTTATGGACAACAGCAGTGTGCTAAATGGTGGCCATGAAACAAAACAATGCAAAAACAACAACAACAAAGCAGACTACATTGTGAAAGTAACAGTTGCAAGACATAAAATCATTATTAACCACAACACAGCAAAGGAAAGTCTTACTACTTGGTCCAGCAGTAATACAAATTCAAAATCACATATCAAGCAGACACAAACTACAACCGTCAGTGATGCTAAAGCTGTTGAAGTAATGCAGAGGGTGCATCTATGTGGGTGATGCAGCCGGTGTGCTGCTGCTTTTGAGTGGAGGTGTGTTCTGCTTCTTCTACAAGAGGATCATTCCTTTGGTTGGGGGCTTTTCTGTGCCTAGGAAATTATACGTGGAAATGTTCTATTCTATTCTATTTGCATGTAAATTAAGAAAAAAATCTCTGATCTCATTTTGCAAAATTACCTGCATTTTGCATTAATTGCAAATTTAAGATAAAACTGGAAAGGTTCATTGATTTCAAAGTTTTATGAAATAATCACCTGTTTTCTAAGTTTAAAATGTTATTTTACTTGAATTTTTAAGGATTAAAACCAGTTTCACAGAGCACATGTTCCTGGTAGCCGTTGTGGCTTCATCACTCAGTTTGTCAGCACATGCAGTCCAGTCGTCCTGTCACAACACTGCAGTCAGTGTACAGGTATGTGAGCAGAAAAAAACTCTCAGTAGGATTACTTGGAGGGAAAAAAAGCTTAGTTTGCCCTGAACTTGCATGACAAAAACACAGCTGATGGTGTTTGGACCAAGTGTCAACAGTAAATCTACCTTTGTTGACCATTACCAATCTGGGTTTTAAACTGGACAACTACATCGCAGTGTCATTAAGTATTGTCTTTTTTTCATTAAGGCGGTTGGTAAAAGTTCAATCTCTTCTCACCAGGAAGCACTTAGAAAGCCTGATGCATGCTTTTATTTAATTCTGCTCTGATTTATGATCAGAATTTTATTTCTGGCTGCTCTGACTGAATATCAGCCTGTGGTATTGAGGTGTAATTTATCTAGATATTATTTTCTTATTTCATAGCATACTTTCGCAATTACTGCATGTTTGAACAATGCAGGAAGCCGCGGGGAGCTGTGGTGTGTTTGTGTTTCTGTTCTGTCTGTAATTGGGATTGAAAGGTTGGTTTGGTGGGAATGATTTTGAACTGGAAAGCGCTTTGAGACACTTTTTGTTGGAAAAGTGCTTCATAAATAAAGTTTGAATGGAACTGAGCAGCGCAGCTACAACATAATGCTGCATCAGGTTTTGCACACCTATGGCAGACAAAATAAATCGCTTTTAGGTGATGTAATGCTGGTATAGGAGGTATATGTCATGGCCAGTTGTAAAAAGGAAAACCAACAACCAGACATGCTACTAGAGAACAGGTTTGCTACCCTGCTGCATGCCTCTGGATCTAAATATGATGACCTGGATCAAATCTCCTTAGGTTCGACTGAAGAAGACTCACAGAGTAAAAGGCAGCGCAAAAGGCAAAAGGTTTGGCCCCAGACTGGTTGTTGGTGAACTTGGTGTGAGAGATGTGAGAAACGTTTGCAGTGAAAAACGTATAAAAGTCTTGTGCTTTCTGAAGGATGTGGTATCTGATGTGAGAGACAAAATGACACAAACTGTGGCTGCACATTGTGAAAAACCTAATGCCGCATGTGGAGTCGAACTGCTGCAAGAAAGCCGCTGCTCATCCCTCTCATCAGAAGAGGAGTGGAAAGATTCAGCAGACTGTTTATGGCTGCCAGCTGCATGTACATACTGTCAGTTAATTTCATAGACAATTTCAGCTTTTTCTGGGACTGCAGGCACTTTTTAGGCAAATGGATTCTGCGCAGACAGGTCTGGAGTGAGAGTGCTCACCTCAAACTTGTTTTATTTTCTGAACACTGTTTCTTCAGATACCAGACAAGAGAAAACAAAGTAACACGATAAGACAGAACCGAGCAGAAAAACTAAAATAAAACCACCTCAACGTGAAGACCATGAGCTACAGGAAAGTCCATCCAACCTGACTGGAAACTCCCCGCTCCTCTCATGGATCTGATGCTGTGCTGCAACCATTCAACCATCACCCATTTTTAGTTTAGCCTTTAACTAAGTTTTAACATGTTTATAGTATAGTGTTTCATATATTTATTTACATATTAGTATAAATTTTATTATTTTATTATTTTTGGATGGATTTTACTTTTGTGTTGTTATCACTCCAGTTCTCTCCTCATTGGGGTCCTCTTCACCGAGGACTGCCCCTGCTCTGACTGCATGGGTGTTGCTGTGGGGGCTGGTGGGGCGGGATCCAGCGCTGCAGCCTTACAGTTGTGGCGTGAGTCCTGTCTGCCGATGTAGGGGTAACCCTTTGTGTAGATGCTCCCTGAGGATATCGTTTCCTTATATGGTGCACATGTACCTGGCCATTAGTCTTCTTTTAACTGTTATAGGGGCTAATAGGGCACGGGTGAGGGGAGTTGTGGGTGGGTGTAAGAAAACTGTGGATGTATGTGTGTGTGTTTTATCTAGTTGGTGTAAGTTGTTTTATTATGTGAAGTACTTTGTATTGGTTTTTTTTTAAGCACAAAAAGTGCTATACAAATAAAGTTTGATTTGATTTGATCAAAAAGTGAGTGGTGTAACACATTTCTCCTGGTTCCCAGTAAAATCTTACCAGCACTGACCAATGTAAGAGCAAATGGCAGGTGCCTCTCAGTGTGCGGTTGTGTGATGACAATAACTAGTGTCCACATCAGTCCAGTCACTGAGGGGCAGTTTTAGGCAGACGGTTGCCACGTTCTGGCAGCAAACCTCCTTTAAACTGGTCTGACCAGCCAGTACGGTTTGCTCTTTGTGCGTTAGGTCAGTTTGGTTTGTTCTTAGGTTGCTTTATTTTGTGTTACTTTTTTAAATTATTTTGAATTCCCTTTAGGACTTGATTTGGTTTTGTTCATTTGGCATATTTTGCAGACCTAATACTTTTGTGTGTAATTTAGGATACATAAAACTCATTCTTTTTGAAGCCACCTGTCTTTCACATTTTGTCACCACCTTCCTTCCTCACATGAACCCAAATGATGTTTAGTTTATGAAGCTGGAGTAAAAAGAACACACAAAGCTTCAAATACAGCTTCGTGGGGGTCTTGGTCTCCCACTTTTTTTTTTTTTATTGCCAGTGCTTTTTAACTCTGAATAAACAAGAAATTCACCAACACATTTCAGGCACATTTTACAATACAAGCTATTTAGAAAAATATGAAATACGGGTAATAATTTAGTAGAACAAGATGGCAGTAGCACCTAGATGGACAAACAGAAAGAATAATCACTACACTGCCTCCTCATCATAATACAGTTGCTGTGCAAAGATATGACAAAAAATGTTAAACACAAGCAAATGTTACACAAACAAAATTACAAAATGGCATTTAAAACAAACAAAAAAAAATTCCTACCTTGCACATGCAATGACATCCAACACACGTGCTGCTCTCTCGTTAAAGTCAGAACTAAAACATACGGTGAGACCTTTTTCCATTATTATGGTCCTTGACTGTGGAACAGCCTGCTAGAGAGCCTCAGGGCCGCAGAGACTGTTGAGGTTTTGAAGAAGAGGCTCAAGACACACCTTTTTAGCTTAGCATTTAACCGAATTTTATTCTATTTTATTTACTTATCTTATTTTACTTCATTTATTATCTTTTTTTTTTTTTTAATTATTTAATTTGATTTCTTATTTTTAGTACATTATTGTGAAGTCCTTTCAAGTATTTTTTATTGTTGTTGCTCTTATTACTTCTTACTGTTTCTTAAGGTTATTTACTTCTGGTTTTAACTCCAGTGTTTTCCTTATGGGGATCCAGCACGCTGGGAGCCCTGCCTGTTTGGTCTGGGGACCGCTGTCATGGCGACCACTACTATTTGGGTCCAGCACTGCAGCTTTACGGCTGCGGGATGGGCCCTTGGCTGCCTGGGAGTTGTGCGGTTGCTGTGGCGGAAGCCGCTATAATCATGCAGGGGACTTGCCCCTGGTGTGGATGAATGCCTCGGTATCGTTTCCTCACATCAGCACAAAGTCACAATCTTTATCACTTAATTAATGTTTTATTTGTTTTATTATACTTTGTTCGGTTAAAGAGAAAGTATTGAGGGAATGAAGTATTTCGGGGAATTTCGGGGTGGGGTGGGGGATGAGGGGTGTTTGCTCTCTGTCCTTGTGTGTGCATGAGTGTGTGGAAAAAGCTTGCATCTTTCTTGTTTTTAAATGTCTTGTTATCTACGGTTTGTTTTAATCCTCATGACTTGATTTTATCTTGTAAAGCACTTTGTGTTGCATGAAAAGTGCTCAAGAAATAAAGTTTGATTTGATTTGATTACCATCAACATTCCTAGCACTGCAACAACACAAAATATAGATTGTAATCAATATGTTAAACAAACTCAGTCATTATATAACAGGATTGTGCTGATTGCTTATTAAATAGCACAGGAATGCTAACTTCTCTCCTCACCACTACCATGTGCAATCTTCCCCTCCAGCGTCTACTTCCTGGAAATATTTTTCCCATGAGCACCTTAAACAAGGCAATCACCTGCACCAACACATCAATAGCCCCCCAGCTGTTCATAATCGGGTTAAATTTCTAGATTTGTCTCGCCAGCAATACGAAATAAAGTGTATTTCTACATTTTCAGTTTGTTTTTTATTTTCCACCAGCTGGTTACATTTACATTTCATATTTGTTAGGCAAGACAATGCAAAGCAAGGTAATGCAAGGCAAGACAAGACAACGCAGAACATGGCACGCCAATGCTGCTCCCAGCTAGGCAAATCTATTTGTATGTCCATTTCATGTATAGAATTGAAACTGCTTTACAGAAAAATAAACTTTGACGATGCAGCAAGTAAGCATTAAAAAAAAACTTTAAAAAGGAATTAAATGAATAAAAAAAAGCTAAAAATAAAAGAAAAGTAGATCAAATGCATTGAATAAAAGCTGTATTGTGACTAATTATTCATTAATTTATTTATTGTCCTAACCGCTTAGTCCAATTCAGGGTCGCGGGGAAGCTGGAGCCTATCCCAGCTGCCTTTGGGCGAAAGGCAAGGTATACCCTGGACAGCTCACCAGTCCATCGCAGGGCTTGTGATTAATTAACAGGCTACAAATAAAAATGTTTTTAATCTTAATTTAAAACAGCTGAGAGTTTCCTGCAGTTTTCTGTGAGTTTGCTCCACATATGAGAAGCCTGAAAACTGAAGACTGTCTCTCCATGTTATAACTGGGAACAGAACATAGACTGGACCCTGATGGCATGAGGGATCTGGGTGGTTCATAACAAACCAGAAGATTCTGAATACACTTTGACCAAAGCCCATTCAGTGCTTTATAAACTAAAAACAGGATTTTGAGGTCAATTCAATGATAAATGAAGCCTGGCACGCCAGACTGGAGGTGCTCCATATATTCAATACAGATGGACTAAATCTGGAATCCCTTCCGTTCACGGAGATTGGCATCGGTATTAAACAAACCGGCCACTCTGATTGGTTGATCTGAGGAGAGTCTTGCTTCTTGTCCTGCGTCACCACATTTTCTTCAAAAAATTCAAGATGGTGGACGGATGTAGCATGAGTTCGTTTCTTTTTGCCGACTTACGATTAGGTTAAAAAAGCAGCACCGAAAACTAGACAGGTCATTTATGTCTTCTGTACTGCACACCATGTTTATTTTCTTCTGTTGTGTTCGCTCTACTAAACATTTCCGGACATTGTAGGCTGCCGCTTTACTGACATCACGTTTTCACGCCATTTTTCTGGTTGGTTTACTCTGCGCTGTTTGTCCCGCCCTAGAAATCCGTTGATGTGAGTGATTCCTCAGATTCTACTTTGGTACAGCAAGAGAGTCTGGCTTGCCAGGCTATGATAGATGGGAATCCAATGTACAGATCTGGAGACTGGACTTCTATGATCCACTTTTTTGGTCTTAGTGAGAACTGGAGCAGCAGGGTTCTGGACTACACCTGCAGCTGTTTGATGGACTTTTTACGGAGACCTGTAAGGACAGTATGACAGTAATCTACTGAAGATAAATGGATGGGCATGTTTTTCTAAATCCTGCTGAGTCATCAGTACATTAATCTTTGACATGTTCTTTAAGTGATTAAAAGGCGACTTCACAACCGTCTTTATGTAACTGCTACAATTCAGGTCTGAGTCCAGGACTACAGCAAGATCCTTGGCTTTCAGTCTTTTTTCCTTGGCTCCGAAAATTATGTAGCATTTTGTCCTCATTTAACTGAAGAGAGTTCTGGGACATCCAGTCTCATATTTGGAAACATGGAAAACCTGCGGGACAGTGGCCATCGATGACCGACTTTAGACACCCCTGAGATAGGCCTTTCGCATACAAAAGCAGGACAGAACATCAAACTCCAGAACACAATAAAAAGGCAGTCCCTTCAACAATAACCTCAAATTTCTATTAAAATTAAAGAACAAACAATAAAAGCAGAGTAGAACAATAAATAATTTTCTTCTTTCTTTTTTTTTTTTTTTTTTTTTTAGAAAATCATTCCCTACTCTATAATAACAGTCTCCCGCTTTTGTAAAAACTCTGCAGGTTTTTACACACAGTGGTCAGTTTCATTTGGACATTTCTTGAGCAACATCTGTTTTGCCACAATAATTTTATTTTTCAGAGAAAATGGATGTGGACGCAAACATGAAGGTCTATATGAGCTGCTGAAATGAGCAGGAGTTGGGGAAAAACAAAAAGTAAAATTTAGTGTGATTATTCTTCAAACAGGCATGAAGAACTCGAGGCTGGGCGGAGCTTTCTGACAGGGTCTGACACACGGCTCATTTTCCCCCAGTCTGATTGGCTCTGAGCGGGCACACACGTCCAGGGCTCATGTGTGATTGTGCAACGTTCCCACTGACAGGCTCTAGATGTTAACAGAGCAGTGGCTTTGTATTAGTTTAGTATTTGTTTTGTTTTTACATTTTTGTTTGGTTGTTGTTGTTGTTGTTTGTGTTTTACAGTTTTTCAATCCTATTATTTGAGTAAAACAGCAATCTCCCTTTACTTGTCATTATCTGCAAAGATTATAGATATTAAAAAAAACGAGGATTATATATTAGATTGGATCCCAGGGGGGCCAAGTGGGGGCCTGAGGTCTGCGGGATGTGGCGCTTGTCAGGCTCGGTGTTTGGGTGGGTCACTGTGGGGGGTGCTGAGTGTCTGGCCAGTTTGGGGCTTGGGTCACCCAGGACAGGCACCCCTTGGGGACAGGCCGGGGGGCAACCGGGGGTTCAAGGCAGTTGGGTGCTGGCCTTGGCTTGGCAACTGGGTTGCGGTTGTGTGGGCTGGGTGGGGGGCTTGTGCCTCTGCGTCTGGGGGCTGCCTCCTCCTGGGTTGAGGGGGCCCTGCCTGGGCTTGGTGGGGCTTGGTCGTCTGGGATGGGCCATCAGGGCCATGCAGCCCTGCTACCCGGCGAGTACTCAGGACTACAGTGTGTCCGCAGAGGGGTCGAAGATTGGGGGGACTAGGGTTCATGGGAGGTGGGATTGGTGAGGCAGGTTTTGCAGAGGTATTTGTGTCTGTACGGTATGTTCTCACAAGATAACTAAATGCGCTGAGCATCCGGCATGTGTGTGCATGTCTGACTCTGGTTACATATCTCATATGTTAAAGCTGCTAACCCCCCCCCCACCCCCACCCCACAGTGTTGAGTGGAAAAGTGAGGTCAGGCTTCTTTATGTTTCTAAAAATGATGTGCAGCATAAAGAGGACTGATACAAGGAAGTCAGACCATACTGTAGTCTTATGAAAAGGATGGTAGCCTTATGTTGAAGCTGTAGATGAGATCAATCCTCACTGCTGTCATTTTACAAACATACAACTATGTTTGTTACAAATACAGCAGCCAATGGTTGATCCTGCATGCATCCATACTGCAGGCTGTTGGTGGTGTGATGTCGTGGGGGATATTTAGTTGGTACCTTTACGACCACGTTGTACTATTTTCTGATGGCTACTTCCAGCAGGATGATGCACCATGTCACAAATCATCAGAAAATGTTTCCTTGAACATAAGTTCACTTTACTCCAACGGCCTCCTGTCACCAATCTCAAGCCAGTAGATTGTGTTTGAGATGTGGTGGAAATGGGAGGTTGCAACAAATCTGTAGCAACTGTGATCATGTCAAAAGGGAGCAAAATCTCTGTGGAATGTTTCTAACACAACATTGAATCTATGCCATAATGAGCTAAGGCAGTTCTAAAGGAAAAACTGGGTCCATCCTGGAACTGGTAGCAAGGTGGACCTCATAAAGTGGCCAGTAAATGTACAGTCCCAGTCAAAAGTTTACACACACTTTAAAAAGAGTGTGTAAACGTTTGAGTGGGGCTGTATGTGGAGCTGAAACCGAGCTGAATATTTGCACAGATTTATGGTTAAAACATGTGCTCATTTATTAAAAAGCTAACCAGCCTGATCCTATAAGTTTCTCTAAACTGAACAAAGAATAAACAGTTGCATTCTTGTTCAAATCATCTTCAACACTATTATAGAAGACACATAGTTTAAGGAAAAGGAAACTGCAGCAGCTATCTTCTTCATTATCAACGCAGACGAGACTTAAAAGTCCATTTTTACCACAGTAACATGTTTGGTGCCCTCTTTTCAAACCTGCTTATCAGAAAAAAGAATGTTTTTCAATTAAACTAGAGAAAACAGAGTCATATTTGAACTATTCCACCAGTACCAACTTGTTGAGCTGTGAGTGACCGCCCCGCACCCCGGTCTTATTGAGCAGATAAGCAGGAGGATGTTGAAATGTAACTTAAAGCTATTAGATGCTGCAGGAAGCACATGGAAAGCAGACTGTAAGGTGGAACTCCAGCCTGTCAAATTTTGTGAGTTTTTTGCATCAGTGACAAACTTTAAGTAAACTGTTATATTTCCACATAAACAGGTCCGTTCTCCAGCTTAAATATTATTTTCTACCTTTTTTTTAGAAATATTCATCTGTTCACCATGTGGCTGATACATGCTATTAAACTAACACTCTGGTTAACTGTTTGTCTTGGATTATTTTGGTACAAATTAAAATATATAATAAATAAGTAGTCAATATTTCTCATTGTGTGTTTACATTGGGTGCAGTTGTTTACAGTTTGTGCTGGAGATAAGTGTATGTAACATATAAAATTAATGAAAATTAATTTAGCTGTAACTTTATGGGATTTCTAAGTAAAACACTGAATGTGTTTATTTGCTGAAATGAAGTGAATTAGTTAGTTATTTATTTATCTGCCTCTTGATGCCCAAAGAGCCCATTTATAGTTTTTATATTCTTTGTTGTTTGTTTTGTGTGTGTGTGTATGTGTCATGTGAAAGTCTGATGGTGTCGCTCACATCATCAACGTGTCCAGATGTGTCCTGCAGCAAAGTAGCTGACGGTAACCTAGAAACCAGGGGAGGGAGGGAATTCTTGGGCAGGTTTTGCATTCTGCAGGGTATCTGCTTCTGCAGGTTCTTCCCAAGATAAATGACAATGTGCAGTAAGCATGCATGTGTGTGCACGTGCACAAAGTCAATATGTCAACGTGTTATTAACTTATAATGAAGAGGACTGTTTTAGAGCCAAGCTATCATGGTATAGCTCCATTACTACAGTATGTATTTTAGATACATTCTTTCATCATAGGTATATGCTTCATTTTTCATTAGTAATGTCTCATCGTAGTTCTTTAAAACTCAAACGTGTGAAACTCACTTCCTCTTGAAGCAGATGCTGCAACGAAACTGCAAAAGTTTGTTGTGATATTCTCCAGCACGGGTGCAACATCCATGTGATACTTGTTGCTCTTGAATCATAATTGGAAATAATCAGCTGATCAGCTTTTCTGTCGCTAGTACGCCTGTTCCTTGGTTTATCTCTCGCTAAGGAGGAAAGCAGCAGGATGTTTATAAAACAGAAGCCTGTGTCAACTTTGTTTGCATTTCTTTTATATTGTTTTCATTATTAGCTGAACATTGCTGGAGACACAGCTGTAAGATCTACTGGTCAGAATGGATCAGATTCAGAAAGCTGGGACCAAGATTAAACAAGCTGGTGCCTTCTCTGAATTATTGGGGCTGTGCAGATGTTGGATATGCAGGTTTAACCTTCAGCAGGCAAGAATGTGGTCAAGTGGAATTATGAACATGTGAAAAAAGTCAGAGCAGCACCCTTTTCTGAACATACAGTTGACAGGTTGAAGTGGTAAAAAAAAGGTTCTATATTTATAAGCAGGGTAAATCTGGAAAAGTTTTGATGAGGATCCATAAGGGTGGACAAATGAGATCTTTATTATTAAATATTTATTTCTAAAAGCAGATGTTTGATTACATATTATTACAACTGAACAGACCATCAGATGTTTAACAAACAGCCAATGATGTTTTTCCAGTCAAACTACATTCAGAAGTGCAGCGCATGCTGCATTTACTGACACTTGGGACATCTGAAGTTTATCCAAGTTTGATATTTGGGAGCAATTCATTTTCCCCAGTCATGCCTGTCCATGCAGATACACACACCTCTGATGATGAGTTATGAATTCATTAAACCAAAACCAGTCATGGTTCAGAAAGAAATGCAGACTTTGACACAGTTTGATCATATTGGGAAACAATATGATCAAACTGTGCCCCCCCCCCTCCACACACACACACACACACACACACACACACACAAATCACATCCCTCCAACGTCAAGGAAATTCTCAACTAAATCATATTTAGAAAAGTAGGAATTTTATCCTGGTTTTCAGTTCACTTATTGGCACAAACTCTGAAAAGAAACAGGCTGAGAAATTAAAAACAGAAAAAGAAATACTGAAGCAGAAAGAAGTCATTTTAAATAGAACAACACTCAGACATCTGTTGCATTTAATAAGACATCAACTTTCAGTGAAGCATAACAAGATTTTAAATTCACTTTTAAAACAAAAAGACTGAAAAAAGACATTTCTTGATAAGTAATCATAATTTAAAAAAATTAACAGGAAATTTTGGATTTAGTAATAATTTGACTAAATCAGAAGAAAAAGTAAAAGGTGGTGATAACAGTTTCTCCCTCAATGTTTTGTTTTTCAGTTTCTATTATCTACAATGGGATCCTCTGCAGCTCAGATTACAAGTGTGGCTTTTGGAGTAATGTACTCATTTTACTCACTGTGTCCTGCGCTCTTCCTCGTGGTCTTCCACAGGACCCCCTGGGACAGCACAGGTAATGAAACACATTAAATGAACTTACAGTGATCCTGAGATTAGCTCCTCTGCAGTAAAGATCAACTGGGACAAATTACAAAATGTGTTTTAGAAAAATTCAAAGTTCTCATTGTATAAATCGGAGTTCAGTCCTGTTTGCTACTTAGATTATTATTGCCAACATCGTTGCATAACCAGGGTTGAGGCAACATTAAATGTTTACTTGCCTGAATATTTACAAAGTAACTAGAAGGATTACTTAACTGTTGTACAAGACACTGTAGAGTTCCACTAACGCAGTTTTCTCAATACTGGTCCTTCAGACTCCCTGTCCAGCATGTTTTAAAGGGAATCGGACTTTAACTCACCTGATCCAGATTCATGAACTTCCTCATCAAATTATTTGCAGCCTATTAAGCCATTTATTTAATTCAGGTGTGTTAAAGAGTTGCTGCTAAGACATGCAGGACAAAGAGTGCCAATGTGGGGCAAACACCAGCAGTTTGGACATGAAACAATAAAAGTGTTGCTATCGGTACCATTGGCTTAGAGATTAGAAATGTTGTTTCACAGTGTATCAGTCACAATTTTCAAAATGTGGTGGGGAAGGGGCCCCTTGGAACAGGCCCAGGGGCCTGTGAACTTTTAATCCGGCCCTGGTTCAGGTGGATTATTTTCAACAGTTGAATGTTGTGGGAAAATTCTGGGTACAGCACAGCGTCACTGCAGAGAGGAGATGAAAATGTGTGCTGTGGTTGGATTACAAGACCTTGGTTAGCACAGTAATTCCTACTTTTTTTTAAGAGATGTGGGTGCCCATGGTGATGATAATGAGGGATCCAGGAGGGAAGTTCAGTCCAGACCAGCGGGTGGAAAAAGATGGACAAGCTGCTCAGAGATTATTGTTGATAGACCTGGATGGCTGCCAGCAGGGGGTAATTGACCAGTGGAGAATGTTGTTGCGAAGATGATCTCAAGATGGACGTGTAGAACTTGATAGTGAAGGCAACAAGGAGCTCAGGAAAATCCAATCGAGGAGGATTCTGGAAAAACACAGAACGAGCAGGATTTCACTGGGATCACAGGCGATCACATTCACACAGGTGGGCTTGGGTTTTACCACAGGGCTCAAGCGATGAAGGAGGACTGGCAGCAGATACACACCAGGAGAAGATGCTGATTCACCGCAGATGCATAGGAAAGCGCAGCTGTGATAAATCACCCTCCAGACACTGGTCCAACACCACCCTCTGGTGGAAACCTAAAAAAAACAACAACCCCACAGAAAACAACCTGGATCCCTGACAATCAGTCCTACCTCCACATGACCAAGGAGAAGAGTAGAACTTTCTTCTCTGGAAGAGGACTTGCTTGTCTTCCTCTATGTAAGACGTTGACACGTGGAAGTAGTTCCATGTTTCCCCAAAAACCTGACCGCTATAAAAAGAGGCTGTGGTTTTTTTCAATCCCATACTGTTAATCATTGATGGCCATAAGTTTTCTCTCGAGAACACAGAACAGGTGACTGTAGCAGAACAACCATCATGCAAACAAACTTTCATTATATTATTTATTTTCAGAGGATTTCTCCTTTTTTAGAACAAGAAACAATATATTGATCTGCATCTTAACCTTCTATTATGATTGTAAAATATTTCAACCCTTCTTTCCTTACTTATGGACAACAGCAGTGTGCTAAATGGTGGCCATGAAACAAAACAATGCAAAAACAACAACAACAAAGCAGACTACATTGTGAAAGTAACAGTTGCAAGACATAAAATCATTATTAACCACAACACAGCAAAGGAAAGTCTTACTACTTGGTCCAGCAGTAATACAAATTCAAAATCACATATCAAGCAGACACAAACTACAACCGTCAGTGATGCTAAAGCTGTTGAAGTAATGCAGAGGGTGCATCTATGTGGGTGATGCAGCCGGTGTGCTGCTGCTTTTGAGTGGAGGTGTGTTCTGCTTCTTCTACAAGAGGATCATTCCTTTGGTTGGGGGCTTTTCTGTGCCTAGGAAATTATACGTGGAAATGTTCTATTCTATTCTATTTGCATGTAAATTAAGAAAAAAATCTCTGATCTCATTTTGCAAAATTACCTGCATTTTGCATTAATTGCAAATTTAAGATAAAACTGGAAAGGTTCATTGATTTCAAAGTTTTATGAAATAATCACCTGTTTTCTAAGTTTAAAATGTTATTTTACTTGAATTTTTAAGGATTAAAACCAGTTTCACAGAGCACATGTTCCTGGTAGCCGTTGTGGCTTCATCACTCAGTTTGTCAGCACATGCAGTCCAGTCGTCCTGTCACAACACTGCAGTCAGTGTACAGGTATGTGAGCAGAAAAAAACTCTCAGTAGGATTACTTGGAGGGAAAAAAAGCTTAGTTTGCCCTGAACTTGCATGACAAAAACACAGCTGATGGTGTTTGGACCAAGTGTCAACAGTAAATCTACCTTTGTTGACCATTACCAATCTGGGTTTTAAACTGGACAACTACATCGCAGTGTCATTAAGTATTGTCTTTTTTTCATTAAGGCGGTTGGTAAAAGTTCAATCTCTTCTCACCAGGAAGCACTTAGAAAGCCTGATGCATGCTTTTATTTAATTCTGCTCTGATTTATGATCAGAATTTTATTTCTGGCTGCTCTGACTGAATATCAGCCTGTGGTATTGAGGTGTAATTTATCTAGATATTATTTTCTTATTTCATAGCATACTTTCGCAATTACTGCATGTTTGAACAATGCAGGAAGCCGCGGGGAGCTGTGGTGTGTTTGTGTTTCTGTTCTGTCTGTAATTGGGATTGAAAGGTTGGTTTGGTGGGAATGATTTTGAACTGGAAAGCGCTTTGAGACACTTTTTGTTGGAAAAGTGCTTCATAAATAAAGTTTGAATGGAACTGAGCAGCGCAGCTACAACATAATGCTGCATCAGGTTTTGCACACCTATGGCAGACAAAATAAATCGCTTTTAGGTGATGTAATGCTGGTATAGGAGGTATATGTCATGGCCAGTTGTAAAAAGGAAAACCAACAACCAGACATGCTACTAGAGAACAGGTTTGCTACCCTGCTGCATGCCTCTGGATCTAAATATGATGACCTGGATCAAATCTCCTTAGGTTCGACTGAAGAAGACTCACAGAGTAAAAGGCAGCGCAAAAGGCAAAAGGTTTGGCCCCAGACTGGTTGTTGGTGAACTTGGTGTGAGAGATGTGAGAAACGTTTGCAGTGAAAAACGTATAAAAGTCTTGTGCTTTCTGAAGGATGTGGTATCTGATGTGAGAGACAAAATGACACAAACTGTGGCTGCACATTGTGAAAAACCTAATGCCGCATGTGGAGTCGAACTGCTGCAAGAAAGCCGCTGCTCATCCCTCTCATCAGAAGAGGAGTGGAAAGATTCAGCAGACTGTTTATGGCTGCCAGCTGCATGTACATACTGTCAGTTAATTTCATAGACAATTTCAGCTTTTTCTGGGACTGCAGGCACTTTTTAGGCAAATGGATTCTGCGCAGACAGGTCTGGAGTGAGAGTGCTCACCTCAAACTTGTTTTATTTTCTGAACACTGTTTCTTCAGATACCAGACAAGAGAAAACAAAGTAACACGATAAGACAGAACCGAGCAGAAAAACTAAAATAAAACCACCTCAACGTGAAGACCATGAGCTACAGGAAAGTCCATCCAACCTGACTGGAAACTCCCCGCTCCTCTCATGGATCTGATGCTGTGCTGCAACCATTCAACCATCACCCATTTTTAGTTTAGCCTTTAACTAAGTTTTAACATGTTTATAGTATAGTGTTTCATATATTTATTTACATATTAGTATAAATTTTATTATTTTATTATTTTTGGATGGATTTTACTTTTGTGTTGTTATCACTCCAGTTCTCTCCTCATTGGGGTCCTCTTCACCGAGGACTGCCCCTGCTCTGACTGCATGGGTGTTGCTGTGGGGGCTGGTGGGGCGGGATCCAGCGCTGCAGCCTTACAGTTGTGGCGTGAGTCCTGTCTGCCGATGTAGGGGTAACCCTTTGTGTAGATGCTCCCTGAGGATATCGTTTCCTTATATGGTGCACATGTACCTGGCCATTAGTCTTCTTTTAACTGTTATAGGGGCTAATAGGGCACGGGTGAGGGGAGTTGTGGGTGGGTGTAAGAAAACTGTGGATGTATGTGTGTGTGTTTTATCTAGTTGGTGTAAGTTGTTTTATTATGTGAAGTACTTTGTATTGGTTTTTTTTTAAGCACAAAAAGTGCTATACAAATAAAGTTTGATTTGATTTGATCAAAAAGTGAGTGGTGTAACACATTTCTCCTGGTTCCCAGTAAAATCTTACCAGCACTGACCAATGTAAGAGCAAATGGCAGGTGCCTCTCAGTGTGCGGTTGTGTGATGACAATAACTAGTGTCCACATCAGTCCAGTCACTGAGGGGCAGTTTTAGGCAGACGGTTGCCACGTTCTGGCAGCAAACCTCCTTTAAACTGGTCTGACCAGCCAGTACGGTTTGCTCTTTGTGCGTTAGGTCAGTTTGGTTTGTTCTTAGGTTGCTTTATTTTGTGTTACTTTTTTAAATTATTTTGAATTCCCTTTAGGACTTGATTTGGTTTTGTTCATTTGGCATATTTTGCAGACCTAATACTTTTGTGTGTAATTTAGGATACATAAAACTCATTCTTTTTGAAGCCACCTGTCTTTCACATTTTGTCACCACCTTCCTTCCTCACATGAACCCAAATGATGTTTAGTTTATGAAGCTGGAGTAAAAAGAACACACAAAGCTTCAAATACAGCTTCGTGGGGGTCTTGGTCTCCCACTTTTTTTTTTTTTATTGCCAGTGCTTTTTAACTCTGAATAAACAAGAAATTCACCAACACATTTCAGGCACATTTTACAATACAAGCTATTTAGAAAAATATGAAATACGGGTAATAATTTAGTAGAACAAGATGGCAGTAGCACCTAGATGGACAAACAGAAAGAATAATCACTACACTGCCTCCTCATCATAATACAGTTGCTGTGCAAAGATATGACAAAAAATGTTAAACACAAGCAAATGTTACACAAACAAAATTACAAAATGGCATTTAAAACAAACAAAAAAAAATTCCTACCTTGCACATGCAATGACATCCAACACACGTGCTGCTCTCTCGTTAAAGTCAGAACTAAAACATACGGTGAGACCTTTTTCCATTATTATGGTCCTTGACTGTGGAACAGCCTGCTAGAGAGCCTCAGGGCCGCAGAGACTGTTGAGGTTTTGAAGAAGAGGCTCAAGACACACCTTTTTAGCTTAGCATTTAACCGAATTTTATTCTATTTTATTTACTTATCTTATTTTACTTCATTTATTATCTTCTTTTTTTTTTTAATTATTTAATTTGATTTCTTATTTTTAGTACATTATTGTGAAGTCCTTTCAAGTATTTTTTATTGTTGTTGCTCTTATTACTTCTTACTGTTTCTTAAGGTTATTTACTTCTGGTTTTAACTCCAGTGTTTTCCTTATGGGGATCCAGCACGTTGGGAGCCCTGCCTGTTTGGTCTGGGGACCGCTGTCATGGCGACCACTACTATTTGGGTCCAGCACTGCAGCTTTACGGCTGCGGGATGGGCCCTTGGCTGCCTGGGAGTTGTGCGGTTGCTGTGGCGGAAGCCGCTATAATCATGCAGGGGACTTGCCCCTGGTGTGGATGAATGCCTCGGTATCGTTTCCTCACATCAGCACAAAGTCACAATCTTTATCACTTAATTAATGTTTTATTTGTTTTATTATACTGTGTTCGGTTAAAGAGAAAGTATTGAGGGAATGAAGTATTTCGGGGAATTTCGGGGTGGGGTGGGGGATGAGGGGTGTTTGCTCTCTGTCCTTGTGTGTGCATGAGTGTGTGGAAAAAGCTTGCATCTTTCTTGTTTTTAAATGTCTTGTTATCTACGGTTTGTTTTAATCCTCATGACTTGATTTTATCTTGTAAAGCACTTTGTGTTGCATGAAAAGTGCTCAAGAAATAAAGTTTGATTTGATTTGATTACCATCAACATTCCTAGCACTGCAACAACACAAAATATAGATTGTAATCAATATGTTAAACAAACTCAGTCATTATATAACAGGATTGTGCTGATTGCTTATTAAATAGCACAGGAATGCTAACTTCTCTCCTCACCACTACCATGTGCAATCTTCCCCTCCAGCGTCTACTTCCTGGAAATATTTTTCCCATGAGCACCTTAAACAAGGCAATCACCTGCACCAACACATCAATAGCCCCCCAGCTGTTCATAATCGGGTTAAATTTCTAGATTTGTCTCGCCAGCAATACGAAATAAAGTGTATTTCTACATTTTCAGTTTGTTTTTTATTTTCCACCAGCTGGTTACATTTACATTTCATATTTGTTAGGCAAGACAATGCAAAGCAAGGTAATGCAAGGCAAGACAAGACAACGCAGAACATGGCACGCCAATGCTGCTCCCAGCTAGGCAAATCTATTTGTATGTCCATTTCATGTATAGAATTGAAACTGCTTTACAGAAAAATAAACTTTGACGATGCAGCAAGTAAGCATTAAAAAAAAACTTTAAAAAGGAATTAAATGAATAAAAAAAAGCTAAAAATAAAAGAAAAGTAGATCAAATGCATTGAATAAAAGCTGTATTGTGACTAATTATTCATTAATTTATTTATTGTCCTAACCGCTTAGTCCAATTCAGGGTCGCGGGGAAGCTGGAGCCTATCCCAGCTGCCTTTGGGCGAAAGGCAAGGTATACCCTGGACAGCTCACCAGTCCATCGCAGGGCTTGTGATTAATTAACAGGCTACAAATAAAAATGTTTTTAATCTTAATTTAAAACAGCTGAGAGTTTCCTGCAGTTTTCTGTGAGTTTGCTCCACATATGAGAAGCCTGAAAACTGAAGACTGTCTCTCCATGTTATAACTGGGAACAGAACATAGACTGGACCCTGATGGCATGAGGGATCTGGGTGGTTCATAACAAACCAGAAGATTCTGAATACACTTTGACCAAAGCCCATTCAGTGCTTTATAAACTAAAAACAGGATTTTGAGGTCAATTCAATGATAAATGAAGCCTGGCACGCCAGACTGGAGGTGCTCCATATATTCAATACAGATGGACTAAATCTGGAATCCCTTCCGTTCACGGAGATTGGCATCGGTATTAAACAAACCGGCCACTCTGATTGGTTGATCTGAGGAGAGTCTTGCTTCTTGTCCTGCGTCACCACATTTTCTTCAAAAAATTCAAGATGGTGGACGGATGTAGCATGAGTTCGTTTCTTTTTGCCGACTTACGATTAGGTTAAAAAAGCAGCACCGAAAACTAGACAGGTCATTTATGTCTTCTGTACTGCACACCATGTTTATTTTCTTCTGTTGTGTTCGCTCTACTAAACATTTCCGGACATTGTAGGCTGCCGCTTTACTGACATCACGTTTTCACGCCATTTTTCTGGTTGGTTTACTCTGCGCTGTTTGTCCCGCCCTAGAAATCCGTTGATGTGAGTGATTCCTCAGATTCTACTTTGGTACAGCAAGAGAGTCTGGCTTGCCAGGCTATGATAGATGGGAATCCAATGTACAGATCTGGAGACTGGACTTCTATGATCCACTTTTTTGGTCTTAGTGAGAACTGGAGCAGCAGGGTTCTGGACTACACCTGCAGCTGTTTGATGGACTTTTTACGGAGACCTGTAAGGACAGTATGACAGTAATCTACTGAAGATAAATGGATGGGCATGTTTTTCTAAATCCTGCTGAGTCATCAGTACATTAATCTTTGACATGTTCTTTAAGTGATTAAAAGGCGACTTCACAACCGTCTTTATGTAACTGCTACAATTCAGGTCTGAGTCCAGGACTACAGCAAGATCCTTGGCTTTCAGTCTTTTTTCCTTGGCTCCGAAAATTATGTAGCATTTTGTCCTCATTTAACTGAAGAGAGTTCTGGGACATCCAGTCTCATATTTGGAAACATGGAAAACCTGCGGGACAGTGGCCATCGATGACCGACTTTAGACACCCCTGAGATAGGCCTTTCGCATACAAAAGCAGGACAGAACATCAAACTCCAGAACACAATAAAAAGGCAGTCCCTTCAACAATAACCTCAAATTTCTATTAAAATTAAAGAACAAACAATAAAAGCAGAGTAGAACAATAAATAATTTTCTTCTTTCTTTTTTTTTTTTTTTTTTTTTTAGAAAATCATTCCCTACTCTATAATAACAGTCTCCCGCTTTTGTAAAAACTCTGCAGGTTTTTACACACAGTGGTCAGTTTCATTTGGACATTTCTTGAGCAACATCTGTTTTGCCACAATAATTTTATTTTTCAGAGAAAATGGATGTGGACGCAAACATGAAGGTCTATATGAGCTGCTGAAATGAGCAGGAGTTGGGGAAAAACAAAAAGTAAAATTTAGTGTGATTATTCTTCAAACAGGCATGAAGAACTCGAGGCTGGGCGGAGCTTTCTGACAGGGTCTGACACACGGCTCATTTTCCCCCAGTCTGATTGGCTCTGAGCGGGCACACACGTCCAGGGCTCATGTGTGATTGCGCAACGTTCCCACTGACAGGCTCTAGATGTTAACAGAGCAGTGGCTTTGTATTAGTTTAGTATTTGTTTTGTTTTTACATTTTTGTTTGGTTGTTGTTGTTGTTGTTTGTGTTTTACAGTTTTTCAATCCTATTATTTGAGTAAAACAGCAATCTCCCTTTACTTGTCATTATCTGCAAAGATTATAGATATTAAAAAAAACGAGGATTATATATTAGATTGGATCCCAGGGGGGCCAAGTGGGGGCCTGAGGTCTGCGGGATGTGGCGCTTGTCAGGCTCGGTGTTTGGGTGGGTCACTGTGGGGGGTGCTGAGTGTCTGGCCAGTTTGGGGCTTGGGTCACCCAGGACAGGCACCCCTTGGGGACAGGCCGGGGGGCAACCGGGGGTTCAAGGCAGTTGGGTGCTGGCCTTGGCTTGGCAACTGGGTTGCGGTTGTGTGGGCTGGGTGGGGGGCTTGTGCCTCTGCGTCTGGGGGCTGCCTCCTCCTGGGTTGAGGGGGCCCTGCCTGGGCTTGGTGGGGCTTGGTCGTCTGGGATGGGCCATCAGGGCCATGCAGCCCTGCTACCCGGCGAGTACTCAGGACTACAGTGTGTCCGCAGAGGGGTCGAAGATTGGGGGGACTAGGGTTCATGGGAGGTGGGATTGGTGAGGCAGGTTTTGCAGAGGTATTTGTGTCTGTACGGTATGTTCTCACAAGATAACTAAATGCGCTGAGCATCCGGCATGTGTGTGCATGTCTGACTCTGGTTACATATCTCATATGTTAAAGCTGCTAACCCCCCCCCACCCCCACCCCACAGTGTTGAGTGGAAAAGTGAGGTCAGGCTTCTTTATGTTTCTAAAAATGATGTGCAGCATAAAGAGGACTGATACAAGGAAGTCAGACCATACTGTAGTCTTATGAAAAGGATGGTAGCCTTATGTTGAAGCTGTAGATGAGATCAATCCTCACTGCTGTCATTTTACAAACATACAACTATGTTTGTTACAAATACAGCAGCCAATGGTTGATCCTGCATGCATCCATACTGCAGGCTGTTGGTGGTGTGATGTCGTGGGGGATATTTAGTTGGTACCTTTACGACCACGTTGTACTATTTTCTGATGGCTACTTCCAGCAGGATGATGCACCATGTCACAAATCATCAGAAAATGTTTCCTTGAACATAAGTTCTCTTTACTCCAACGGCCTCCTGTCACCAATCTCAAGCCAGTAGATTGTGTTTGAGATGTGGTGGAAATGGGAGGTTGCAACAAATCTGTAGCAACTGTGATCATGTCAAAAGGGAGCAAAATCTCTGTGGAATGTTTCTAACACAACATTGAATCTATGCCATAATGAGCTAAGGCAGTTCTAAAGGAAAAACTGGGTCCATCCTGGAACTGGTAGCAAGGTGGACCTCATAAAGTGGCCAGTAAATGTACAGTCCCAGTCAAAAGTTTACACACACTTTAAAAAGAGTGTGTAAACGTTTGAGTGGGGCTGTATGTGGAGCTGAAACCGAGCTGAATATTTGCACAGATTTATGGTTAAAACATGTGCTCATTTATTAAAAAGCTAACCAGCCTGATCCTATAAGTTTCTCTAAACTGAACAAAGAATAAACAGTTGCATTCTTGTTCAAATCATCTTCAACACTATTATAGAAGACACATAGTTTAAGGAAAAGGAAACTGCAGCAGCTATCTTCTTCATTATCAACGCAGACGAGACTTAAAAGTCCATTTTTACCACAGTAACATGTTTGGTGCCCTCTTTTCAAACCTGCTTATCAGAAAAAAGAATGTTTTTCAATTAAACTAGAGAAAACAGAGTCATATTTGAACTATTCCACCAGTACCAACTTGTTGAGCTGTGAGTGACCCCCCCGCACCCCGGTCTTATTGAGCAGATAAGCAGGAGGATGTTGAAATGTAACTTAAAGCTATTAGATGCTGCAGGAAGCACATGGAAAGCAGACTGTAAGGTGGAACTCCAGCCTGTCAAATTTTGTGAGTTTTTTGCATCAGTGACAAACTTTAAGTAAACTGTTATATTTCCACATAAACAGGTCCGTTCTCCAGCTTAAATATTATTTTCTACCTTTTTTTTAGAAATATTCATCTGTTCACCATGTGGCTGATACATGCTATTAAACTAACACTCTGGTTAACTGTTTGTCTTGGATTATTTTGGTACAAATTAAAATATATAATAAATAAGTAGTCAATATTTCTCATTGTGTGTTTACATTGGGTGCAGTTGTTTACAGTTTGTGCTGGAGATAAGTGTATGTAACATATAAAATTAATGAAAATTAATTTAGCTGTAACTTTATGGGATTTCTAAGTAAAACACTGAATGTGTTTATTTGCTGAAATGAAGTGAATTAGTTAGTTATTTATTTATCTGCCTCTTGATGCCCAAAGAGCCCATTTATAGTTTTTATATTCTTTGTTGTTTGTTTTGTGTGTGTGTGTATGTGTCATGTGAAAGTCTGATGGTGTCGCTCACATCATCAACGTGTCCAGATGTGTCCTGCAGCAAAGTAGCTGACGGTAACCTAGAAACCAGGGGAGGGAGGGAATTCTTGGGCAGGTTTTGCATTCTGCAGGGTATCTGCTTCTGCAGGTTCTTCCCAAGATAAATGACAATGTGCAGTAAGCATGCATGTGTGTGCACGTGCACAAAGTCAATATGTCAACGTGTTATTAACTTATAATGAAGAGGACTGTTTTAGATCCAAGCTATCATGGTATAGCTCCATTACTACAGTATGTATTTTAGATACATTCTTTCATCATAGGTATATGCTTCATTTTTCATTAGTAATGTCTCATCGTAGTTCTTTAAAACTCAAACGTGTGAAACTCACTTCCTCTTGAAGCAGATGCTGCAACGAAACTGCAAAAGTTTGTTGTGATATTCTCCAGCACGGGTGCAACATCCATGTGATACTTGTTGCTCTTGAATCATAATTGGAAATAATCAGCTGATCAGCTTTTCTGTCGCTAGTACGCCTGTTCCTTGGTTTATCTCTCGCTAAGGAGGAAAGCAGCAGGATGTTTATAAAACAGAAGCCTGTGTCAACTTTGTTTGCATTTCTTTTATATTGTTTTCATTATTAGCTGAACATTGCTGGAGACACAGCTGTAAGATCTACTGGTCAGAATGGATCAGATTCAGAAAGCTGGGACCAAGATTAAACAAGCTGGTGCCTTCTCTGAATTATTGGGGCTGTGCAGATGTTGGATATGCAGGTTTAACCTTCAGCAGGCAAGAATGTGGTCAAGTGGAATTATGAACATGTGAAAAAAGTCAGAGCAGCACCCTTTTCTGAACATACAGTTGACAGGTTGAAGTGGTAAAAAAAAGGTTCTATATTTATAAGCAGGGTAAATCTGGAAAAGTTTTGATGAGGATCCATAAGGGTGGACAAATGAGATCTTTATTATTAAATATTTATTTCTAAAAGCAGATGTTTGATTACATATTATTACAACTGAACAGACCATCAGATGTTTAACAAACAGCCAATGATGTTTTTCCAGTCAAACTACATTCAGAAGTGCAGCGCATGCTGCATTTACTGACACTTGGGACATCTGAAGTTTATCCAAGTTTGATATTTGGGAGCAATTCATTTTCCCCAGTCATGCCTGTCCATGCAGATACACACACCTCTGATGATGAGTTATGAATTCATTAAACCAAAACCAGTCATGGTTCAGAAAGAAATGCAGACTTTGACACAGTTTGATCATATTGGGAAACAATATGATCAAACTGTGCCCCCCCCCCTCCACACACACACACACACACACACACACACACACACACACACACACACAAATCACATCCCTCCAACGTCAAGGAAATTCTCAACTAAATCATATTTAGAAAAGTAGGAATTTTATCCTGGTTTTCAGTTCACTTATTGGCACAAACTCTGAAAAGAAACAGGCTGAGAAATTAAAAACAGAAAAAGAAATACTGAAGCAGAAAGAAGTCATTTTAAATAGAACAACACTCAGACATCTGTTGCATTTAATAAGACATCAACTTTCAGTGAAGCATAACAAGATTTTAAATTCACTTTTAAAACAAAAAGACTGAAAAAAGACATTTCTTGATAAGTAATCATAATTTAAAAAAATTAACAGGAAATTTTGGATTTAGTAATAATTTGACTAAATCAGAAGAAAAAGTAAAAGGTGGTGATAACAGTTTCTCCCTCAATGTTTTGTTTTTCAGTTTCTATTATCTACAATGGGATCCTCTGCAGCTCAGATTACAAGTGTGGCTTTTGGAGTAATGTACTCATTTTACTCACTGTGTCCTGCGCTCTTCCTCGTGGTCTTCCACAGGACCCCCTGGGACAGCACAGGTAATGAAACACATTAAATGAACTTACAGTGATCCTGAGATTAGCTCCTCTGCAGTAAAGATCAACTGGGACAAATTACAAAATGTGTTTTAGAAAAATTCAAAGTTCTCATTGTATAAATCGGAGTTCAGTCCTGTTTGCTACTTAGATTATTATTGCCAACATCGTTGCATAACCAGGGTTGAGGCAACATTAAATGTTTACTTGCCTGAATATTTACAAAGTAACTAGAAGGATTACTTAACTGTTGTACAAGACACTGTAGAGTTCCACTAACGCAGTTTTCTCAATACTGGTCCTTCAGACTCCCTGTCCAGCATGTTTTAAAGGGAATCGGACTTTAACTCACCTGATCCAGATTCATGAACTTCCTCATCAAATTATTTGCAGCCTATTAAGCCATTTATTTAATTCAGGTGTGTTAAAGAGTTGCTGCTAAGACATGCAGGACAAAGAGTGCCAATGTGGGGCAAACACCAGCAGTTTGGACATGAAACAATAAAAGTGTTGCTATCGGTACCATTGGCTTAGAGATTAGAAATGTTGTTTCACAGTGTATCAGTCACAATTTTCAAAATGTGGTGGGGAAGGGGCCCCTTGGAACAGGCCCAGGGGCCTGTGAACTTTTAATCCGGCCCTGGTTCAGGTGGATTATTTTCAACAGTTGAATGTTGTGGGAAAATTCTGGGTACAGCACAGCGTCACTGCAGAGAGGAGATGAAAATGTGTGCTGTGGTTGGATTACAAGACCTTGGTTAGCACAGTAATTCCTACTTTTTTTTAAGAGATGTGGGTGCCCATGGTGATGATAATGAGGGATCCAGGAGGGAAGTTCAGTCCAGACCAGCGGGTGGAAAAAGATGGACAAGCTGCTCAGAGATTATTGTTGATAGACCTGGATGGCTGCCAGCAGGGGGTAATTGACCAGTGGAGAATGTTGTTGCGAAGATGATCTCAAGATGGACGTGTAGAACTTGATAGTGAAGGCAACAAGGAGCTCAGGAAAATCCAATCGAGGAGGATTCTGGAAAAACACAGAACGAGCAGGATTTCACTGGGATCACAGGCGATCACATTCACACAGGTGGGCTTGGGTTTTACCACAGGGCTCAAGCGATGAAGGAGGACTGGCAGCAGATACACACCAGGAGAAGATGCTGATTCACCGCAGATGCATAGGAAAGCGCAGCTGTGATAAATCACCCTCCAGACACTGGTCCAACACCACCCTCTGGTGGAAACCTAAAAAAAACAACAACCCCACAGAAAACAACCTGGATCCCTGACAATCAGTCCTACCTCCACATGACCAAGGAGAAGAGTAGAACTTTCTTCTCTGGAAGAGGACTTGCTTGTCTTCCTCTATGTAAGACGTTGACACGTGGAAGTAGTTCCATGTTTCCCCAAAAACCTGACCGCTATAAAAAGAGGCTGTGGTTTTTTTCAATCCCATACTGTTAATCATTGATGGCCATAAGTTTTCTCTCGAGAACACAGAACAGGTGACTGTAGCAGAACAACCATCATGCAAACAAACTTTCATTATATTATTTATTTTCAGAGGATTTCTCCTTTTTTAGAACAAGAAACAATATATTGATCTGCATCTTAACCTTCTATTATGATTGTAAAATATTTCAACCCTTCTTTCCTTACTTATGGACAACAGCAGTGTGCTAAATGGTGGCCATGAAACAAAACAATGCAAAAACAACAACAACAAAGCAGACTACATTGTGAAAGTAACAGTTGCAAGACATAAAATCATTATTAACCACAACACAGCAAAGGAAAGTCTTACTACTTGGTCCAGCAGTAATACAAATTCAAAATCACATATCAAGCAGACACAAACTACAACCGTCAGTGATGCTAAAGCTGTTGAAGTAATGCAGAGGGTGCATCTATGTGGGTGATGCAGCCGGTGTGCTGCTGCTTTTGAGTGGAGGTGTGTTCTGCTTCTTCTACAAGAGGATCATTCCTTTGGTTGGGGGCTTTTCTGTGCCTAGGAAATTATACGTGGAAATGTTCTATTCTATTCTATTCTATTCTATTTGCATGTAAATTAAGAAAAAAATCTCTGATCTCATTTTGCAAAATTACCTGCATTTTGCATTAATTGCAAATTTAAGATAAAACTGGAAAGGTTCATTGATTTCAAAGTTTTATGAAATAATCACCTGTTTTCTAAGTTTAAAATGTTATTTTACTTGAATTTTTAAGGATTAAAACCAGTTTCACAGAGCACATGTTCCTGGTAGCCGTTGTGGCTTCATCACTCAGTTTGTCAGCACATGCAGTCCAGTCGTCCTGTCACAACACTGCAGTCAGTGTACAGGTATGTGAGCAGAAAAAAACTCTCAGTAGGATTACTTGGAGGGAAAAAAAGCTTAGTTTGCCCTGAACTTGCATGACAAAAACACAGCTGATGGTGTTTGGACCAAGTGTCAACAGTAAATCTACCTTTGTTGACCATTACCAATCTGGGTTTTAAACTGGACAACTACATCGCAGTGTCATTAAGTATTGTCTTTTTTTCATTAAGGCGGTTGGTAAAAGTTCAATCTCTTCTCACCAGGAAGCACTTAGAAAGCCTGATGCATGCTTTTATTTAATTCTGCTCTGATTTATGATCAGAATTTTATTTCTGGCTGCTCTGACTGAATATCAGCCTGTGGTATTGAGGTATTATTTATCTAGATATTATTTTCTTATTTCATAGCATACTTTCGCAATTACTGCATGTTTGAACAATGCAGGAAGCCGCGGGGAGCTGTGGTGTGTTTGTGTTTCTGTTCTGTCTGTAATTGGGATTGAAAGGTTGGTTTGGTGGGAATGATTTTGAACTGGAAAGCGCTTTGAGACACTTTTTGTTGGAAAAGTGCTTCATAAATAAAGTTTGAATGGAACTGAGCAGCGGAGCTACAACATAATGCTGCATCAGGTTTTGCACACCTATGGCAGACAAAATAAATCGCTTTTAGGTGATGTAATGCTGGTATAGGAGGTATATGTCATGGCCAGTTGTAAAAAGGAAAACCAACAACCAGACATGCTACTAGAGAACAGGTTTGCTACCCTGCTGCATGCCTCTGGATCTAAATATGATGACCTGGATCAAATCTCCTTAGGTTCGACTGAAGAAGACTCACAGAGTAAAAGGCAGCGCAAAAGGCAAAAGGTTTGGCCCCAGACTGGTTGTTGGTGAACTTGGTGTGAGAGATGTGAGAAACGTTTGCAGTGAAAAACGTATAAAAGTCTTGTGCTTTCTGAAGGATGTGGTATCTGATGTGAGAGACAAAATGACACAAACTGTGGCTGCACATTGTGAAAAACCTAATGCTGCATGTGGAGTCGAACTGCTGCAAGAAAGCCGCTGCTCATCCCTCTCATCAGAAGAGGAGTGGAAAGATTCAGCAGACTGTTTATGGCTGCCAGCTGCATGTACATACTGTCAGTTAATTTCATAGACAATTTCAGCTTTTTCTGGGACTACAGGCACTTTTTAGGCAAATGGATTCTGCGCAGACAGGTCTGGAGTGAGAGTGCTCACCTCAAACTTGTTTTATTTTCTGAACACTGTTTCTTCAGATACCAGACACGAGAAAACAAAGTAACACGATAAGACAGAACCGAGCAGAAAAACTAAAATAAAACCACCTCAACGTGAAGACCATGAGCTACAGGAAAGTCCATCCAACCTGACTGGAAACTCCCCGCTCCTCTCATGGATCTGATGCTGTGCTGCAACCATTCAACCATCACCCATTTTTAGTTTAGCCTTTAACTAAGTTTTAACATGTTTATAGTATAGTGTTTCATATATTTATTTACATATTAGTATAAATTTTATTATTTTATTATTTTTGGATGGATTTTACTTTTGTGTTGTTATCACTCCAGTTCTCTCCTCATTGGGGTCCTCTTCACCGAGGACTGCCCCTGCTCTGACTGCATGGGTGTTGCTGTGGGGGCTGGTGGGGCGGGATCCAGCGCTGCAGCCTTACAGTTGTGGCGTGAGTCCTGTCTGCCGATGTAGGGGTAACCCTTTGTGTAGATGCTCCCTGAGGATATCGTTTCCTTATATGGTGCACATGTACCTGGCCATTAGTCTTCTTTTAACTGTTATAGGGGCTAATAGGGCACGGGTGAGGGGAGTTGTGGGTGGGTGTAAGAAAACTGTGGATGTATGTGTGTGTGTTTTATCTAGTTGGTGTAAATTGTTTTATTATGTGAAGTACTTTGTATTGTTTTTTTTTAAGCACAAAAAGTGCTATATAAATAAAGTTTGATTTGATTTGATCAAAAAGTGAGTGGTGTAACACATTTCTCCTGGTTCCCAGTAAAATCTTACCAGCATTGACCAATGTAAGAGCAAATGGCAGGTGCCTCTCAGTGTGCGGTTGTGTGATGACAATAACTAGTGTCCACATCAGTCCAGTCACTGAGGGGCAGTTTTAGGCGGACGGTTGCCACGTTCTGGCAGCAAACCTCCTTTAAACTGGTCTGACCAGCCAGTACGGTTTGCTCTTTGTGCGTTAGGTCAGTTTGGTTTGTTCTTAGGTTGCTTTATTTTGTGTTACTTTTTTAAATTATTTTGAATTCCCTTTAGGACTTGATTTGGTTTTGTTCATTTGGCATATTTTGCAGACCTAATACTTTTGTGTGTAATTTAGGATACATAAAACTCATTCTTTTTGAAGCCACCTGTCTTTCACATTTTGTCACCACCTTCCTTCCTCACATGAACCCAAATGATGTTTAGTTTATGAAGCTGGAGTAAAAAGAACACACAAAGCTTCAAATACAGCTTCGTGGGGGTCTTGGTCTCCCACTTTTTTTTTTTTTATTGCCAGTGCTTTTTAACTCTGAATAAACAAGAAATTCACCAACACATTTCAGGCACATTTTACAATACAAGCTATTTAGAAAAATATGAAATACGGGTAATAATTTAGTAGAACAAGATGGCAGTAGCACCTAGATGGACAAACAGAAAGAATAATCACTACACTGCCTCCTCATCATAATACAGTTGCTGTGCAAAGATATGACAAAAAATGTTAAACACAAGCAAATGTTACACAAACAAAATTACAAAATGGCATTTAAAACAAACAAAAAAAAATTCCTACCTTGCACATGCAATGACATCCAACACACGTGCTGCTCTCTCGTTAAAGTCAGAACTAAAACATACGGTGAGACCTTTTTCCATTATTATGGTCCTTGACTGTGGAACAGCCTGCTAGAGAGCCTCAGGGCCGCAGAGACTGTTGAGGTTTTGAAGAAGAGGCTCAAGACACACCTTTTTAGCTTAGCATTTAACCGAATTTTATTCTATTTTATTTACTTATCTTATTTTACTTCATTTATTATCTTCTTTTTTTTTTAATTATTTAATTTGATTTCTTATTTTTAGTACATTATTGTGAAGTCCTTTCAAGTATTTTTTATTGTTGTTGCTCTTATTACTTCTTACTGTTTCTTAAGGTTATTTACTTCTGGTTTATCGCCAGTGTTTTCCTTATGGGGATCCAGCACGCTGGGAGCCCTGCCTGTTTGGTCTGGGGACCGCTGTCATGGCGACCACTACTATTTGGGTCCAGCACTGCAGCTTTACGGCTGCGGGATGGGCCCTTGGCTGCCTGGGAGTTGTGCGGTTGCTGTGGCGGAAGCCGCTATAATCATGCAGGGGACTTGCCCCTGGTGTGGATGAATGCCTCGGTATCGTTTCCTCACATCAGCACAAAGTCACAATCTTTATCACTTAATTAATGTTTTATTTGTTTTATTATACTTTGTTCGGTTAAAGAGAAAGTATTGAGGGAATGAAGTATTTCGGGGAATTTCGGGGTGGGGTGGGGGATGAGGGGTGTTTGCTCTCTGTCCTTGTGTGTGCATGAGTGTGTGGAAAAAGCTTGCATCTTTCTTGTTT
Source organism: Telmatherina bonti (assembly GCF_933228915.1). Lineage (NCBI taxonomy): Eukaryota > Metazoa > Chordata > Actinopteri > Atheriniformes > Telmatherinidae > Telmatherina > Telmatherina bonti. Next base: position 30,771,774 of record NC_136612.1, on the reverse strand, counting down.
TTAAATGTCTTGTTATCTACGGTTTGTTTTAATCCTCATGACTTGATTTTATCTTGTAAAGCACTTTGTGTTGCATGAAAAGTGCTCAAGAAATAAAGTTTGATTTGATTTGATTACCATCAACATTCCTAGCACTGCAACAACACAAAATATAGATTGTAATCAATATGTTAAACAAACTCAGTCATTATATAACAGGATTGTGCTGATTGCTTATTAAATAGCACAGGAATGCTAACTTCTCTCCTCACCACTACCATGTGCAATCTTCCCCTCCAGCGTCTACTTCCTGGAAATATTTTTCCCATGAGCACCTTAAACAAGGCAATCACCTGCACCAACACATCAATAGCCCCCCAGCTGTTCATAATCGGGTTAAATTTCTAGATTTGTCTCGCCAGCAATACGAAATAAAGTGTATTTCTACATTTTCAGTTTGTTTTTTATTTTCCACCAGCTGGTTACATTTACATTTCATATTTGTTAGGCAAGACAATGCAAAGCAAGGTAATGCAAGGCAAGACAAGACAACGCAGAACATGGCACGCCAATGCTGCTCCCAGCTAGGCAAATCTATTTGTATGTCCATTTCATGTATAGAATTGAAACTGCTTTACAGAAAAATAAACTTTGACGATGCAGCAAGTAAGCATTAAAAAAAACTTTAAAAAGGAATTAAATGGATAAAAAAAAGCTAAAAATAAAAGAAAAGTAGATCAAATGCATTGAATAAAAGCTGTATTGTGACTAATTATTCATTAATTTATTTATTGTCCTAACCGCTTAGTCCAATTCAGGGTCGCGGGGAAGCTGGAGCCTATCCCAGCTGCCTTTGGGCAAAAGGCGAGGTATACCCTGGACAGCTCACCAGTCCATCGCAGGGCTTGTGATTAATTAACAGGCTACAAATAAAAATGTTTTTAATCTTAATTTAAAACAGCTGAGAGTTTCCTGCAGTTTTCTGTGAGTTTGCTCCACATATGAGAAGCCTGAAAACTGAAGACTGTCTCTCCATGTTATAACTGGGAACAGAACATAGACTGGACCCTGATGGCATGAGGGATCTGGGTGGTTCATAACAAACCAGAAGATTCTGAATACACTTTGACCAAAGCCCATTCAGTGCTTTATAAACTAAAAACAGGATTTTGAGGTCAATTCAATGATAAATGAAGCCTGGCACGCCAGACTGGAGGTGCTCCATATATTCAATACAGATGGACTAAATCTGGAATCCCTTCCGTTCACGGAGATTGGCATCGGTATTAAACAAACCGGCCACTCTGATTGGTTGATCTGAGGAGAGTCTTGCTTCTTGTCCTGCGTCACCACATTTTCTTCAAAAAATTCAAGATGGTGGACGGATGTAGCATGAGTTCGTTTCTTTTTGCCGACTTACGATTAGGTTAAAAAAGCAGCACCGAAAACTAGACAGGTCATTTATGTCTTCTGTACTGCACACCATGTTTATTTTCTTCTGTTGTGTTCGCTCTACTAAACATTTCCGGACATTGTAGGCTGCCGCTTTACTGACATCACGTTTTCACGCCATTTTTCTGGTTGGTTTACTCTGCGCTGTTTGTCCCGCCCTAGAAATCCATTGATGTGAGTGATTCCTCAGATTCTACTTTGGTACAGCAAGAGAGTCTGGCTTGCCAGGCTATGATAGATGGGAATCCAATGTACAGATCTGGAGACTGGACTTCTATGATCCACTTTTTTGGTCTTAGTGAGAACTGGAGCAGCAGGGTTCTGGACTACACCTGCAGCTGTTTGATGGACTTTTTACGGAGACCTGTAAGGACAGTATGACAGTAATCTACTGAAGATAAATGGATGGGCATGTTTTTCTAAATCCTGCTGAGTCATCAGTACATTAATCTTTGACATGTTCTTTAAGTGATTAAAAGGCGACTTCACAACCGTCTTTATGTAACTGCTACAATTCAGGTCTGAGTCCAGGACTACAGCAAGATCCTTGGCTTTCAGTCTTTTTTCCTTGGCTCCGAAAATTATGTAGCATTTTGTCCTCATTTAACTGAAGAGAGTTCTGGGACATCCAGTCTCATATTTGGAAACATGGAAAACCTGCGGGACAGTGGCCATCGATGACCGACTTTAGACACCCCTGAGATAGGCCTTTCGCATACAAAAGCAGGACAGAACATCAAACTCCAGAACACAATAAAAAGGCAGTCCCTTCAACAATAACCTCAAATTTCTATTAAAATTAAAGAACAAACAATAAAAGCAGAGTAGAACAATAAATAATTTTCTTCTTTTTTTTTTTTTTTTTTTTTTTAGAAAATCATTCCCTACTCTATAATAACAGTCTCCCGCTTTTGTAAAAACTCTGCAGGTTTTTACACACAGTGGTCAGTTTCATTTGGACATTTCTTGAGCAACGTCTGTTTTGCCACAATAATTTTATTTTTCAGAGAAAATGGATGTGGACGCAAACATGAAGGTCTATATGAGCTGCTGAAATGAGCAGGAGTTGGGGAAAAACAAAAAGTAAAATTTAGTGTGATTATTCTTCAAACAGGCATGAAGAACTCGAGGCTGGGCGGAGCTTTCTGACAGGGTCTGACACACGGCTCATTTTCCCCCAGTCTGATTGGCTCTGAGCGGGCACACACGTCCAGGGCTCATGTGTGATTGTGCAACGTTCCCACTGACAGGCTCTAGATGTTAACAGAGCAGTGGCTTTGTATTAGTTTAGTATTTGTTTTGTTTTTACATTTTTGTTTGTTTGCTGTTGTTGTTGTTGTTTGTGTTTTACAGTTTTTCAATCCTATTATTTGAGTAAAACAGCAATCTCCCTTTACTTGTCATTATCTGCAAAGATTATATATATTTAAAAAAACGAGGATTATATATTAGATTGGATCCCAGGGGGGCCAAGTGGGGGCCTGAGGTCTGCGGGATGTGGCGCTTGTCAGGCTCGGTGTTTGGGTGGGTCACTGTGGGGGGTGCTGAGTGTCTGGCCAGTTTGGGGCTTGGGTCACCCAGGACAGGCACCCCTTGGGGACAGGCCGGGGGGCAACCGGGGGTTCAAGGCAGTTGGGTGCTGGCCTTGGCTTGGCAACTGGGTTGCGGTTGTGTGGGCTGGGTGGGGGGCTTGTGCCTCTGCGTCTGGGGGCTGCCTCCTCCTGGGTTGAGGGGGCCCTGCCTGGGCTTGGTGGGGCTTGGTCGTCTGGGATGGGCCATCAGGGCCATGCAGCCCTGCTACCCGGCGAGTACTCAGGACTACAGTGTGTCCGCAGAGGGGTCGAAGATTGGGGGGACTAGGGTTCATGGGAGGTGGGATGGGTGAGGCAGGTTTTGCAGAGGTATTTGTGTCTGTACGGTATGTTCTCACAAGATAACTAAATGCGCTGAGCATCCGGCATGTGTGTGCATGTCTGACTCTGGTTACATATCTCATATGTTAAAGCTGCTAACCCCCCCCACCCCCACCCCACAGTGTTGAGTGGAAAAGTGAGGTCAGGCTTCTTTATGTTTCTAAAAATGATGTGCAGCATAAAGAGGACTGATACAAGGAAGTCCGACCATACTGTAGTCTTATGAAAAGGATGGTAGCCTTATGTTGAAGCTGTAGATGAGATCAATCCTCACTGCTGTCATTTTACAAACATACAACTATGTTTGTTACAAATACAGCAGCCAATGGTTGATCCTGCATGCATCCATACTGCAGGCTGTTGGTGGTGTGATGTCGTGGGGGATGTTTAGTTGGTACCTTTACGACCACGTTGTACTATTTTCTGATGGCTACTTCCAGCAGGATGATGCACCATGTCACAAATCATCAGAAAATGTTTCCTTGAACATAAGTTCACTTTACTCCAACGGCCTCCTGTCACCAATCTCAAGCCAGTAGATTGTGTTTGAGATGTGGTGGAAATGGGAGGTTGCAACAAATCTGTAGCAACTGTGATCATGTCAAAAGGGAGCAAAATCTCTGTGGAATGTTTCTAACACAACATTGAATCTATGCCATAATGAGCTAAGGCAGTTCTAAAGGAAAAACTGGGTCCATCCTGGAACTGGTAGCAAGGTGGACCTCATAAAGTGGCCAGTAAATGTACAGTCCCAGTCAAAAGTTTACACACACTTTAAAAAGAGTGTGTAAACGTTTGAGTGGGGCTGTATGTGGAGCTGAAACCGAGCTGAATATTTGCACAGATTTATGGTTAAAACATGTGCTCATTTATTAAAAAGCTAACCAGCCTGATCCTATAAGTTTCTCTAAACTGAACAAAGAATAAACAGTTGCATTCTTGTTCAAATCATCTTCAACACTATTATAGAAGACACATAGTTTAAGGAAAAGGAAACTGCAGCAGCTATCTTCTTCATTATCAACGCAGACGAGACTTAAAAGTCCATTTTTACCACAGTAACATGTTTGGTGCCCTCTTTTCAAACCTGCTTATCAGAAAAAAGAATGTTTTTCAATTAAACTAGAGAAAACAGTCATATTTGAACTATTCCACCAGTACCAACTTGTTGAGCTGTGAGTGCCCCCCCCGCACCCCGGTCTTATTGAGCAGATAAGCAGGAGGATGTTGAAATGTAACTTAAAGCTATTAGATGCTGCAGGAAGCACATGGAAAGCAGACTGTAAGGTGGAACTCCAGCCTGTCAAATTTTGTGAGTTTTTTGCATCAGTGACAAACTTTAAGTAAACTGTTATATTTCCACATAAACAGGTCCGTTCTCCAGCTTAAATATTATTTTCTACCTTTTTTTTTTAGAAATATTCATCTGTTCACCATGTGGCTGATACATGCTATTAAACTAACACTCTGGTTAACTGTTTGTCTTGGATTATTTTGGTACAAATTAAAATATATAATAAATAAGTAGTCAATATTTCTCATTGTGTGTTTACATTGGGTGCAGTTGTTTACAGTTTGTGCTGGAGATAAGTGTATGTAACATATAAAATTAATGAAAATTAATTTAGCTGTAACTTTATGGGATTTCTAAGTAAAACACTGAATGTGTTTATTTGCTGAAATGAAGTGAATTAGTTAGTTATTTATTTATCTGCCTCTTGATGCCCAAAGAGCCCATTTATAGTTTTTATATTCTTTGTTGTTTGTTTTGTGTGTGTGTGTGTATGTGTCATGTGGAAGTCTGATGGTGTCGCTCACATCATCAACGTGTCCAGATGTGTCCTGCAGCAAAGTAGCTGACGGTAACCTAGAAACCAGGGGAGGGAGGGAATTCTTGGGCAGGTTTTGCATTCTGCAGGGTATCTGCTTCTGCAGGTTCTTCCCAAGATAAATGACAATGTGCAGTAAGCATGCATGTGTGTGCACGTGCACAAAGTCAATATGTCAACGTGTTATTAACTTATAATGAAGAGGACTGTTTTAGAGCCAAGCTATCATGGTATAGCTCCATTACTACAGTATGTATTTTAGATACATTCTTTCATCATAGGTATATGCTTCATTTTTCATTAGTAATGTCTCATCGTAGTTCTTTAAAACTCAAACGTGTGAAACTTCCTCTTGAAGCAGATGCTGCAACGAAACTGCAAAAGTTTGTTGTGATATTCTCCAGCACGGGTGCAACATCCATGTGATACTTGTTGCTCTTGAATCATAATTGGAAATAATCAGCTGATCAGCTTTTCTGTCGCTAGTACGCCTGTTCCTTGGTTTATCTCTCGCTAAGGAGGAAAGCAGCAGGATGTTTATAAAACAGAAGCCTGTGTCAACTTTGTTTGCATTTCTTTTATATTGTTTTCATTATTAGCTGAACATTGCTGGAGACACAGCTGTAAGATCTACTGGTCAGAATGGGTCAGATTCAGAAAGCTGGGACCAAGATTAAACAAGCTGGTGCCTTCTCTGAATTATTGTGGCTGTGCAGATGTTGGATATGCAGGTTTAACCTTCAGCAGGCAAGAATGTGGTCAAGTGGAATTATGAACATGTGAAAAAAGTCAGAGCAGCACCCTTTTCTGAACATACAGTTGACAGGTTGAAGTGGTAAAAAAAAGGTTCTATATTTATAAGCAGGGTAAATCTGGAAAAGTTTTGATGAGGATCCATAAGGGTGGACAAATGAGATCTTTATTATTAAATATTTATTTCTAAAAGCAGATGTTTGATTACATATTATTACAACTGAACAGACCATCAGATGTTTAACAAACAGCCAATGATGTTTTTCCAGTCAAACTACATTCAGAAGTGCAGCGCATGCTGCATTTACTGACACTTGGGACATCTGAAGTTTATCCAAGTTTGATATTTGGGAGCAATTCATTTTCCCCAGTCATGCCTGTCCATGCAGATACACACACCTCTGATGATGAGTTATGAATTCATTAAACCAAAACCAGTCATGGTTCAGAAAGAAATGCAGACTTTGACACAGTTTGATCATATTGGGAAACAATATGATCAAACTGTGCCCCCCCGCCCCCCCCCCTCCACACACACACACACACACACACACACACACACACACACACACACACACACAAATCACATCCCTCCAACATCAAGGAAATTCTCAACTAAATCATATTTAGAAAAGTAGGAATTTTATCCTGGTTTTCAGTTCACTTATTGGCACAAACTCTGAAAAGAAACAGGCTGAGAAATTAAAAACAGAAAAAGAAATACTGAAGCAGAAAGAAGTCATTTTAAATAGAACAACACTCAGACATCTGTTGCATTTAATAAGACATCAACTTTCAGTGAAGCATAACAAGATTTTAAATTCACTTTTAAAACAAAAAGACTGAAAAAAGACATTTCTTGATAAGTAATCATAATTTTAAAAAATTAACAGGAAATTTTGGATTTAGTAATAATTTGACTAAATCAGAAGAAAAAGTAAAAGGTGGTGATAACAGTTTCTCCCTCAATGTTTTGTTTTTCAGTTTCTATTATCTACAATGGGATCCTCTGCAGCTCAGATTACAAGTGTGGCTTTTGGAGTAATGTACTCATTTTACTCACTGTGTCCTGCGCTCTTCCTCGTGGTCTTCCACAGGACCCCCTGGGACAGCACAGGTAATGAAACACATTAAATGAACTTACAGTGATCCTGAGATTAGCTCCTCTGCAGTAAAGATCAACTGGGACAAATTACAAAATGTGTTTTAGAAAAATTCAAAGTTCTCATTGTATAAATCGGAGTTCAGTCCTGTTTGCTACTTAGATTATTATTGCCAACATCGTTGCATAACCAGGGTTGAGGCAACATTAAATGTTTACTTGCCTGAATATTTACAAAGTAACTAGAAGGATTACTTAACTGTTGTACAAGACACTGTAGAGTTCCACTAACGCAGTTTTCTCAATACTGGTCCTTCAGACTCCCTGTCCAGCATGTTTTAAAGGGAATCGGACTTTAACTCACCTGATCCAGATTCATGAACTTCCTCATCAAATTATTTGCAGCCTATTAAGCCATTTATTTAATTCAGGTGTGTTAAAGAGTTGCTGCTAAGACATGCAGGACAAAGAGTGCCAATGTGGGGCAAACACCAGCAGTTTGGACATGAAACAATAAAAGTGTTGCTATCGGTACCATTGGCTTAGAGATTAGAAATGTTGTTTCACAGTGTATCAGTCACAATTTTCAAAATGTGGTGGGGAAGGGGCCCCTTGGAACAGGCCCAGGGGCCTGTGAACTTTTAATCCGGCCCTGGTTCAGGTGGATTATTTTCAACAGTTGAATGTTGTGGGAAAATTCTGGGTACAGCACAGCGTCACTGCAGAGAGAAGATGAAAATGTGTGCTGTGGTTGGATTACAAGACCTTGGTTAGCACAGTAATTCCTACTTTTTTTTAAGAGATGTGGGTGCCCATGGTGATGATAATGAGGGATCCAGGAGGGAAGTTCAGTCCAGACCAGCGGGTGGAAAAAGATGGACAAGCTGCTCAGAGATTATTGTTGATAGACCTGGATGGCTGCCAGCAGGGGGTAATTGACCAGTGGAGAATGTTGTTGCGAAGATGATCTCAAGATGGACGTGTAGAACTTGATAGTGAAGGCAACAAGGAGCTCAGGAAAATCCAATCGAGGAGGATTCTGGAAAAACACAGAACGAGCAGGATTTCACTGGGATCACAGGCGATCACATTCACACAGGTGGGCTTGGGTTTTACCACAGGGCTCAAGCGATGAAGGAGGACTGGCAGCAGATACACACCAGGAGAAGATGCTGATTCACCGCAGGTGCATAGGAAAGCGCAGCTGTGATAAATCACCCTCCAGACACTGGTCCAACAACACCCTCTGGTGGAAACCTAAAAAAAACAACAAACCCACAGAAAACAACCTGGATCCCTGACAATCAGTCCTACCTCCACATGACCAAGGAGAAGAGTAGAACTTTCTTCTCTGGAAGAGGACTTGCTTGTCTTCCTCTATGTAAGACGTTGACACGTGGAAGTAGTTCCATGTTTCCCCAAAAACCTGACCGCTATAAAAAGAGGCTGTGGTTTTTTTCAATCCCATACTGTTAATCATTGATGGCCATAAGTTTTCTCTCGAGAACACAGAACAGGTGACTGTAGCAGAACAACCATCATGCAAACAAACTTTCATTATATTATTTATTTTCAGAGGATTTCTCCTTTTTTAGAACAAGAAACAATATATTGATCTGCATCTTAACCTTCTATTATGATTGTAAAATATTTCAACCCTTCTTTCCTTACTTATGGACAACAGCAGTGTGCTAAATGGTGGCCATGAAACAAAACAATGCAAAAACAACAACAACAAAGCAGACTACATTGTGAAAGTAACAGTTGCAAGACATAAAATCATTATTAACCACAACACAGCAAAGAAAAGTCTTACTACTTGGTCCAGCAGTAATACAAATTCAAAATCACATATCAAGCAGACACAAACTACAACCGTCAGTGATGCTAAAGCTGTTGAAGTAATGCAGAGGGTGCATCTATGTGGGTGATGCAGCCGGTGTGCTGCTGCTTTTGAGTGGAGGTGTGTTCTGCTTCTTCTACAAGAGGATCATTCCTTTGGTTGGGGGCTTTTCTGTGCCTAGGAAATTATACGTGGAAATGTTCTATTCTATTCTATTCTATTCTATTTGCATGTAAATTAAGAAAAAAATCTCTGATCTCATTTTGCAAAATTACCTGCATTTTGCATTAATTGCAAATTTAAGATAAAACTGGAAAGGTTCATTGATTTCAAAGTTTTATGAAATAATCACCTGTTTTCTAAGTTTAAAATGTTATTTTACTTGAATTTTTAAGGATTAAAACCAGTTTCACAGAGCTCATGTTCCTGGTAGCCGTTGTGGCTTCATCACTCAGTTTGTCAGCACATGCAGTCCAGTCGTCCTGTCACAACACTGCAGTCAGTGTACAGGTATGTGAGCAGAAAAAAACTCTCAGTAGGATTACTTGGAGGGAAAAAAAGCTTAGTTTGCCCTGAACTTGCATGACAAAAACACAGCTGATGGTGTTTGGACCAAGTGTCAACAGTAAATCTACCTTTGTTGACCATTACCAATCTGGGTTTTAAACTGGACAACTACATCGCAGTGTCATTAAGTATTGTCTTTTTTTCATTAAGGCGGTTGGTAAAAGTTCAATCTCTTCTCACCAGGAAGCACTTAGAAAGCCTGATGCATGCTTTTATTTAATTCTGCTCTGATTTATGATCAGAATTTTATTTCTGGCTGCTCTGACTGAATATCAGCCTGTGGTATTGAGGTATTATTTATCTAGATATTATTTTCTTATTTCATAGCATACTTTCGCAATTACTGCATGTTTGAACAATGCAGGAAGCCGCGGGGAGCTGTGGTGTGTTTGTGTTTCTGTTCTGTCTGTAATTGGGATTGAAAGGTTGGTTTGGTGGGAATGATTTTGAACTGGAAAGCGCTTTGAGACACTTTTTGTTGGAAAAGTGCTTCATAAATAAAGTTTGAATGGAACTGAGCAGCGCAGCTACAACATAATGCTGCATCAGGTTTTGCACACCTATGGCAGACAAAATAAATCGCTTTTAGGTGATGTAATGCTGGTATAGGAGGTATATGTCATGGCCAGTTGTAAAAAGGAAAACCAACAACCAGACATGCTACTAGAGAACAGGTTTGCTACCCTGCTGCATGCCTCTGGATCTAAATATGATGACCTGGATCAAATCTCCTTAGGTTCGACTGAAGAAGACTCACAGAGTAAAAGGCAGCGCAAAAGGCAAAAGGTTTGGCCCCAGACTGGTTGTTGGCGAACTTGGTGTGAGAGATGTGAGAAACGTTTGCAGTGAAAAACGTATAAAAGTCTTGTGCTTTCTGAAGGATGTGGTATCTGATGTGAGAGACAAAATGACACAAACTGTGGCTGCACATTGTGAAAAACCTAATGCCGCATGTGGAGTCGAACTGCTGCAAGAAAGCCGCTGCTCATCCCTCTCATCAGAAGAGGAGTGGAAAGATTCAGCAGACTGTTTATGGCTGCCAGCTGCATGTACATACTGTCAGTTAATTTCATAGACAATTTCAGCTTTTTCTGGGACTGCAGGCACTTTTTAGGCAAATGGATTCTGCGCAGACAGGTCTGGAGTGAGAGTGCTCACCTCAAACTTGTTTTATTTTCTGAACACTGTTTCTTCAGATACCAGACAAGAGAAAACAAAGTAACATGATAAGACAGAACCGAGCAGAAAAACTAAAATAAAACCACCTCAACGTGAAGACCATGAGCTACAGGAAAGTCCATCCAACCTGACTGGAAACTCCCCGCTCCTCTCATGGATCTGATGCTGTGCTGCAACCATTCAACCATCACCCATTTTTAGTTTAGCCTTTAACTAAGTTTTAACATGTTTATAGTATAGTGTTTCATATATTTATTTACATATTAGTATAAATTTTATTATTTTATTATTTTTGGATGGATTTTACTTTTGTGTTGTTATCACTCCAGTTCTCTCCTCATTGGGGTCCTCTTCACCGAGGACTGCCCCTGCTCTGACTGCATGGGTGTTGCTGTGGGGGCTGGTGGGGCGGGATCCAGCGCTGCAGCCTTACAGTTGTGGCGTGAGTCCTGTCTGCCGATGTAGGGGTAACCCTTTGTGTAGATGCTCCCTGTGGATATCGTTTCCTTATATGGTGCACATGTACCTGGCCATTAGTCTTCTTTTAACTGTTATAGGGGCTAATAGGGCACGGGTGAGGGGAGTTGTGGGTGTAAGAAAACTGTGGATGTATGTGTGTGTGTTTTATCTAGTTGGTGTAAATTGTTTTATTATGTGAAGTACTTTGTATTGTTTTTTTTTAAGCACAAAAAGTGCTATATAAATAAAGTTTGATTTGATTTGATCAAAAAGTGAGTGGTGTAACACATTTCTCCTGGTTCCCAGTAAAATCTTACCAGCATTGACCAATGTAAGAGCAAATGGCAGGTGCCTCTCAGTGTGCGGTTGTGTGATGACAATAACTAGTGTCCACATCAGTCCAGTCACTGAGGGGCAGTTTTAGGCAGACGGTTGCCACGTTCTGGCAGCAAACCTCCTTTAAACTGGTCTGACCAGCCAGTACGGTTTGCTCTTTGTGCGTTAGGTCAGTTTGGTTTGTTCTTAGGTTGCTTTATTTTGTGTTACTTTTTTAAATTATTTTGAATTCCCTTTAGGACTTGATTTGGTTTTGTTCATTTGGCATATTTTGCAGACCTAATACTTTTGTGTGTAATTTAGGATACATAAAACTCATTCTTTTTGAAGCCACCTGTCTTTCACATTTTGTCACCACCTTCCTTCCTCACATGAACCCAAATGATGTTTAGTTTATGAAGCTGGAGTAAAAAGAACACACAAAGCTTCAAATACAGCTTCGTGGGGGTCTTGGTCTCCCACTTTTTTTTTTTTTATTGCCAGTGCTTTTTAACTCTGAATAAACAAGAAATTCACCAACACATTTCAGGCACATTTTACAATACAAGCTATTTAGAAAAATATGAAATACGGGTAATAATTTAGTAGAACAAGATGGCAGTAGCACCTAGATGGACAAACAGAAAGAATAATCACTACACTGCCTCCTCATCATAATACAGTTGCTGTGCAAAGATATGACAAAAAATGTTAAACACAAGCAAATGTTACACAAACAAAATTACAAAATGGCATTTAAAACAAACAAAAAAAAATTCCTACCTTGCACATGCAATGACATCCAACACACGTGCTGCTCTCTCGTTAAAGTCAGAACTAAAACATACGGTGAGACCTTTTTCCATTATTATGGTCCTTGACTGTGGAACAGCCTGCTAGAGAGCCTCAGGGCCGCAGAGACTGTTGAGGTTTTGAAGAAGAGGCTCAAGACACACCTTTTTAGCTTAGCATTTAACCGAATTTTATTCTATTTTATTTACTTATCTTATTTTACTTCATTTATTATCTTTTTTTTTTTTTAATTATTTAATTTGATTTCTTATTTTTAGTACATTATTGTGAAGTCCTTTCAAGTATTTTTTATTGTTGTTGCTCTTATTACTTCTTACTGTTTCTTAAGGTTATTTACTTCTGGTTTTAACTCCAGTGTTTTCCTTATGGGGATCCAGCACGCTGGGAGCCCTGCCTGTTTGGTCTGGGGACCGCTGTCATGGCGACCACTACTATTTGGGTCCAGCACTGCAGCTTTACGGCTGCGGGATGGGCCCTTGGCTGCCTGGGAGTTGTGCGGTTGCTGTGGCGGAAGCCGCTATAATCATGCAGGGGACTTGCCCCTGGTGTGGATGAATGCCTCGGTATCGTTTCCTCACATCAGCACAAAGTCACAATCTTTATCACTTAATTAATGTTTTATTTGTTTTATTATACTTTGTTCGGTTAAAGAGAAAGTATTGAGGGAATGAAGTATTTCGGGGAATTTCGGGGTGGGGTGGGGGATGAGGGGTGTTTGCTCTCTGTCCTTGTGTGTGCATGAGTGTGTGGAAAAAGCTTGCATCTTTCTTGTTTTTAAATGTCTTGTTATCTACGGTTTGTTTTAATCCTCATGACTTGATTTTATCTTGTAAAGCACTTTGTGTTGCATGAAAAGTGCTCAAGAAATAAAGTTTGATTTGATTTGATTACCATCAACATTCCTAGCACTGCAACAACACAAAATATAGATTGTAATCAATATGTTAAACAAACTCAGTCATTATATAACAGGATTGTGCTGATTGCTTATTAAATAGCACAGGAATGCTAACTTCTCTCCTCACCACTACCATGTGCAATCTTCCCCTCCAGCGTCTACTTCCTGGAAATATTTTTCCCATGAGCACCTTAAACAAGGCAATCACCTGCACCAACACATCAATAGCCCCCCAGCTGTTCATAATCGGGTTAAATTTCTAGATTTGTCTCGCCAGCAATACGAAATAAAGTGTATTTCTACATTTTCAGTTTGTTTTTTATTTTCCACCAGCTGGTTACATTTACATTTCATATTTGTTAGGCAAGACAATGCAAAGCAAGGTAATGCAAGGCAAGACAAGACAACGCAGAACATGGCACGCCAATGCTGCTCCCAGCTAGGCAAATCTATTTGTATGTCCATTTCATGTATAGAATTGAAACTGCTTTACAGAAAAATAAACTTTGACGATGCAGCAAGTAAGCATTAAAAAAAACTTTAAAAAGGAATTAAATGAATAAAAAAAAAGCTAAAAATAAAAGAAAAGTAGATCAAATGCATTGAATAAAAGCTGTATTGTGACTAATTATTCATTAATTTATTTATTGTCCTAACCGCTTAGTCCATTTCAGGGTCGCGGGGAAGCTGGAGCCTATCCCAGCTGCCTTTGGGCGAAAGGCGAGGTATACCCTGGACAGCTCACCAGTCCATCGCAGGGCTTGTGATTAATTAACAGGCTACAAATAAAAATGTTTTTAATCTTAATTTAAAACAGCTGAGAGTTTCCTGCAGTTTTCTGTGAGTTTGCTCCACATATGAGAAGCCTGAAAACTGAAGACTGTCTCTCCATGTTATAACTGGGAACAGAACATAGACTGGACCCTGATGGCATGAGGGATCTGGGTGGTTCATAACAAACCAGAAGATTCTGAATACACTTTGACCAAAGCCCATTCAGTGCTTTATAAACTAAAAACAGGATTTTGAGGTCAATTCAATGATAAATGAAGCCTGGCACGCCAGACTGGAGGTGCTCCATATATTCAATACAGATGGACTAAATCTGGAATCCCTTCCGTTCACGGAGATTGGCATCGGTATTAAACAAACCGGCCACTCTGATTGGTTGATCTGAGGAGAGTCTTGCTTCTTGTCCTGCGTCACCACATTTTCTTCAAAAAATTCAAGATGGTGGACGGATGTAGCATGAGTTCGTTTCTTTTTGCCGACTTACGATTAGGTTAAAAAAGCAGCACCGAAAACTAGACAGGTCATTTATGTCTTCTGTACTGCACACCATGTTTATTTTCTTCTGTTGTGTTCGCTCTACTAAACATTTCCGGACATTGTAGGCTGCCGCTTTACTGACATCACGTTTTCACGCCATTTTTCTGGTTGGTTTACTCTGCGCTGTTTGTCCCGCCCTAGAAATCCATTGATGTGAGTGATTCCTCAGATTCTACTTTGGTACAGCAAGAGAGTCTGGCTTGCCAGGCTATGATAGATGGGAATCCAATGTACAGATCTGGAGACTGGACTTCTATGATCCACTTTTTTGGTCTTAGTGAGAACTGGAGCAGCAGGGTTCTGGACTACACCTGCAGCTGTTTGATGGACTTTTTACGGAGACCTGTAAGGACAGTATGACAGTAATCTACTGAAGATAAATGGATGGGCATGTTTTTCTAAATCCTGCTGAGTCATCAGTACATTAATCTTTGACATGTTCTTTAAGTGATTAAAAGGCGACTTCACAACCGTCTTTATGTAACTGCTACAATTCAGGTCTGAGTCCAGGACTACAGCAAGATCCTTGGCTTTCAGTCTTTTTTCCTTGGCTCCGAAAATTATGTAGCATTTTGTCCTCATTTAACTGAAGAGAGTTCTGGGACATCCAGTCTCATATTTGGAAACATGGAAAACCTGCGGGACAGTGGCCATCGATGACCGACTTTAGACACCCCTGAGATAGGCCTTTCGCATACAAAAGCAGGACAGAACATCAAACTCCAGAACACAATAAAAAGGCAGTCCCTTCAACAATAACCTCAAATTTCTATTAAAATTAAAGAACAAACAATAAAAGCAGAGTAGAACAATAAATAATTTTCTTCTTTTTTTTTTTTTTTTTTTTTTTAGAAAATCATTCCCTACTCTATAATAACAGTCTCCCGCTTTTGTAAAAACTCTGCAGGTTTTTACACACAGTGGTCAGTTTCATTTGGACATTTCTTGAGCAACGTCTGTTTTGCCACAATAATTTTATTTTTCAGAGAAAATGGATGTGGACGCAAACATGAAGGTCTATATGAGCTGCTGAAATGAGCAGGAGTTGGGGAAAAACAAAAAGTAAAATTTAGTGTGATTATTCTTCAAACAGGCATGAAGAACTCGAGGCTGGGCGGAGCTTTCTGACAGGGTCTGACACACGGCTCATTTTCCCCCAGTCTGATTGGCTCTGAGCGGGCACACACGTCCAGGGCTCATGTGTGATTGTGCAACGTTCCCACTGACAGGCTCTAGATGTTAACAGAGCAGTGGCTTTGTATTAGTTTAGTATTTGTTTTGTTTTTACATTTTTGTTTGTTTGCTGTTGTTGTTGTTGTTTGTGTTTTACAGTTTTTCAATCCTATTATTTGAGTAAAACAGCAATCTCCCTTTACTTGTCATTATCTGCAAAGATTATATATATTTAAAAAAACGAGGATTATATATTAGATTGGATCCCAGGGGGGCCAAGTGGGGGCCTGAGGTCTGCGGGATGTGGCGCTTGTCAGGCTCGGTGTTTGGGTGGGTCACTGTGGGGGGTGCTGAGTGTCTGGCCAGTTTGGGGCTTGGGTCACCCAGGACAGGCACCCCTTGGGGACAGGCCGGGGGGCAACCGGGGGTTCAAGGCAGTTGGGTGCTGGCCTTGGCTTGGCAACTGGGTTGCGGTTGTGTGGGCTGGGTGGGGGGCTTGTGCCTCTGCGTCTGGGGGCTGCCTCCTCCTGGGTTGAGGGGGCCCTGCCTGGGCTTGGTGGGGCTTGGTCGTCTGGGATGGGCCATCAGGGCCATGCAGCCCTGCTACCCGGCGAGTACTCAGGACTACAGTGTGTCCGCAGAGGGGTCGAAGATTGGGGGGACTAGGGTTCATGGGAGGTGGGATGGGTGAGGCAGGTTTTGCAGAGGTATTTGTGTCTGTACGGTATGTTCTCACAAGATAACTAAATGCGCTGAGCATCCGGCATGTGTGTGCATGTCTGACTCTGGTTACATATCTCATATGTTAAAGCTGCTAACCCCCCCCACCCCCACCCCACAGTGTTGAGTGGAAAAGTGAGGTCAGGCTTCTTTATGTTTCTAAAAATGATGTGCAGCATAAAGAGGACTGATACAAGGAAGTCCGACCATACTGTAGTCTTATGAAAAGGATGGTAGCCTTATGTTGAAGCTGTAGATGAGATCAATCCTCACTGCTGTCATTTTACAAACATACAACTATGTTTGTTACAAATACAGCAGCCAATGGTTGATCCTGCATGCATCCATACTGCAGGCTGTTGGTGGTGTGATGTCGTGGGGGATGTTTAGTTGGTACCTTTACGACCACGTTGTACTATTTTCTGATGGCTACTTCCAGCAGGATGATGCACCATGTCACAAATCATCAGAAAATGTTTCCTTGAACATAAGTTCACTTTACTCCAACGGCCTCCTGTCACCAATCTCAAGCCAGTAGATTGTGTTTGAGATGTGGTGGAAATGGGAGGTTGCAACAAATCTGTAGCAACTGTGATCATGTCAAAAGGGAGCAAAATCTCTGTGGAATGTTTCTAACACAACATTGAATCTATGCCATAATGAGCTAAGGCAGTTCTAAAGGAAAAACTGGGTCCATCCTGGAACTGGTAGCAAGGTGGACCTCATAAAGTGGCCAGTAAATGTACAGTCCCAGTCAAAAGTTTACACACACTTTAAAAAGAGTGTGTAAACGTTTGAGTGGGGCTGTATGTGGAGCTGAAACCGAGCTGAATATTTGCACAGATTTATGGTTAAAACATGTGCTCATTTATTAAAAAGCTAACCAGCCTGATCCTATAAGTTTCTCTAAACTGAACAAAGAATAAACAGTTGCATTCTTGTTCAAATCATCTTCAACACTATTATAGAAGACACATAGTTTAAGGAAAAGGAAACTGCAGCAGCTATCTTCTTCATTATCAACGCAGACGAGACTTAAAAGTCCATTTTTACCACAGTAACATGTTTGGTGCCCTCTTTTCAAACCTGCTTATCAGAAAAAAGAATGTTTTTCAATTAAACTAGAGAAAACAGTCATATTTGAACTATTCCACCAGTACCAACTTGTTGAGCTGTGAGTGCCCCCCCCGCACCCCGGTCTTATTGAGCAGATAAGCAGGAGGATGTTGAAATGTAACTTAAAGCTATTAGATGCTGCAGGAAGCACATGGAAAGCAGACTGTAAGGTGGAACTCCAGCCTGTCAAATTTTGTGAGTTTTTTGCATCAGTGACAAACTTTAAGTAAACTGTTATATTTCCACATAAACAGGTCCGTTCTCCAGCTTAAATATTATTTTCTACCTTTTTTTTTTAGAAATATTCATCTGTTCACCATGTGGCTGATACATGCTATTAAACTAACACTCTGGTTAACTGTTTGTCTTGGATTATTTTGGTACAAATTAAAATATATAATAAATAAGTAGTCAATATTTCTCATTGTGTGTTTACATTGGGTGCAGTTGTTTACAGTTTGTGCTGGAGATAAGTGTATGTAACATATAAAATTAATGAAAATTAATTTAGCTGTAACTTTATGGGATTTCTAAGTAAAACACTGAATGTGTTTATTTGCTGAAATGAAGTGAATTAGTTAGTTATTTATTTATCTGCCTCTTGATGCCCAAAGAGCCCATTTATAGTTTTTATATTCTTTGTTGTTTGTTTTGTGTGTGTGTGTGTATGTGTCATGTGGAAGTCTGATGGTGTCGCTCACATCATCAACGTGTCCAGATGTGTCCTGCAGCAAAGTAGCTGACGGTAACCTAGAAACCAGGGGAGGGAGGGAATTCTTGGGCAGGTTTTGCATTCTGCAGGGTATCTGCTTCTGCAGGTTCTTCCCAAGATAAATGACAATGTGCAGTAAGCATGCATGTGTGTGCACGTGCACAAAGTCAATATGTCAACGTGTTATTAACTTATAATGAAGAGGACTGTTTTAGAGCCAAGCTATCATGGTATAGCTCCATTACTACAGTATGTATTTTAGATACATTCTTTCATCATAGGTATATGCTTCATTTTTCATTAGTAATGTCTCATCGTAGTTCTTTAAAACTCAAACGTGTGAAACTTCCTCTTGAAGCAGATGCTGCAACGAAACTGCAAAAGTTTGTTGTGATATTCTCCAGCACGGGTGCAACATCCATGTGATACTTGTTGCTCTTGAATCATAATTGGAAATAATCAGCTGATCAGCTTTTCTGTCGCTAGTACGCCTGTTCCTTGGTTTATCTCTCGCTAAGGAGGAAAGCAGCAGGATGTTTATAAAACAGAAGCCTGTGTCAACTTTGTTTGCATTTCTTTTATATTGTTTTCATTATTAGCTGAACATTGCTGGAGACACAGCTGTAAGATCTACTGGTCAGAATGGGTCAGATTCAGAAAGCTGGGACCAAGATTAAACAAGCTGGTGCCTTCTCTGAATTATTGTGGCTGTGCAGATGTTGGATATGCAGGTTTAACCTTCAGCAGGCAAGAATGTGGTCAAGTGGAATTATGAACATGTGAAAAAAGTCAGAGCAGCACCCTTTTCTGAACATACAGTTGACAGGTTGAAGTGGTAAAAAAAAGGTTCTATATTTATAAGCAGGGTAAATCTGGAAAAGTTTTGATGAGGATCCATAAGGGTGGACAAATGAGATCTTTATTATTAAATATTTATTTCTAAAAGCAGATGTTTGATTACATATTATTACAACTGAACAGACCATCAGATGTTTAACAAACAGCCAATGATGTTTTTCCAGTCAAACTACATTCAGAAGTGCAGCGCATGCTGCATTTACTGACACTTGGGACATCTGAAGTTTATCCAAGTTTGATATTTGGGAGCAATTCATTTTCCCCAGTCATGCCTGTCCATGCAGATACACACACCTCTGATGATGAGTTATGAATTCATTAAACCAAAACCAGTCATGGTTCAGAAAGAAATGCAGACTTTGACACAGTTTGATCATATTGGGAAACAATATGATCAAACTGTGCCCCCCGCCCCCCCCCCTCCACACACACACACACACACACACACACACACACACACACACACACACACACACAATCACATCCCTCCAACATCAAGGAAATTCTCAACTAAATCATATTTAGAAAAGTAGGAATTTTATCCTGGTTTTCAGTTCACTTATTGGCACAAACTCTGAAAAGAAACAGGCTGAGAAATTAAAAACAGAAAAAGAAATACTGAAGCAGAAAGAAGTCATTTTAAATAGAACAACACTCAGACATCTGTTGCATTTAATAAGACATCAACTTTCAGTGAAGCATAACAAGATTTTAAATTCACTTTTAAAACAAAAAGACTGAAAAAAGACATTTCTTGATAAGTAATCATAATTTTAAAAAATTAACAGGAAATTTTGGATTTAGTAATAATTTGACTAAATCAGAAGAAAAAGTAAAAGGTGGTGATAACAGTTTCTCCCTCAATGTTTTGTTTTTCAGTTTCTATTATCTACAATGGGATCCTCTGCAGCTCAGATTACAAGTGTGGCTTTTGGAGTAATGTACTCATTTTACTCACTGTGTCCTGCGCTCTTCCTCGTGGTCTTCCACAGGACCCCCTGGGACAGCACAGGTAATGAAACACATTAAATGAACTTACAGTGATCCTGAGATTAGCTCCTCTGCAGTAAAGATCAACTGGGACAAATTACAAAATGTGTTTTAGAAAAATTCAAAGTTCTCATTGTATAAATCGGAGTTCAGTCCTGTTTGCTACTTAGATTATTATTGCCAACATCGTTGCATAACCAGGGTTGAGGCAACATTAAATGTTTACTTGCCTGAATATTTACAAAGTAACTAGAAGGATTACTTAACTGTTGTACAAGACACTGTAGAGTTCCACTAACGCAGTTTTCTCAATACTGGTCCTTCAGACTCCCTGTCCAGCATGTTTTAAAGGGAATCGGACTTTAACTCACCTGATCCAGATTCATGAACTTCCTCATCAAATTATTTGCAGCCTATTAAGCCATTTATTTAATTCAGGTGTGTTAAAGAGTTGCTGCTAAGACATGCAGGACAAAGAGTGCCAATGTGGGGCAAACACCAGCAGTTTGGACATGAAACAATAAAAGTGTTGCTATCGGTACCATTGGCTTAGAGATTAGAAATGTTGTTTCACAGTGTATCAGTCACAATTTTCAAAATGTGGTGGGGAAGGGGCCCCTTGGAACAGGCCCAGGGGCCTGTGAACTTTTAATCCGGCCCTGGTTCAGGTGGATTATTTTCAACAGTTGAATGTTGTGGGAAAATTCTGGGTACAGCACAGCGTCACTGCAGAGAGAAGATGAAAATGTGTGCTGTGGTTGGATTACAAGACCTTGGTTAGCACAGTAATTCCTACTTTTTTTTAAGAGATGTGGGTGCCCATGGTGATGATAATGAGGGATCCAGGAGGGAAGTTCAGTCCAGACCAGCGGGTGGAAAAAGATGGACAAGCTGCTCAGAGATTATTGTTGATAGACCTGGATGGCTGCCAGCAGGGGGTAATTGACCAGTGGAGAATGTTGTTGCGAAGATGATCTCAAGATGGACGTGTAGAACTTGATAGTGAAGGCAACAAGGAGCTCAGGAAAATCCAATCGAGGAGGATTCTGGAAAAACACAGAACGAGCAGGATTTCACTGGGATCACAGGCGATCACATTCACACAGGTGGGCTTGGGTTTTACCACAGGGCTCAAGCGATGAAGGAGGACTGGCAGCAGATACACACCAGGAGAAGATGCTGATTCACCGCAGGTGCATAGGAAAGCGCAGCTGTGATAAATCACCCTCCAGACACTGGTCCAACAACACCCTCTGGTGGAAACCTAAAAAAAACAACAAACCCACAGAAAACAACCTGGATCCCTGACAATCAGTCCTACCTCCACATGACCAAGGAGAAGAGTAGAACTTTCTTCTCTGGAAGAGGACTTGCTTGTCTTCCTCTATGTAAGACGTTGACACGTGGAAGTAGTTCCATGTTTCCCCAAAAACCTGACCGCTATAAAAAGAGGCTGTGGTTTTTTTCAATCCCATACTGTTAATCATTGATGGCCATAAGTTTTCTCTCGAGAACACAGAACAGGTGACTGTAGCAGAACAACCATCATGCAAACAAACTTTCATTATATTATTTATTTTCAGAGGATTTCTCCTTTTTTAGAACAAGAAACAATATATTGATCTGCATCTTAACCTTCTATTATGATTGTAAAATATTTCAACCCTTCTTTCCTTACTTATGGACAACAGCAGTGTGCTAAATGGTGGCCATGAAACAAAACAATGCAAAAACAACAACAACAAAGCAGACTACATTGTGAAAGTAACAGTTGCAAGACATAAAATCATTATTAACCACAACACAGCAAAGAAAAGTCTTACTACTTGGTCCAGCAGTAATACAAATTCAAAATCACATATCAAGCAGACACAAACTACAACCGTCAGTGATGCTAAAGCTGTTGAAGTAATGCAGAGGGTGCATCTATGTGGGTGATGCAGCCGGTGTGCTGCTGCTTTTGAGTGGAGGTGTGTTCTGCTTCTTCTACAAGAGGATCATTCCTTTGGTTGGGGGCTTTTCTGTGCCTAGGAAATTATACGTGGAAATGTTCTATTCTATTCTATTCTATTCTATTTGCATGTAAATTAAGAAAAAAATCTCTGATCTCATTTTGCAAAATTACCTGCATTTTGCATTAATTGCAAATTTAAGATAAAACTGGAAAGGTTCATTGATTTCAAAGTTTTATGAAATAATCACCTGTTTTCTAAGTTTAAAATGTTATTTTACTTGAATTTTTAAGGATTAAAACCAGTTTCACAGAGCTCATGTTCCTGGTAGCCGTTGTGGCTTCATCACTCAGTTTGTCAGCACATGCAGTCCAGTCGTCCTGTCACAACACTGCAGTCAGTGTACAGGTATGTGAGCAGAAAAAAACTCTCAGTAGGATTACTTGGAGGGAAAAAAAGCTTAGTTTGCCCTGAACTTGCATGACAAAAACACAGCTGATGGTGTTTGGACCAAGTGTCAACAGTAAATCTACCTTTGTTGACCATTACCAATCTGGGTTTTAAACTGGACAACTACATCGCAGTGTCATTAAGTATTGTCTTTTTTTCATTAAGGCGGTTGGTAAAAGTTCAATCTCTTCTCACCAGGAAGCACTTAGAAAGCCTGATGCATGCTTTTATTTAATTCTGCTCTGATTTATGATCAGAATTTTATTTCTGGCTGCTCTGACTGAATATCAGCCTGTGGTATTGAGGTATTATTTATCTAGATATTATTTTCTTATTTCATAGCATACTTTCGCAATTACTGCATGTTTGAACAATGCAGGAAGCCGCGGGGAGCTGTGGTGTGTTTGTGTTTCTGTTCTGTCTGTAATTGGGATTGAAAGGTTGGTTTGGTGGGAATGATTTTGAACTGGAAAGCGCTTTGAGACACTTTTTGTTGGAAAAGTGCTTCATAAATAAAGTTTGAATGGAACTGAGCAGCGCAGCTACAACATAATGCTGCATCAGGTTTTGCACACCTATGGCAGACAAAATAAATCGCTTTTAGGTGATGTAATGCTGGTATAGGAGGTATATGTCATGGCCAGTTGTAAAAAGGAAAACCAACAACCAGACATGCTACTAGAGAACAGGTTTGCTACCCTGCTGCATGCCTCTGGATCTAAATATGATGACCTGGATCAAATCTCCTTAGGTTCGACTGAAGAAGACTCACAGAGTAAAAGGCAGCGCAAAAGGCAAAAGGTTTGGCCCCAGACTGGTTGTTGGCGAACTTGGTGTGAGAGATGTGAGAAACGTTTGCAGTGAAAAACGTATAAAAGTCTTGTGCTTTCTGAAGGATGTGGTATCTGATGTGAGAGACAAAATGACACAAACTGTGGCTGCACATTGTGAAAAACCTAATGCCGCATGTGGAGTCGAACTGCTGCAAGAAAGCCGCTGCTCATCCCTCTCATCAGAAGAGGAGTGGAAAGATTCAGCAGACTGTTTATGGCTGCCAGCTGCATGTACATACTGTCAGTTAATTTCATAGACAATTTCAGCTTTTTCTGGGACTGCAGGCACTTTTTAGGCAAATGGATTCTGCGCAGACAGGTCTGGAGTGAGAGTGCTCACCTCAAACTTGTTTTATTTTCTGAACACTGTTTCTTCAGATACCAGACAAGAGAAAACAAAGTAACATGATAAGACAGAACCGAGCAGAAAAACTAAAATAAAACCACCTCAACGTGAAGACCATGAGCTACAGGAAAGTCCATCCAACCTGACTGGAAACTCCCCGCTCCTCTCATGGATCTGATGCTGTGCTGCAACCATTCAACCATCACCCATTTTTAGTTTAGCCTTTAACTAAGTTTTAACATGTTTATAGTATAGTGTTTCATATATTTATTTACATATTAGTATAAATTTTATTATTTTATTATTTTTGGATGGATTTTACTTTTGTGTTGTTATCACTCCAGTTCTCTCCTCATTGGGGTCCTCTTCACCGAGGACTGCCCCTGCTCTGACTGCATGGGTGTTGCTGTGGGGGCTGGTGGGGCGGGATCCAGCGCTGCAGCCTTACAGTTGTGGCGTGAGTCCTGTCTGCCGATGTAGGGGTAACCCTTTGTGTAGATGCTCCCTGTGGATATCGTTTCCTTATATGGTGCACATGTACCTGGCCATTAGTCTTCTTTTAACTGTTATAGGGGCTAATAGGGCACGGGTGAGGGGAGTTGTGGGTGTAAGAAAACTGTGGATGTATGTGTGTGTGTTTTATCTAGTTGGTGTAAATTGTTTTATTATGTGAAGTACTTTGTATTGTTTTTTTTTAAGCACAAAAAGTGCTATATAAATAAAGTTTGATTTGATTTGATCAAAAAGTGAGTGGTGTAACACATTTCTCCTGGTTCCCAGTAAAATCTTACCAGCATTGACCAATGTAAGAGCAAATGGCAGGTGCCTCTCAGTGTGCGGTTGTGTGATGACAATAACTAGTGTCCACATCAGTCCAGTCACTGAGGGGCAGTTTTAGGCAGACGGTTGCCACGTTCTGGCAGCAAACCTCCTTTAAACTGGTCTGACCAGCCAGTACGGTTTGCTCTTTGTGCGTTAGGTCAGTTTGGTTTGTTCTTAGGTTGCTTTATTTTGTGTTACTTTTTTAAATTATTTTGAATTCCCTTTAGGACTTGATTTGGTTTTGTTCATTTGGCATATTTTGCAGACCTAATACTTTTGTGTGTAATTTAGGATACATAAAACTCATTCTTTTTGAAGCCACCTGTCTTTCACATTTTGTCACCACCTTCCTTCCTCACATGAACCCAAATGATGTTTAGTTTATGAAGCTGGAGTAAAAAGAACACACAAAGCTTCAAATACAGCTTCGTGGGGGTCTTGGTCTCCCACTTTTTTTTTTTTTATTGCCAGTGCTTTTTAACTCTGAATAAACAAGAAATTCACCAACACATTTCAGGCACATTTTACAATACAAGCTATTTAGAAAAATATGAAATACGGGTAATAATTTAGTAGAACAAGATGGCAGTAGCACCTAGATGGACAAACAGAAAGAATAATCACTACACTGCCTCCTCATCATAATACAGTTGCTGTGCAAAGATATGACAAAAAATGTTAAACACAAGCAAATGTTACACAAACAAAATTACAAAATGGCATTTAAAACAAACAAAAAAAAATTCCTACCTTGCACATGCAATGACATCCAACACACGTGCTGCTCTCTCGTTAAAGTCAGAACTAAAACATACGGTGAGACCTTTTTCCATTATTATGGTCCTTGACTGTGGAACAGCCTGCTAGAGAGCCTCAGGGCCGCAGAGACTGTTGAGGTTTTGAAGAAGAGGCTCAACACACACCTTTTTAGCTTAGCATTTAACCGAATTTTATTCTATTTTATTTACTTATCTTATTTTACTTCATTTATTATCTTTTTTTTTTTTTAATTATTTAATTTGATTTCTTATTTTTAGTACATTATTGTGAAGTCCTTTCAAGTATTTTTTATTGTTGTTGCTCTTATTACTTCTTACTGTTTCTTAAGGTTATTTACTTCTGGTTTTAACTCCAGTGTTTTCCTTATGGGGATCCAGCACGCTGGGAGCCCTGCCTGTTTGGTCTGGGGACCGCTGTCATGGCGACCACTACTATTTGGGTCCAGCACTGCAGCTTTACGGCTGCGGGATGGGCCCTTGGCTGCCTGGGAGTTGTGCGGTTGCTGTGGCGGAAGCCGCTATAATCATGCAGGGGACTTGCCCCTGGTGTGGATGAATGCCTCGGTATCGTTTCCTCACATCAGCACAAAGTCACAATCTTTATCACTTAATTAATGTTTTATTTGTTTTATTATACTTTGTTCGGTTAAAGAGAAAGTATTGAGGGAATGAAGTATTTCGGGGAATTTCGGGGTGGGGTGGGGGATGAGGGGTGTTTGCTCTCTGTCCTTGTGTGTGCATGAGTGTGTGGAAAAAGCTTGCATCTTTCTTGTTTTTAAATGTCTTGTTATCTACGGTTTGTTTTAATCCTCATGACTTGATTTTATCTTGTAAAGCACTTTGTGTTGCATGAAAAGTGCTCAAGAAATAAAGTTTGATTTGATTTGATTACCATCAACATTCCTAGCACTGCAACAACACAAAATATAGATTGTAATCAATATGTTAAACAAACTCAGTCATTATATAACAGGATTGTGCTGATTGCTTATTAAATAGCACAGGAATGCTAACTTCTCTCCTCACCACTACCATGTGCAATCTTCCCCTCCAGCGTCTACTTCCTGGAAATATTTTTCCCATGAGCACCTTAAACAAGGCAATCACCTGCACCAACACATCAATAGCCCCCCAGCTGTTCATAATCGGGTTAAATTTCTAGATTTGTCTCGCCAGCAATACGAAATAAAGTGTATTTCTACATTTTCAGTTTGTTTTTTATTTTCCACCAGCTGGTTACATTTACATTTCATATTTGTTAGGCAAGACAATGCAAAGCAAGGTAATGCAAGGCAAGACAAGACAACGCAGAACATGGCACGCCAATGCTGCTCCCAGCTAGGCAAATCTATTTGTATGTCCATTTCATGTATAGAATTGAAACTGCTTTACAGAAAAATAAACTTTGACGATGCAGCAAGTAAGCATTAAAAAAAAACTTTAAAAAGGAATTAA
Organism: Telmatherina bonti; assembly: GCF_933228915.1. Classification (NCBI taxonomy): domain Eukaryota; kingdom Metazoa; phylum Chordata; class Actinopteri; order Atheriniformes; family Telmatherinidae; genus Telmatherina; species Telmatherina bonti. The sequence goes on along the minus strand of NC_136612.1, from coordinate 30,745,137 downwards.
ATGAATAAAAAAAAAGCTAAAAATAAAAGAAAAGTAGATCAAATGCATTGAATAAAAGCTGTATTGTGACTAATTATTCATTAATTTATTTATTGTCCTAACCGCTTAGTCCATTTCAGGGTCGCGGGGAAGCTGGAGCCTATCCCAGCTGCCTTTGGGCGAAAGGCGAGGTATACCCTGGACAGCTCACCAGTCCATCGCAGGGCTTGTGATTAATTAACAGGCTACAAATAAAAATGTTTTTAATCTTAATTTAAAACAGCTGAGAGTTTCCTGCAGTTTTCTGTGAGTTTGCTCCACATATGAGAAGCCTGAAAACTGAAGACTGTCTCTCCATGTTATAACTGGGAACAGAACATAGACTGGACCCTGATGGCATGAGGGATCTGGGTGGTTCATAACAAACCAGAAGATTCTGAATACACTTTGACCAAAGCCCATTCAGTGCTTTATAAACTAAAAACAGGATTTTGAGGTCAATTCAATGATAAATGAAGCCTGGCACGCCAGACTGGAGGTGCTCCATATATTCAATACAGATGGACTAAATCTGGAATCCCTTCCGTTCACGGAGATTGGCATCGGTATTAAACAAACCGGCCACTCTGATTGGTTGATCTGAGGAGAGTCTTGCTTCTTGTCCTGCGTCACCACATTTTCTTCAAAAAATTCAAGATGGTGGACGGATGTAGCATGAGTTCGTTTCTTTTTGCCGACTTACGATTAGGTTAAAAAAGCAGCACCGAAAACTAGACAGGTCATTTATGTCTTCTGTACTGCACACCATGTTTATTTTCTTCTGTTGTGTTCGCTCTACTAAACATTTCCGGACATTGTAGGCTGCCGCTTTACTGACATCACGTTTTCACGCCATTTTTCTGGTTGGTTTACTCTGCGCTGTTTGTCCCGCCCTAGAAATCCGTTGATGTGAGTGATTCCTCAGATTCTACTTTGGTACAGCAAGAGAGTCTGGCTTGCCAGGCTATGATAGATGGGAATCCAATGTACAGATCTGGAGACTGGACTTCTATGATCCACTTTTTTGGTCTTAGTGAGAACTGGAGCAGCAGGGTTCTGGACTACACCTGCAGCTGTTTGATGGACTTTTTACAGAGACCTGTAAGGACAGTATGACAGTAATCTACTGAAGATAAATGGATGGGCATGTTTTTCTAAATCCTGCTGAGTCATCAGTACATTAATCTTTGACATGTTCTTTAAGTGATTAAAAGGCGACTTCACAACCGTCTTTATGTAACTGCTACAATTCAGGTCTGAGTCCAGGACTACAGCAAGATCCTTGGCTTTCAGTCTTTTTTCCTTGGCTCCGAAAATTATTTCACATTTTGTCCTCATTTAACTGAAGAGAGTTCTGGGACATCCAGTCTCATATTTGGAAACATGGAAAACCTGTGGGACAGCGGCCATCGATGACCGACTTTAGACACCCCTGAGATAGGCCTTTCGCATACAAAAGCAGGACAGAACATCAAACTCCAGAACACAATAAAAAGGCAGTCCCTTCAACAATAACCTCAAATTTCTATTAAAATTAAAGAACAAACAATAAAAGCAGAGTAGAACAATAAATAATTTTCTTCTTTTTTTTTTTTTTTTTTTTTTTAGAAAATCATTCCCTACTCTATAATAACAGTCTCCCGCTTTTGTAAAAACTCTGCAGGTTTTTACACACAGTGGTCAGTTTCATTTGGACATTTCTTGAGCAACGTCTGTTTTGCCACAATAATTTTATTTTTCAGAGAAAATGGATGTGGACGCAAACATGAAGGTCTATATGAGCTGCTGAAATGAGCAGGAGTTGGGGAAAAACAAAAAGTAAAATTTAGTGTGATTATTCTTCAAACAGGCATGAAGAACTCGAGGCTGGGCGGAGCTTTCTGACAGGGTCTGACACACGGCTCATTTTCCCCCAGTCTGATTGGCTCTGAGCGGGCACACACGTCCAGGGCTCATGTGTGATTGTGCAACGTTCCCACTGACAGGCTCTAGATGTTAACAGAGCAGTGGCTTTGTATTAGTTTAGTATTTGTTTTGTTTTTACATTTTTGTTTGTTTGCTGTTGTTGTTTGTGTTTTACAGTTTTTCAATCCTATTATTTGAGTAAAACAGCAATCTCCCTTTACTTGTCATTATCTGCAAAGATTATAGATATTAAAAAAACGAGGATTATATATTAGATTGGATCCCAGGGGGGCCAAGTGGGGGCCTGAGGTCTGCGGGATGTGGCGCTTGTCAGGCTCGGTGTTTGGGTGGGTCACTGTGGGGGGTGCTGAGTGTCTGGCCAGTTTGGGGCTTGGGTCACCCAGGACAGGCACCCCTTGGGGACAGGCCGGGGGGCAACCGGGGGTTCAAGGCAGTTGGGTGCTGGCCTTGGCTTGGCAACTGGGTTGCGGTTGTGTGGGCTGGGTGGGGGGCTTGTGCCTCTGCGTCTGGGGGCTGCCTCCTCCTGGGTTGAGGGGGCCCTGCCTGGGCTTGGTGGGGCTTGGTCGTCTGGGATGGGCCATCAGGGCCATGCAGCCCTGCTACCCGGCGAGTACTCAGGACTACAGTGTGTCCGCAGAGGGGTCGAAGATTGGGGGGACTAGGGTTCATGGGAGGTGGGATGGGTGAGGCAGGTTTTGCAGAGGTATTTGTGTCTGTACGGTATGTTCTCACAAGATAACTAAATGCGCTGAGCATCCGGCATGTGTGTGCATGTCTGACTCTGGTTACATATCTCATATGTTAAAGCTGCTAACCCCCCCCCCCCCCCCCCCCCCCCACCCCCACCCCCACCCCACAGTGTTGAGTGGAAAAGTGAGGTCAGGCTTCTTTATGTTTCTAAAAATGATGTGCAGCATAAAGAGGACTGATACAAGGAAGTCAGACCATACTGTAGTCTTATGAAAAGGATGGTAGCCTTATGTTGAAGCTGTAGATGAGATCAATCCTCACTGCTGTCATTTTACAAACATACAACTATGTTTGTTACAAATACAGCAGCCAATGGTTGATCCTGCATGCATCCATACTGCAGGCTGTTGGTGGTGTGATGTCGTGGGGGATATTTAGTTGGTACCTTTACGACCACGTTGTACTATTTTCTGATGGCTACTTCCAGCAGGATGATGCACCATGTCACAAATCATCAGAAAATGTTTCCTTGAACATAAGTTCACTTTACTCCAACGGCCTCCTGTCACCAATCTCAAGCCAGTAGATTGTGTTTGAGGTGTGGTGGAAATGGGAGGTTGCAACAAATCTGTAGCAACTGTGATCATGTCAAAAGGGAGCAAAATCTCTGTGGAATGTTTCTAACACAACATTGAATCTATGCCATAATGAGCTAAGGCAGTTCTAAAGGAAAAACTGGGTCCATCCTGGAACTGGTAGCAAGGTGGACCTCATAAAGTGGCCAGTAAATGTACAGTCCCAGTCAAAAGTTTACACACACTTTAAAAAGAGTGTGTAAACGTTTGAGTGGGGCTGTATGTGGAGCTGAAACCGAGCTGAATATTTGCACAGATTTATGGTTAAAACATGTGCTCATTTATTAAAAAGCTAACCAGCCTGATCCTATAAGTTTCTCTAAACTGAACAAAGAATAAACAGTTGCATTCTTGTTCAAATCATCTTCAACACTATTATAGAAGACACATAGTTTAAGGAAAAGGAAACTGCAGCAGCTATCTTCTTCATTATCAACGCAGACGAGACTTAAAAGTCCATTTTTACCACAGTAACATGTTTGGTGCCCTCTTTTCAAACCTGCTTATCAGAAAAAAGAATGTTTTTCAATTAAACTAGAGAAAACAGAGTCATATTTGAACTATTCCACCAGTACCAACTTGTTGAGCTGTGAGTGACCCCCCCGCACCCCGGTCTTATTGAGCAGATAAGCAGGAGGATGTTGAAATGTAACTTAAAGCTATTAGATGCTGCAGGAAGCACATGGAAAGCAGACTGTAAGGTGGAACTCCAGCCTGTCAAATTTTGTGAGTTTTTTGCATCAGTGACAAACTTTAAGTAAACTGTTATATTTCCACATAAACAGGTCCGTTCTCCAGCTTAAATATTATTTTCTACCTTTTTTTTAGAAATATTCATCTGTTCACCATGTGGCTGATACATGCTATTAAACTAACACTCTGGTTAACTGTTTGTCTTGGATTATTTTGGTACAAATTAAAATATATAATAAATAAGTAGTCAATATTTCTCATTGTGTGTTTACATTGGGTGCAGTTGTTTACAGTTTGTGCTGGAGATAAGTGTATGTAACATATAAAATTAATGAAAATTAATTTAGCTGTAACTTTATGGGATTTCTAAGTAAAACACTGAATGTGTTTATTTGCTGAAATGAAGTGAATTAGTTAGTTATTTATTTATCTGCCTCTTGATGCCCAAAGAGCCCATTTATAGTTTTTATATTCTTTGTTGTTTGTTTTGTGTGTGTGTGTGTATGTGTCATGTGAAAGTCTGATGGTGTCGCTCACATCATCAACGTGTCCAGATGTGTCCTGCAGCAAAGTAGCTGACGGTAACCTAGAAACCAGGGGAGGGAGGGAATTCTTGGGCAGGTTTTGCATTCTGCAGGGTATCTGCTTCTGCAGGTTCTTCCCAAGATAAATGACAATGTGCAGTAAGCATGCATGTGTGTGCACGTGCACAAAGTCAATATGTCAACGTGTTATTAACTTATAATGAAGAGGACTGTTTTAGAGCCAAGCTATCATGGTATAGCTCCATTACTACAGTATGTATTTTAGATACATTCTTTCATCATAGGTATATGCTTCATTTTTCATTAGTAATGTCTCATCGTAGTTCTTTAAAACTCAAACGTGTGAAACTCACTTCCTCTTGAAGCAGATGCTGCAACGAAACTGCAAAAGTTTGTTGTGATATTCTCCAGCACGGGTGCAACATCCATGTGATACTTGTTGCTCTTGAATCATAATTGGAAATAATCAGCTGATCAGCTTTTCTGTCGCTAGTACGCCTGTTCCTTGGTTTATCTCTCGCTAAGGAGGAAAGCAGCAGGATGTTTATAAAACAGAAGCCTGTGTCAACTTTGTTTGCATTTCTTTTATATTGTTTTCATTATTAGCTGAACATTGCTGGAGACACAGCTGTAAGATCTACTGGTCAGAATGGGTCAGATTCAGAAAGCTGGGACCAAGATTAAACAAGCTGGTGCCTTCTCTGAATTATTGGGGCTGTGCAGATGTTGGATATGCAGGTTTAACCTTCAGCAGGCAAGAATGTGGTCAAGTGGAATTATGAACATGTGAAAAAAGTCAGAGCAGCACCCTTTTCTGAACATACAGTTGACAGGTTGAAGTGGTAAAAAAAAGGTTCTATATTTATAAGCAGGGTAAATCTGGAAAAGTTTTGATGAGGATCCATAAGGGTGGACAAATGAGATCTTTATTATTAAATATTTATTTCTAAAAGCAGATGTTTGATTACATATTATTACAACTGAACAGACCATCAGATGTTTAACAAACAGCCAATGATGTTTTTCCAGTCAAACTACATTCAGAAGTGCAGCGCATGCTGCATTTACTGACACTTGGGACACCTGAAGTTTATCCAAGTTTGATATTTGGGAGCAATTCATTTTCCCCAGTCATGCCTGTCCATGCAGATACACACACCTCTGATGATGAGTTATGAATTCATTAAACCAAAACCAGTCATGGTTCAGAAAGAAATGCAGACTTTGACACAGTTTGATCATATTGGGAAACAATATGATCAAACTGTGCCCCCCCCCCCCCCTCCACACACACACACACACACACACACACACACAAATCACATCCCTCCAACGTCAAGGAAATTCTCAACTAAATCATATTTAGAAAAGTAGGAATTTTATCCTGGTTTTCAGTTCACTTATTGGCACAAACTGAAAAGAAACAGGCTGAGAAATTAAAAACAGAAAAAGAAATACTGAAGCAGAAAGAAGTCATTTTAAATAGAACAACACTCAGACATCTGTTGCATTTAATAAGACATCAACTTTCAGTGAAGCATAACAAGATTTTAAATTCACTTTTAAAACAAAAAGACTGAAAAAAGACATTTCTTGATAAGTAATCATAATTTAAAAAAATTAACAGGAAATTTTGGATTTAGTAATAATTTGACTAAATCAGAAGAAAAAGTAAAAGGTGGTGATAACAGTTTCTCCCTCAATGTTTTGTTTTTCAGTTTCTATTATCTACAATGGGATCCTCTGCAGCTCAGATTACAAGTGTGGCTTTTGGAGTAATGTACTCATTTTACTCACTGTGTCCTGCGCTCTTCCTCGTGGTCTTCCACAGGACCCCCTGGGACAGCACAGGTAATGAAACACATTAAATGAACTTACAGTGATCCTGAGATTAGCTCCTCTGCAGTAAAGATCAACTGGGACAAATTACAAAATGTGTTTTAGAAAAATTCAAAGTTCTCATTGTATAAATCGGAGTTCAGTCCTGTTTGCTACTTAGATTATTATTGCCAACATCGTTGCATAACCAGGGTTGAGGCAACATTAAATGTTTACTTGCCTGAATATTTACAAAGTAACTAGAAGGATTACTTAACTGTTGTACAAGACACTGTAGAGTTCCACTAACGCAGTTTTCTCAATACTGGTCCTTCAGACTCCCTGTCCAGCATGTTTTAAAGGGAATCGGACTTTAACTCACCTGATCCAGATTCATGAACTTCCTCATCAAATTATTTGCAGCCTATTAAGCCATTTACTTAATTCAGGTGTGTTAAAGAGTTGCTGCTAAGACATGCAGGACAAAGAGTGCCAATGTGGGGCAAACACCAGCAGTTTGGACATGAAACAATAAAAGTGTTGCTATCGGTACCATTGGCTTAGAGATTAGAAATGTTGTTTCACAGTGTATCAGTCACAATTTTCAAAATGTGGTGGGGAAGGGGCCCCTTGGAACAGGCCCAGGGGCCTGTGAACTTTTAATCCGGCCCTGGTTCAGGTGGATTATTTTCAACAGTTGAATGTTGTGGGAAAATTCTGGGTACAGCACAGCGTCACTGCAGAGAGGAGATGAAAATGTGTGCTGTGGTTGGATTACAAGACCTTGGTTAGCACAGTAATTCCTACTTTTTTTTAAGAGATGTGGGTGCCCATGGTGATGATAATGAGGGATCCAGGAGGGAAGTTCAGTCCAGACCAGCGGGTGGAAAAAGATGGACAAGCTGCTCAGAGATTATTGTTGATAGACCTGGATGGCTGCCAGCAGGGGGTAATTGACCAGTGGAGAATGTTGTTGCGAAGATGATCTCAAGATGGACGTGTAGAACTTGATAGTGAAGGCAACAAGGAGCTCAGGAAAATCCAATCGAGGAGGATTCTGGAAAAACACAGAACGAGCAGGATTTCACTGGGATCACAGGCGATCACATTCACACAGGTGGGCTTGGGTTTTACCACAGGGCTCAAGCGATGAAGGAGGACTGGCAGCAGATACACACCAGGAGAAGATGCTGATTCACCGCAGGTGCATAGGAAAGCGCAGCTGTGATAAATCACCCTCCAGACACTGGTCCAACAACACCCTCTGGTGGAAACCTAAAAAAAACAACAAACCCACAGAAAACAACCTGGATCCCTGACAATCAGTCCTACCTCCACATGACCAAGGAGAAGAGTAGAACTTTCTTCTCTGGAAGAGGACTTGCTTGTCTTCCTCTATGTAAGACGTTGACACGTGGAAGTAGTTCCATGTTTCCCCAAAAACCTGACCGCTATAAAAAGAGGCTGTGGTTTTTTTCAATCCCATACTGTTAATCATTGATGGCCATAAGTTTTCTCTCGAGAACACAGAACAGGTGACTGTAGCAGAACAACCATCATGCAAACAAACTTTCATTATATTATTTATTTTCAGAGGATTTCTCCTTTTTTAGAACAATAAACAATATATTGATCTGCATCTTAACCTTCTATTATGATTGTAAAATATTTCAACCCTTCTTTCCTTACTTATGGACAACAGCAGTGTGCTAAATGGTGGCCATGAAACAAAACAATGCAAAAACAACAACAACAAAGCAGACTACATTGTGAAAGTAACAGTTGCAAGACATAAAATCATTATTAACCACAACACAGCAAAGAAAAGTCTTACTACTTGGTCCAGCAGTAATACAAATTCAAAATCACATATCAAGCAGACACAAACTACAACCGTCAGTGATGCTAAAGCTGTTGAAGTAATGCAGAGGGTGCATCTATGTGGGTGATGCAGCCGGTGTGCTGCTGCTTTTGAGTGGAGGTGTGTTCTGCTTCTTCTACAAGAGGATCATTCCTTTGGTTGGGGGCTTTTCTGTGCCTAGGAAATTATACGTGGAAATGTTCTATTCTATTCTATTCTATTCTATTTGCATGTAAATTAAGAAAAAAATCTCTGATCTCATTTTGCAAAATTACCTGCATTTTGCATTAATTGCAAATTTAAGATAAAACTGGAAAGGTTCATTGATTTCAAAGTTTTATGAAATAATCACCTGTTTTCTAAGTTTAAAATGTTATTTTACTTGAATTTTTAAGGATTAAAACCAGTTTCACAGAGCTCATGTTCCTGGTAGCCGTTGTGGCTTCATCACTCAGTTTGTCAGCACATGCAGTCCAGTCGTCCTGTCGCAACACTGCAGTCAGTGTACAGGTATGTGAGCAGAAAAAAACTCTCAGTAGGATTACTTGGAGGGAAAAAAAGCTTAGTTTGCCCTGAACTTGCATGACAAAAACACAGCTGATGGTGTTTGGACCAAGTGTCAACAGTAAATCTACCTTTGTTGACCATTACCAATCTGGGTTTTAAACTGGACAACTACATCGCAGTGTCATTAAGTATTGTCTTTTTTTCATTAAGGCGGTTGGTAAAAGTTCAATCTCTTCTCACCAGGAAGCACTTAGAAAGCCTGATGCATGCTTTTATTTAATTCTGCTCTGATTTAGGATCAGAATTTTATTTCTGGCTGCTCTGACTGAATATCAGCCTGTGGTATTGAGGTATTATTTATCTAGATATTATTTTCTTATTTCATAGCATACTTTCGCAATTACTGCATGTTTGAACAATGCAGGAAGCCGCGGGGAGCTGTGGTGTGTTTGTGTTTCTGTTCTGTCTGTAATTGGGATTGAAAGGTTGGTTTGGTGGGAATGATTTTGAACTGGAAAGCGCTTTGAGACACTTTTTGTTGGAAAAGTGTTTCATAAATAAAGTTTGAATGGAACTGAGCAGCGCAGCTACAACATAATGCTGCATCAGGTTTTGCACACCTATGGCAGACAAAATAAATCGCTTTTAGGTGATGTAATGCTGGTATAGGAGGTATATGTCATGGCCAGTTGTAAAAAGGAAAACCAACAACCAGACGTGCTACTAGAGAACAGGTTTGCTACCCTGCTGTATGCCTCTGGATCTAAATATGATGACCTGGATCAAATCTCCTTAGGTTCGACTGAAGAAGACTCACAGAGTAAAAGGCAGCGCAAAAGGCAAAAGGTTTGGCCCCAGACTGGTTGTTGGCGAACTTGGTGTGAGAGATGTGAGAAACGTTTGCAGTGAAAAACGTATAAAAGTCTTGTGCTTTCTGAAGGATGTGGTATCTGATGTGAGAGACAAAATGACACAAACTGTGGCTGCACATTGTGAAAAACCTAATGCCGCATGTGGAGTCGAACTGCTGCAAGAAAGCCGCTGCTCATCCCTCTCATCAGAAGAGGAGTGGAAAGATTCAGCAGACTGTTTATGGCTGCCAGCTGCATGTACATACTGTCAGTTAATTTCATAGACAATTTCAGCTTTTTCTGGGACTGCAGGCACTTTTTAGGCAAATGGATTCTGCGCAGACAGGTCTGGAGTGAGAGTGCTCACCTCAAACTTGTTTTATTTTCTGAACACTGTTTCTTCGGATACCAGACAAGAGAAAACAAAGTAACACGATAAGACAGAACCGAGCAGAAAAACTAAAATAAAACCACCTCAACGTGAAGACCATGAACTACAGGAAAGTCCATCCAACCTGACTGGAAACTCCCCGCTCCTCTCATGGATCTGATGCTGTGCTGCAACCATTCAACCATCACCCATTTTTAGTTTAGCCTTTAACTAAGTTTTAACATGTTTATAGTATAGTGTTTCATATATTTATTTACATATTAGTATAAATTTTATTATTTTATTATTTTTGGATGGATTTTACTTTTGTGTTGTTATCACTCCAGTTCTCTCCTCATTGGGGTCCTCTTCACCGAGGACTGCCCCTGCTCTGACTGCATGGGTGTTGCTGTGGGGGCTGGTGGGGCGGGATCCAGCGCTGCAGCCTTACAGTTGTGGCGTGAGTCCTGTCTGCCGATGTAGGGGTAACCCTTTGTGTAGATGCTCCCTGAGGATATCGTTTCCTTATATGGTGCACATGTACCTGGCCATTAGTCTTCTTTTAACTGTTATAGGGGCTAATAGGGCACGGGTGAGGGGAGTTGTGGGTGGGTGTAAGAAAACTGTGGATGTATGTGTGTGTGTTTTATCTAGTTGGTGTAAATTGTTTTATTATGTGAAGTACTTTGTATTGTTTTTTTTTAAGCACAAAAAGTGCTATACAAATAAAGTTTGATTTGATTTGATCAAAAAGTGAGTGGTGTAACACATTTCTCCTGGTTCCCAGTAAAATCTTACCAGCATTGACCAATGTAAGAGCAAATGGCAGGTGCCTCTCAGTGTGCGGTTGTGTGATGACAATAACTAGTGTCCACATCAGTCCAGTCACTGAGGGGCAGTTTTAGGCAGACGGTTGCCACGTTCTGGCAGCAAACCTCCTTTAAACTGGTCTGACCAGCCAGTACGGTTTGCTCTTTGTGCGTTAGGTCAGTTTGGTTTGTTCTTAGGTTGCTTTATTTTGTGTTACTTTTTTAAATTATTTTGAATTCCCTTTAGGACTTGATTTGGTTTTGTTCATTTGGCATATTTTGCAGACCTAATACTTTTGTGTGTAATTTAGGATACATAAAACTCATTCTTTTTGAAGCCACCTGTCTTTCACATTTTGTCACCACCTTCCTTCCTCACATGAACCCAAATGATGTTTAGTTTATGAAGCTGGAGTAAAAAGAACACACAAAGCTTCAAATACAGCTTCGTGGGGGTCTTGGTCTCCCACTTTTTTTTTTTTTATTGCCAGTGCTTTTTAACTCTGAATAAACAAGAAATTCACCAACACATTTCAGGCACATTTTACAATACAAGCTATTTAGAAAAATATGAAATACAGGTAATAATTTAGTAGAACAAGATGGCAGTAGCACCTAGATGGACAAACAGAAAGAATAATCACTACACTGCCTCCTCATCATAATACAGTTGCTGTGCAAAGATATGACAAAAAATGTTAAACACAAGCAAATGTTACACAAACAAAATTACAAAATGGCATTTAAAACAAACAAAAAAAAATTCCTACCTTGCACATGCAATGACATCCAACACACGTGCTGCTCTCTCGTTAAAGTCAGAACTAAAACATACGGTGAGACCTTTTTCCATTATTATGGTCCTTGACTGTGGAACAGCCTGCTAGAGAGCCTCAGGGCCGCAGAGACTGTTGAGGTTTTGAAGAAGAGGCTCAAGACACACCTTTTTAGCTTAGCATTTAACCGAATTTTATTCTATTTTATTTACTTATCTTATTTTACTTCATTTATTATCTTTTTTTTTTTTTTAATTATTTAATTTGATTTCTTATTTTTAGTACATTATTGTGAAGTCCTTTCAAGTATTTTTTATTGTTGTTGCTCTTATTACTTCTTACTGTTTCTTAAGGTTATTTACTTCTGGTTTTAACTCCAGTGTTTTCCTTATGGGGATCCAGCACGCTGGGAGCCCTGCCTGTTTGGTCTGGGGACCGCTGTCATGGCGACCACTACTATTTGGGTCCAGCACTGCAGCTTTACGGCTGCGGGATGGGCCCTTGGCTGCCTGGGAGTTGTGCGGTTGCTGTGGCGGAAGCCGCTATAATCATGCAGGGGACTTGCCCCTGGTGTGGATGAATGCCTCGGTATCGTTTCCTCACATCAGCACAAAGTCACAATCTTTATCACTTAATTAATGTTTTATTTGTTTTATTATACTGTGTTCGGTTAAAGAGAAAGTATTGAGGGAATGAAGTATTTCGGGGAATTTCGGGGTGGGGTGGGGGATGAGGGGTGTTTGCTCTCTGTCCTTGTGTGTGCATGAGTGTGTGGAAAAAGCTTGCATCTTTCTTGTTTTTAAATGTCTTGTTATCTACGGTTTGTTTTAATCCTCATGACTTGATTTTATCTTGTAAAGCACTTTGTGTTGCATGAAAAGTGCTCAAGAAATAAAGTTTGATTTGATTTGATTACCATCAACATTCCTAGCACTGCAACAACACAAAATATAGATTGTAATCAATATGTTAAACAAACTCAGTCATTATATAACAGGATTGTGCTGATTGCTTATTAAATAGCACAGGAATGCTAACTTCTCTCCTCACCACTACCATGTGCAATCTTCCCCTCCAGCGTCTACTTCCTGGAAATATTTTTCCCATGAGCACCTTAAACAAGGCAATCACCTGCACCAACACATCAATAGCCCCCCAGCTGTTCATAATCGGGTTAAATTTCTAGATTTGTCTCGCCAGCAATACGAAATAAAGTGTATTTCTACATTTTCAGTTTGTTTTTTATTTTCCACCAGCTGGTTACATTTACATTTCATATTTGTTAGGCAAGACAATGCAAAGCAAGGTAATGCAAGGCAAGACAAGACAACGCAGAACATGGCACGCCAATGCTGCTCCCAGCTAGGCAAATCTATTTGTATGTCCATTTCATGTATAGAATTGAAACTGCTTTACAGAAAAATAAACTTTGACGATGCAGCAAGTAAGCATTAAAAAAAAACTTTAAAAAGGAATTAAATGAATAAAAAAAAGCTAAAAATAAAAGAAAAGTAGATCAAATGCATTGAATAAAAGCTGTATTGTGACTAATTATTCATTAATTTATTTATTGTCCTAACCGCTTAGTCCAATTCAGGGTCGCGGGGAAGCTGGAGCCTATCCCAGCTGCCTTTGGGCGAAAGGCAAGGTATACCCTGGACAGCTCACCAGTCCATCGCAGGGCTTGTGATTAATTAACAGGCTACAAATAAAAATGTTTTTAATCTTAATTTAAAACAGCTGAGAGTTTCCTGCAGTTTTCTGTGAGTTTGCTCCACATATGAGAAGCCTGAAAACTGAAGACTGTCTCTCCATGTTATAACTGGGAACAGAACATAGACTGGACCCTGATGGCATGAGGGATCTGGGTGGTTCATAACAAACCAGAAGATTCTGAATACACTTTGACCAAAGCCCATTCAGTGCTTTATAAACTAAAAACAGGATTTTGAGGTCAATTCAATGATAAATGAAGCCTGGCACGCCAGACTGGAGGTGCTCCATATATTCAATACAGATGGACTAAATCTGGAATCCCTTCCGTTCACGGAGATTGGCATCGGTATTAAACAAACCGGCCACTCTGATTGGTTGATCTGAGGAGAGTCTTGCTTCTTGTCCTGCGTCACCACATTTTCTTCAAAAAATTCAAGATGGTGGACGGATGTAGCATGAGTTCGTTTCTTTTTGCCGACTTACGATTAGGTTAAAAAAGCAGCACCGAAAACTAGACAGGTCATTTATGTCTTCTGTACTGCACACCATGTTTATTTTCTTCTGTTGTGTTCGCTCTACTAAACATTTCCGGACATTGTAGGCTGCCGCTTTACTGACATCACATTTTCACGCCATTTTTCTGGTTGGTTTACTCTGCGCTGTTTGTCCCGCCCTAGAAATCCGTTGATGTGAGTGATTCCTCAGATTCTACTTTGGTACAGCAAGAGAGTCTGGCTTGCCAGGCTATGATAGATGGGAATCCAATGTACAGATCTGGAGACTGGACTTCTATGATCCACTTTTTTGGTCTTAGTGAGAACTGGAGCAGCAGGGTTCTGGACTACACCTGCAGCTGTTTGGTGGACTTTTTACGGAGACCTGTAAGGACAGTATGACAGTAATCTACTGAAGATAAATGGATGGGCATGTTTTTCTAAATCCTGCTGAGTCATCAGTACATTAATCTTTGACATGTTCTTTAAGTGATTAAAAGGCGACTTCACAACCGTCTTTATGTAACTGCTACAATTCAGGTCTGAGTCCAGGACTACAGCAAGATCCTTGGCTTTCAGTCTTTTTTCCTTGGCTCCGAAAATTATTTCACATTTTGTCCTCATTTAACTGAAGAGAGTTCTGGGACATCCAGTCTCATATTTGGAAACATGGAAAACCTGTGGGACAGCGGCCATCGATGACCGACTTTAGACACCCCTGAGATAGGCCTTTCGCATACAAAAGCAGGACAGAACATCAAACTCCAGAACACAATAAAAAGGCAGTCCCTTCAACAATAACCTCAAATTTCTATTAAAATTAAAGAACAAACAATAAAAGCAGAGTAGAACAATAAATAATTTTCTTCTTTTTTTTTTTTTTTTTTTTTTTAGAAAATCATTCCCTACTCTATAATAACAGTCTCCCGCTTTTGTAAAAACTCTGCAGGTTTTTACACACAGTGGTCAGTTTCATTTGGACATTTCTTGAGCAACGTCTGTTTTGCCACAATAATTTTATTTTTCAGAGAAAATGGATGTGGACGCAAACATGAAGGTCTATATGAGCTGCTGAAATGAGCAGGAGTTGGGGAAAAACAAAAAGTAAAATTTAGTGTGATTATTCTTCAAACAGGCATGAAGAACTCGAGGCTGGGCGGAGCTTTCTGACAGGGTCTGACACACGGCTCATTTTCCCCCAGTCTGATTGGCTCTGAGCGGGCACACACGTCCAGGGCTCATGTGTGATTGTGCAACGTTCCCACTGACAGGCTCTAGATGTTAACAGAGCAGTGGCTTTGTATTAGTTTAGTATTTGTTTTGTTTTTACATTTTTGTTTGGTTGTTGTTGTTGTTGTTTGTGTTTTACAGTTTTTCAATCCTATTATTTGAGTAAAACAGCAATCTCCCTTTACTTGTCATTATCTGCAAAGATTATATATATTAAAAAAAACGAGGATTATATATTAGATTGGATCCCAGGGGGGCCAAGTGGGGGCCTGAGGTCTGCGGGATGTGGCGCTTGTCAGGCTCGGTGTTTGGGTGGGTCACTGTGGGGGGTGCTGAGTGTCTGGCCAGTTTGGGGCTTGGGTCACCCAGGACTGGTGCCCCTTGGGGACAGGCCGGGGGGCAACCGGGGGTTCAAGGCAGTTGGGTGCTGGCCTTGGCTTGGCAACTGGGTTGCGGTTGTGTGGGCTGGGTGGGGGGCTTGTGCCTCTGCGTCTGGGGGCTGCCTCCTCCTGGGTTGAGGGGGCCCTGCCTGGGCTTGGTGGGGCTTGGTCGTCTGGGATGGGCCATCAGGGCCATGCAGCCCTGCTACCCGGCGAGTACTCAGGACTACAGTGTGTCCGCAGAGGGGTCGAAGATTGGGGGGACTAGGGTTCATGGGAGGTGGGATGGGTGAGGCAGGTTTTGCAGAGGTATTTGTGTCTGTACGGTATGTTCTCACAAGATAACTAAATGCGCTGAGCATCCGGCATGTGTGTGCATGTCTGACTCTGGTTACATATCTCATATGTTAAAGCTGCTACCTAATAAGGTGATCCTATAAGTTTGTCTAAACTGAACAAAGAATAAACAGTTGCATTCTTGTTCAAATCATCTTCAACACTATTATAGAAGACACATAGTTTAAGGAAAAGACGAGACTTAAAAGTCGATTTTTACCACAGTAACATGTTTGATGCCCTCTTTTCAAACCTGCTTATCAGAAAACAGAATGTTTTTCAATTAAACTAGAGAAAACAGAGTCATATTTGGACTATTCTACCAGTACCAACTTGTTGAGCTGTGAGTGACACCCCTCCCGGTCTTATTGAGCAGATAAGCAGGAGGATGTTGAAATGTAACTTAAAGCTATTAGATGCTGCAGGAAGCACATGGAAAGCAGACTGTTGCGGCTTCCTTTTCCTAAAGCCGCTGAGAGGTGTTGGGTCCTGTAATATTGGTTTGGTGACGCGCTTCGTCCTTCCAAAGATATGCTGGATCCAGTTGCGTTTTAAGATGGTTTATTTTCATTGGGATCAGCGTTGCTTTATATATACAGAGAACGTGCTGTGATGACTTGACAGGAATTAAACCGGAATAATATTGAAGAAAACACACAAAAGGCTAAAGCAAATTACAAAGGAGAAAAGCGAAAAGCGAAAAACGGTCAACAAAAATTACGGCTACCCAGCTGCCTCTCCCAAAAAACCATTTCCCCAAGTGAGAGTGTACCTTTTAAAACTTTGCGCCACCCACATGCACTTACACCTAACCGCGCCCACACACGCACGCACTAACACCTGTATACGCCCACACACTCGCGCATAGTGCTCCACAGAATTCATGTCTTCTATACACCAGCCCCTAATTATTGATTTCTACAATAATTCAACAAACATGGAATTAGAAGACATAGTTATCACATAACCAATCCAAATATATATATATATATATATATATATATATAAATGGCATGAGAGTATCACAGTCTATGAAAATACAACATAGCAATTTTCTTTCTTCTGGTCACCATTTTGACCAATAGGCTCAAAGTCACTTCAGTCAATAGATGGTCACGCCGGTCCAAAAAACAGCAAAAACAAAGTCACTAATTTTCCAGAGGACCAGGTGGGTCCTTATGCGCTATCTGCCTCCATCAACAGACACACCTTGGTAATAGGTCGGTCCAAACAGCTAGTCTTGGTTTTAACCCGGACCTGGCGGACCAATCCCCTTTTATCAGGAAAAGTCTTCAACACTCGTCCCACAATCCAAGAGTTTCGAGGAGCTGTGCTGTCCACGATGATCACAACATCTCCAGGAATGAGATTCCGATTGACTCCAGCCCAACGCTGGCGCTCCTGCATCAGAGGCAAGTATTCTTTAGTCCACCGTTTCCAAAAAAGGTCTGACATATACTGAACTTGTCTCCATCTCCTCTTAGCATAAACATCGGTTGTCTGGAATACTCCTGGTGGTAATGAAGGTAAGTTATTTTGCAGCAGCAGGTGATTAGGTGTTAAAGCCTCCAGGTCATTTGGATCTGTGGATGCTTTTGTGATTGGCCTGCTGTTCACAATGGCTTCAACTTCACACAGCACAGTTTGAAGACCTTCCTCGTCCAAATGTTGTACTTTTAAAGTCGAATTGAGCACTTTCCTCACGGATCAAATAAGCCTTTCCCACGCTCCTCCATGATGGGATCCTGTTGGTGGGTTGAAAGTCCACTTGATGCCCTTCTGTAGCAGCAAGTTATTAATCTGCATCTGATTCCATTGTTCAATTGCCATCTTTAGCTCCCTTTCAGCTCCAATAAAGTTCGTGCCATTATCAGAACGCAGTTCCTTCACCTGTCCCCTCCTGGCAATGAAGCGCCTGAGAGCATTAATAAAGGAATCCGTGTCCAACGATGATGCTACTTCGATGTGGACAGCCCTTGATGCGAGGCAGGTGAACAGTACACCATACCGTTTTACGATACTCCTCCTGCTTTTCACCTCAAATGGGCCGAAGTAATCCACTCCCACGCAGGTGAATGGTGGCTGGTCTGGTTGTATTCTGTCTTTTGGCAAATCTGCCATCTGCTGGCAAACAGGGGAAACATTTTGTCTTCTGCAGATGGTGCATCTCGACAAAACACCTTTAATTGCGGTACTCGCTCCAGTAATCCAATACTTCTCGCAGAGCTTGGAAAGCATATGATTTCTCCCTCCATGCCCAACTTCCTGGTGAATGTGGCGGAGCAGGAGGATGGAGATGTGGAGCTCTTTAGCCAGAATGACAGGGTGTTTTGACTCTGCTGGCATCGATGATCTACTGAGGCTGCCTCCTACTCGCAGGATGCCATCTTCAAATGTTGGACATAATGCAAACAGACGACTGCTTCTCTTAACATTCTCCCCTTGCTCCAGACTCTCGATCTCCTCTGGAAAACATCTCTTCTGGGAAAACTTTATTATTGCAAGCTCAGCTTCTTCAAGATCTTCCACGGTGAGGCGGGAGCTTGTTTGCAGCTCCTTTCTTTTCTTGTAACGGTATAACAGCCATTTTTTATACCTTAGCATCCACGCCACAGACTTTCTCAAACGAGTCCAGGAGGAAAAGTAATGGATCAGGTGAGTAGTTGGATCTTCCTCAGTCTTCACAGCATTCACTGAGATGATGTTTTTTACTTCAGGATCATTCAGCGAGATCTGCTCACCTGCCTCAGGATTCGCAGGCCACTCACTCTCTGGCAGGCCTAAAAAGTGAGGTGCTGACACCCAGGCTGTATCCTTAAGGAAATTCTCCACCTTAACCCCACGGGAGGCAGCATCTGCTGGGTTTGACCCTGTGTCCACATATCTCCACTGATCCTGACGAGAAGATTTTAGAATCTCAGCCACTCTGTTTGCCACAAACACTTTGAACCTGGTTGTCTTGTTCCTGATGTACTTTAACACTGATTCACTGTCTGTCCAAAATACAGAGTCTTGTAAGTTGATGTGTAGTTCCTTTCGCCACAAAGTGTCCATGCGACTGGCCATTGTGGCTGCTACAAGCTCCATTCTGGGGATGGTAACTGCTTTCATCGGAGCCACACATGACTTCCTCATGATAAAGGCAATGTGACTCTGGTGGTGCTTGTTTTGCAGCAGCAGATAGGTTACTGAACCGTACCCATCTTGGCTGGCATCACAAAAATGGTGTAATTGAGCTGTTATTACATCTCCAAAATCCACAGGTTTAAGGCATCTGTTTAGCCTAAAGTTGTCCAACAGATGAAGACCTTGTATCCAGTCAGTCCACCTTTTGGAGACTTCTTCAGGTATAGACTCCTCCCAGCCAAGTGCTTTTCTACACAGGTCCCTTAAGATTAATTTAGCAAATAGAGCTCAGTGTTGAAAGAATCCCTCTGTGGGTGAATGGCCTTTCCTGGAGCACAATCTTGAATTTGAACATGTCAGATTGAATGCACCATTCCACACCCAACACTCTCTCTACAGGCAAGGATGGCTGCTCGAAATCCAAATTCATGACTCCTTTAGCTCTGTTCATTTCTGGAATATGCTCTAGAACTTTTGGCCTGTTGCTTAGCCACTTCGTAAGGCAAAATCCACCCCTTTTACACAGAGCCACAAGTTCCCTGTACAAAGTGACTGCTTCCTCCTCAGTACACACAGATGCAAGGCAATCATCCACATAGAAACAATGCAGGATTTTATTAACCGTCTCCTCCTTAAACAGGTGTCCAAAATCCTCGGCACATTTCTTCAGTGCGAAATTGGCACAGGCAGGGGATGAGGTTGCACCAAATAGGTGAATAGATAAATGACAATGTGCAGTAAGCATGCATGTGTGTGCACGTCTGACTCTGGTCTCATCTCTCATACTACCAAGCAAACAAGCATTTTCTTTAAAAAGTGTGTTTTATTTCAGAGCAGTGTGTTTGGTCAGGATCCTCTGCTGTTCAGCCTAAAAGGACTCAAGTCCTGTTAACAGGCAGCACCCAAGGGCCTTTTAGCACGGGGCTCTTCGTGTGTTTATTTTGCACAAAAACATTTAAAAACATAATTTTTCTGGAGAGAATGGGAGACCTACTTCTTATGGAAAAAATCTTACCCCCTCTGTGTGTGTGTGTGTGTGTGTTTGTTTGTGTGTGTGTTTATTTGGATCATATGTCATTCTGCAAACATGCCTCCTAAAGAGAGGAGGTAAAACTAAAGCTGAAGGAGCTGCGCCTCCCACTACCCCCCTAACAAAGATGTGGTATGATGTTATTCCATGTTAGATTCTTTATAAATATGAGTTTACTTTCTGCAAATCCAAAAGTGAAACTGAAAGCTCCATTTCTGTTCAGTGTGTCAAATTTGTGCCCCATCTGCCTGTTTTAACTTTGAGCACCTTCCCCTCTAAAGGTGTCTGCATGGCCCTGTTGAGTTCTTATGATAATAATTCAATTCAATTCAATTGAACTTTATTTATATAGCGTCAAATCACGGCAATGCCATCTCAAGACGCTTTACAGACAGAGAGGAAAACATAATGAAAGCCAATTCATAATAGGCTACATAAGGAAACCAACAGATTGAGTTGAGTCCAACTCAATCTCCCATCCTGAGCGAGCACACTGGTGACAGTGGGAAGGAAAAAACTCCCTTTTAACAGGAAGGAAACCTCCGGCAGAACCCGGCTCAAGGACAGGCAGCCATCTGCCTCTGCTGTGTGGGGGGAAGAGGACAGAAAGACAACAGACAACAGGAATTGCTACATGTTAATGATGCAACACTGTTATTGGGGGGGGGGATAAAGATAAGAGAGATAAAGAGAAAAAGAAAGAAGCTCAGTGTATCAGGAAATGTCCCTCAGCAGTCTAAACCTATAGCAGCATAACTAAGGGATGCTAACCATCCCTAGCTATAGGACTTACCAAAAAGATAAGTCTTTACATGAACAAACTGAAGTCTATCAGATAAATATGATTTAAACCAGCTTAACGCTGTACCTGTAATTCCAATTACCTGTTCTAGTCTTTGTAACAGTAATCAGTAATCAGATAATAATCAGCATCTGACATATGCAAACAGACAAACAGAGATGTGATCAACTTTGTTTTCCAAATAAAAAGTGATGTGCAGCATGAAGAGAACTGATAAAAGGAAGTTAGACCATATATTTGTATGTAAACGGGGCCTTTAGAGCCGGGAATGTCCAGGCCAGGTGATGCCCATGCTGATCATTCAAATATAAATCGATTAACACCCAGGGTGAGCTATTCTATATCTTAAAAAACTACAATGACATACCTTCCTCTTATTGTTCTGTGACAGACATGACAGAACAATTCATATTCAGATATAATGAACTCAGATTCACTCACTAGTGGCACAAAGTTTATCCTATACAAAATAAAAATTATTAAACTAAACACAACAGAAAACAATAGTGTCAATAACTGCTATAATTATCTTTCTCATTGTTTTCTTTCCTTTTATTTTCCTAGTTATGTTTTTCCAGGATGGGATCCTTTGCAGTTCGGATTGCATGTGTGGCCTTTGGAGTGCTTGTGCTCATTTTACTGACTGTATGCTGTGCTCTACCAAGCTGGATTATAATTTACTCCACCAGCGTACAGGTAATTAATCAAATTCCGAATGAATTTACACTAATCCTGTAAGAATAGATCCTCTGCATTTCTGAATATAAACTGAAAAATAGTTACACATATAATTTTGTTTTTTGAAATTCAGTGTTCTTATTGCATAAAACTGAATTGTTTCCTATTTGCTATTTAGATTAATAATGCATGAAGTGGAGGAAACATTGGCTGAAACTACTGAGCGAACGATCCACCAGGCACGAATGATGCATGAAATGTCTCATTTTCTTCCTCTTTGTGTGCAAGCAGTTTCATCATGGCTTGTGGAAGACGTGTATGAGTGCCTATGGGCAAAGACAGTGCCAGGACTCTGAACTTTCCTCCGATCTTCAGGGAGTCAGAGCCTTGACTATCATCAGCTGCGTGATGGCCTACGTCGGCTTCATCGTTCTCCTCATCCTGGGTTTCTGTCCCAACTCCATCCCCTTTCTGCGAAAAGAAGACAACAAGCCTAAAATCTGCCTGGGGGTCGGGGTGGGCCTGCTGCTGGCTGGTCTCCTAGTGATCATCGCAGTCAGCTGGTTTCCAAGTGTTACTGAGCAATGTTTGAAGACCAAGCTCTCTCCTGGAGATGTTTCCCCTGGCATCTATGTAGGTTATGCAGCTGGTGTGCCGCAGCTTTTGGGTGGAGGTCTGCTCTGCCTCTACCACAAGAAGGCCATTCCATAGGTTGGCTTTTCTGTCCCTACAAAATTATATGTAAGAATGTGTGTGAAAAGTACCAGTAAAACTTCTTTTCTCACTCAGCTAAATGTCCTGAACATTGATTATGTAAATGATGAAATTAACATTCTAACAGTCATTAGTCAAATCATCTTCAAAGTTTTCTTTAATGGGCTTCATGAAGTGTGAGGAACTGTTAATTCCTCACATTGTAACTTTTACTTTATTACCTTACTTTTACTTTTTCTTTCATTTCTTTTTAAAGTTTGTTTTTAATGCACATTTTTAATTCTTCTTCTGCAGCCTACTGTAATGTTTTTTAAGTTTATACAAAGGACTTTGACTTGTCTCGTACATGAAATGTGCCTTACAAATAAACTTTGCTTGCATTAAGTTGTACCTTGAAATATTTTCTGTCAGATTCACAAATGGGGTTTCTGTAACCCCATTTATCGCTTAAAAAATGAAAATCTATAAAATCATTTAGAATATGACTGAGTTTCAGATGGATGCATGCGGATGCTGGATCCATTGCTTCACATATACAGAGAACATGACAGAAAATAAACCGGAATAACATTAAAGAAAACACACAAAAGGCTAAAGCAAAATATGAAGGAGTAAAGAAAAAAGCAAAAAATCAAAAAGCAAAAAATTACAGCTGCCTCTCCCAAATATTTCCCCAAGTGAAAGTGTACCTTTTAAAACTTTACGCCACCCACATGCACTCACCTAACTGCGCCCATACATGCGCACACTAACACCTGCATACGCCCACAAACGCACATTGTGCTCGCCAGACTACATGTCTTCTATACACCAGCCCCCAATTATTGACTCAATAATTCAACAAACGTGAAAATAGAAGACATAGTTATCACATAACCAATCAAAAAATATACACAAATGGCATGAGAATATTAGAGTCTATGAAAATACAACATACCAATTTTCTTTCTTCCGGTCACCATTTTGACCAATAGGCTCAAAGTCACTTGCGTCAATAGATGGTCACACCGGTCCAAAAGACAGCAAAAAAAGTCACTAAGTTTCTAGAGTCCCAGGTGGGTCCTCATGCACTGTCTGCCTCCATCAACAGAAACACCTTGGTAATAGGTCGGTCCAGACAGCTAGTCTTGGTTTTAATCCGGACCTGGCGGACTAATCCCCTTTTATCAGGAAAAGTCTCCAACACTCGTCCCATGATCCAAGAGTTTCGAGGAGTTGTGCTGTCCACGATGACCACAACATCTCCAGGTATGAGATTCCTCTTGACTCCAGCCCAGCGTTGGCATTCCTGCATCAGAGGCAAGTATTCTTTCCAGTTTAGACTCACAACGCTTGCTGTAGCTCACAACGTCACACCGCACGTCATGTTGTTCACTCGCTTCTGTGTTTACATTGAAGTGGACGTGCTTTTGAATCGCAGCTGTGATGTTACAAACTGGAGCAGAGTTAAGTGATGACAGTAGTACTACTTAACAGTCATTTACTACAGTAGTACTACTCAACAGTCGCTTACTACACCAGACAATGAAGGTCAGATGCTGCAAACTAAGTGTATGGCTGGTCAGTATTTCGAGTTTTTGAAGATCATTTCTAGATTAAAGATAAGATCATTTTGCTAAGTGGCATGGATCCGGCCTAATGCTGGGAAAAGTGTAACGGTAATACACTGTTAAATTAGTCCGGTAACAAGCTAAATAAGTCTAAATGTTGAATTTTTTTTGTGTTTAACCCTTTCATGCATAGTGGCCCTGTAGTGGGCACCTATTTATAAGGTTTTTTCTTGCATATTCATGAATGAGGATGGTATTTTAGTAAAGAATTAAATTGTGAATAATTTTTTACAAAAATGTGAAAAATGTTGCATTGTTTTTATTATTTATTCATGCATGGAAGGGTTAATGAACTTTAAGTTTATGTATTTACTTTTCAGTGTTATTTTTAATGTCCAGCAATGAGGTTTAAAATTCATAAAAGTGTCTCCATGGCCCTTTGAATTTGGCAAATGTGAATTTGATGTAAAACTTGCTGTGTTTGCTTTTTGTCATTTCTGTGCTTAAAAACTAATAATTTACAGATCAATTTATAGATCTACATGTAAGTATCAGCCATGTTTTTGTCCCATATTTGCATGCCAAACTGACAGCAAGTCATAAGGGAGTACCACCGCTTGTTTTTTTTCCTATTAAAGCACTGTATAAAACCCACTTCCCCTTTGCTGAAGACCAAATAGTTTTAGAAAAAAAAAGGGTTTTTTTTCCATTTGCTGTGAAGAAGCAACTGGATGCAACACAAAGAAGAAAGAAGATGGCTGCTATAGACCAGCATCTCAAACATCACACAGACAGAAGAAAAGGAGAAATCTCAACTAATTAATACATTTTCCAAAAGGAAGGCACTTTTCTAAAATTAAATCCAATTCAGTTTTATTTGTATAGCCCCACTTCACAACAATGATGTCACAGGGCATTTTACATATACATCATTTCAACCAAATTCATACATAGCCTACAATAGAAACCAACTGATTGCATCGAATCATGACTTCAATCCAAATCCCCATCCTGAGCATGCACGAGGTGAAAGTGGGAAGGAAAAATCTCCCTTTTAAAACCTCTGGCAGAACCCGGCTCAGGGAGGGCAGTCATCTGCCTCGACTGGTTGGTGTGGAGAGGACAGGAAAGACAGAACAACATGTACAGCTGCACAGAATCATGAAAAAGGAAGGTTTTCAGCTTGATCTTAAAGGTGTGGTGGGAGTCTGCCTCCCAAACCCACGGTGGGAACTGATTCTATAAGAGAGGAGCCTGATAGCTAAAGGCTCACATCAAATGTGAGCTAAAGGGCAAATCCTGGTCAAGAATAACTCCAAGATTTCTCACAGTGGTACTGGAGGCCAGATTAATGCCATCCAGATAAATTACATAACTGGATAATTTTGTCCTAAGTTTTTCAGGCCCAAAGATAACAACCTCCGTCTTGTCAGAGTTTAAAAGGAGAAAATTCAGAGTCATCCAGGTCTTGATGTCTGTAAGACATCTTTGTAATCGAAGAAACTGATTGGTTTCATCTAGCTTCACGGAAAGGTAGATCTGTGCGTCATCTGCATAGCAATGAAAATTCATACCTTGCTGATGATATTACCTAAGGGAAGTGTTGTGGTGTTCTGCCTAAACACCAGAAGGCAGTATGAGAGTGGGAGAAAGACAAAGAAAATGCCACATGGTGTACCGTGTCTACTCTGATGCTTACAAAAAAATAAATAAATAAATAAGAGTGAGCAAAAAGAAATTACAGTATACTTTCTCAAGACGAATTGAATTGGCGACGAGAATGGCAGCTCTAAACCGAATTCAGCCAACACCCTTTCTACAAAATGTCAGAGAACCGCCGATCCCGTTCAAGGCATGTATCCGGACTTTCGACAACTACCTGCTAGCAATGTCGGGACTGGACCTGCCTGAGGCACGTAAGTGAGCTCTGCTTATTTATTGTTTGGAAGTGGAAGGTCAGAGACTTTTTACACTTTGACGATCACTGATGACAAGTACGAGACAGCATTGGAGGCTCTGACAAACTTTTTACACCAAAAGTGAATGTAGTGGCAGAACCTTACCGCTTCAGACAACGAGGACAACGCCCAGGCGAGACTAGTGACCAGTTTGCTGCTGGTTTGAAGGAGCTGGTCACAACACGTCAGTTTGGGAATATCAAAGAGGAGATGATAAGGGATCAGATTGTGGAAAAGACTAATTCAGTTCACATCGGAATGTTTATTGCTGGAGATATCCCTCACGCTAACCAAGCAATTGCAAGACAAATTGAAACCGCTGTGTCAGAGGCAAAAGCAATGTGTGAGGGGGCAACACACACTGCTGTGAATGCTGTGAACCAAGGACAGCGATAAAGAAAGATTAACCCCTTAACCGTCAGCGGGCCATTTTCCGTATTTATTTTTTTTTTAGATCACGCTCGTACAATACCTTAGACCAGGGGTGGCCAACTCCGGTCCTCGAGAGCCGCAGTCCTGCATGTGTTGGGAGTTTCCCTGCTGCAACACACCTGACTCGAGTAAATGGGTAAATAGCACACTTGTGCAGAACTTGACATCAAACTCTGCAAAAGTGTGCTAATTACCCATTTACTCGAGTCAGGTGTGTTGCAGCAGGGAAACTCCCAACACATGCAGGACTGCGGCTCTCGAGGACTGGAGTTGGCCACCCCTGCCTTAGACGTTTCCTTTTTCAATAAAACTGCGCATGACTCCCTTTCTGACTGACCCCATTTTTGACCAACTGGATTGATCCATGGTCCTTCCTTAGTAAATAATACCCACAAAGTGTCAACCTAGGTGGTCTGACAATCACATACGTTTCCGCTTCCAGACCTCGCCCACTAGTTCTGATGCCAGTTCTGACCCCACTGCCGTAAAGCCGATAAAATTCCCATCATGGCGATGTGCAGCTTGTGTGTGTGGGATGTAAAATGGCTTCAGGGGGTCCATGCGTAAACATTTGTGACAACGTACTTGTGTGCATCTGTGTGCAAAAGCAGAGGAAGCCTTTTTTGTCTGCTTTTTCTCTGTATGAACTTTTGCAAAACACGCCAAAAAGCGTAAATACACCCGCGAGGAGGTGGTGGAGTCGTTTACACGGAGGGACAGGGATTTTTACAGAGGAAGACGTCTCTGACTGCAGAAGAAGATGTGGTTTCTGAAGGAGAAGAGCATGAAAAGTAAGCACAAACTTCTATATGCATCTACGGTGTCTTTATAAGCTGTTTAGATAAGTAACTCTGTTGTTTATGCGGCTGGGGGAGGGGGGGCTTGTTTACTTTGTGCGTCGAGATGGAGGGAGGAGGAGTGGGGGCGTCCGCGTTGTTTTCTTTCCGTTGTTTCTTACTGTTGCCGTATTTCCAGTGGTTCTGTTCGGTCTGCTAAAGACGTGAGACCTGGTTTGTTAGAAAACTTGGGGTCTTGGCTCTAAAACGTGAGACCCCGGACCGGGGGAACCGTTCATGTGGGTGTCGTTCAGTCCGAAGCAAAAAGAGCAGCGATGAAAGAGACACCGCGGTTCAACACCTCTATTTCCCTCCAGTTGTAAACATTTGTTCATAAATACAAAATCATAGAAAGAAAAACAATACGCTGCTGCTGATTTATCTGCGTGTGTGTGGACCGCTTTCATACTCTGTGTGCGCATGCGTGCAGGGATGCGTGTCTGTTAGAACATACACTTATTACAGTTGCAGTACTAATGTGGGATAAAAACTTATTGTTTGTCTTTATTAGTCTGTCATCAGATTCTGATTGGAAACCCTGCAGCTCTTCAGATGAAGAAGGACCAGCTCCTTCCAGAGGAAGCCTACATTCCTGCCCTTCAGACCACCAGGACCCCTGCTCATCATAACAGCTACATATTCTGCTCTCCAGCTTTTTTACTTTACTTTTACAAACAGTCTTTATCAGACAATAGGTCAAAACTAATGTAAATATGTAAATTGTATTGTGTTATGGTGTTTTTATTATTAAATTTTGTTTACATTACATAACATGGCATTATATTGTTTACATATATAAAAATGATGACCGTAAAACTTATTCTGACTCTTTTATTATAATGCACAATAGAAAAAATAAGCTTTTAGTGTGTTTATGCACCACCTGGTGAATTTCAATAATACTGATCGTAAATATGAATATACAACAAGATTCCTCTTTATGCCACCTTTCATTAGAGGTCTCATTGATGACTGTATGTTGAAGTGTTCTGGAGTTATAGCTTATTGAAGTTGGAGACTCCAAATGGCCACTTTGGGGAGCATACCTACATGAACATACCTACAGTAAAGCCCTCATAGAATAATAATTGTGGCTCCTATTGTCAACAAATTTGAACTGGTCATAGGAAAGGCTTCCTGCTACAGCTACATCTGATTTTCCAGTCCATATCTCCATCTTTCCATGTGCTGCATGTTGACAAAGTAGAAGAGAAATTCAGACGAGGGAAAAAACCTGAAATTTCCTTGTGTTCCAACTTTAATAACTTTATGCTGGTTACAGTTACAATACATTTGAAAGCTCAAGGTAATACTTTAGAGTGTTTTCTTCATAAAGAGACCATGCTTTTGAGTCTACTCCAAAGGGTTCAAGAACAGCATCAAATTTAATTTGGGTATGTCTTTTTCAGGCGTATTTGGCATTTTCGGGGGTGACCTTAAAGGGGTTAAGAAAGGCAAGCAAGGACCACATAAATCTCTTCAAACTGAGCAAAGGAAGGCATATTACAGATGCGGTTCCACCCAACACACAGCAAAATTTCAAGTATGCCATGCAAAAGAGGCTCAATAAAACTCTTGCAAAAAGAAGGGACACTTAGCAAAAGTCTGCCAGGGAAATAAATATGTGGGTGAAATTGGAATAGTCCCCGAAGTCACTATCCTAAATGTGAATGCATACAGCCATGATAACACTGTGTGCACAGTAAAAGTAGATATTTTAGGAGCAGGATGTCATGACATTAAGCTAATGTTAGACACGGGATCAGCAGTGTCCATCTTGCCATAAACTGTAGTTACAGAGCTCTTTCCAAAGGCCTCTCCAAAGGAACCTACACTCAAGCTAAAGGATTATGGTGGAAATCCTGTTGCTGCAAAGGGGTGCTTACAAGGTAATGTAACATTTGGGGAACAGAAGGCGAATGCCATGCTTTATGTTATGGAAGCAGGGTCTACAGTTTTAGGCAGGGACTTCTTCTCCTTACTACGAATGCAAATTAAAAATGGTCAAGTTACATCAGAGCCTAGCTAGCAGTGTGACCCCTCCATAGCAATTGTAGCAGTAAAAAAATTAGGATGTGCTAAAGGATTCATCCATAGAGTGAAAATACATTCAGAAGTTGCACCAGTACAACTTCTCAGTCAGAGAAGCAGTGTCTAAGGGGCTGAGAAAACTAGTAGCACATGTGGTATTAGAACCAGTAGAATCATCTGAGTGGATTTCACCCATAGTAGTTACTACTACAACAGACAGACCAGACCCAAGGCTTTGTGTAGATCTGAGAGAACCTAACAAGGCAGTCACAGCTGACAGTTTTCCACTACCTCACATGGAGGAAATGTTTGCAGAACTCAGAGGAGCAACACTGTTTTCCACACTAGATCTCCAAAGCGCATATCATCAGTTGCCGCTACACGAAGACCGCTGCAGCCTGACCACCTTCATTACACATGATGGTTTGTTTTGTTTCAAGCGGGTGCCATTTGGATTAGTGTTGGCACCCAGCTGTTTCCAGATGTAGTGTGTAAACTACTGTATCATGGAGTGTCGACAGGGTTTAGGACCCAGAGCAGACAGGGGAGTGTTTATAGCGACCTAGCTTCCGCTTTCTGTCATGCCGTCACTTCTGTCAGCTTCAGCTGTGGAAATCGCACCAGGTGTTTTGGCGCTGGCAGTATTTGTTTGAGTGGACGCTGTGTAGCGTTACCGTCTGTGTCTGTGGGCAAGGAAAATAACTGTGGTATGTAAAGTTGCTTTTTTTTTTATTTTTTTATCTGTAATCAAAATGTTATTGGAACTAGTTACCAACATGTAAATCTAATGCAGCCCCAGTTCTGGTCGTCAGCAGGAATATTGGAGGGTGCACATTAAACGACGCGCGGCAGGGCTGTTAACCGAGGACGAATGCTTTACGGAGCACATATATGAATAAGGTACTACTTTTATTGCAAGGTAAAATTTGTTAACCTGTGGTTGAATGTTCCTGATCTAATATTTTGTTTATTTTTAGGAGAGTGAGACATTGTTATTGCTTTTCTTTCCCCACTCTTATTTTATCCCCATGTGTTATTAGAGGATTGGCATTACGGCAATTAGGTTGCTCTGACCACCCCCACCAGGGTTAAGTGATCGGAATAGAGGGCCTTTTATATGCCGTGTACAATTTTCCAAATTGTTTTGTGTTATTTTAAAGGTGTGTTGTGATTTTATTTTGCTTGCATGAACCCTGGGTATTGTGATAGGCCTCGAGATACCTTATTGCCTCCAGCTACTGTAATTTCTGACTGCTTATGATCACCAAGTTGGGCGGGTTGGTCAGGTAAACTGAGCCCCTATTTGTTTGTGTTTTTATTGTGTCCAATGCCTTCCTCTAAGTTTTAAGGGTTTCTTTTCTTTTTTTATGTACCAATAAAATTCTGTGAATGTAAGTATTAGCCTTGGGTCCCGTTCATTCTGGACACTAACCTGTAGATTGGTGTTTGGGGACTAGTGTTATCTAGATATTACACAGAGAATGATGTCAACCATACTAAAAGATTTTCCAGGGGTCCAGTGTTACCTTGACAATGTCATTGTTGCAGGTGCAACAAAAGACTGAAGGCTGCACTCATGCGCATAAATGAGGCCGGGCTCAAACTTAATCGTTCCAAATGCAACTTCAGACAAACAGAACTGTCATTCCTGGGACACACTGTCAGGAAAAGGACTGCCGCCAGATGCATCACAAGTGAATGCTGTTTCTCAAGTACCTCCACCTACAGACTTGACCAAACTGAGGTTGTGTTTTGAACTAACATCTTAGTACTCATAATTCATTTCAGACTATGCAGTGGTTGTCGAGCCCCTTAGAGCACTCCTGAGGAGAGCAGACATGTTCATATGGACACTGGAGGCACAAAACAGCTTTGACACTGTTAAAGAGCTCATAGTTAACAGCCTGGCACTGTCTCTATTCAACCCAAAGTTGCCCACTGTGGTTACAACAGATGCTTTGGACTATGGCCTCAGAGCAGTCCTCACACAAGTACATGAAGATGGAGTTGAGAGGACTGTTGCTTTTGGATCACGTGCGCACCCATGCAGAGAGAAAGTACTCCACAGTGGAAAAGGAGGCCTTGGGGTGTGTATGGGCAACAGAAAAGAGGAAAACATATTTGTGGGGGAGACATTTCACATTACCAACTGATCACAGTCCTCTCACAACGCTTCTTGCCTCCAAGGGTCAAGGTCGTACAGGTATGCAGATAGCCAGATGGTCATCCAGGCTGTTATCATTCAACTACAGCATCCAGTACAAACCTGGTCATGAGAACATAACCGCAGACTGTTTATCCAGGCTCCCTCTGCCAAGCTCAGAACCTAGCTTGGAAGATGACAAAAAAGTGGCTCCAACTTCCATACTCACTGCTATCACCGATGCCAACTTTAAATTGACCAGTGGCCAGGCATGGATGCACAGGTTGAGACAACCATAAAAGAGTGTATTACATGCCAGACGAATGAAAAGTCTGCAGTCACACACACCCCCACCATTGCAACCTGTGCCATATGCATTTGTGTACCATTGTACACAGAAAGTCATTGGTGTACTATCCAAGAGCAAATGGAGAGGTGGAACATTTTAATTGTGTCTTGAAGTAATGCCATGGAAAGAATTCACAAGAGAATTCCTTTATGTGTACAGGGCAAAGAAGAACAGTGTGCCTCAGATAACAGCTTTTAAGTGGAACAGGAGAGTAGGTTTGCCCTTGGTGTGTGCACACGCTTTTCAACGTCCCTTTACTTAGCTGTTAGCAGGCGTTGCATTGATTCACTCTTGGCCGGGGTCGGTTTTGAACCAATTTCTGGGCCTCTGCCTGTAGTCTTGAGGATAGTCTTTTATATGCTCGGTCCCACTAGCGCTGCAGCTCTGTCTCCTTCTGAGCCTCTCTTTGCTGTGTTCTCCCGCGCTCCTTCTGTCCATTCAGTCCTTTTAAGGAGTCTTTACCCAATGAGAACTCAGGGGTGTGGTGTTCTAATTGGGGTCAGCTGTCCTATATCACCACCAGGTTTTAGCAATCACACAATTAAAAACATACCTGAGAATAAAACCAAACAACCCACACCAGTATCAAAAAGTTAAGCATGCAAGTTCTCAGGAGTGGTATAAAACCATGGATGATAAGGGTAAAAACTGACAGTAAAAAGTGCCACTTTGACATAAGTAACCCAGAGACAAAATTGCCAAGCAGTCACGAACAGATTGTACTTACAACTTGTCAGTGGGTAGACCCGACCACGCTTGCCGCTAAGCCGCAGCAGGATAGAACCAGTAGACAGACTGAGGAGAATACACACCTACCCATCTATAAGGCCCCTTGATTAGCCTCAATGGCTTACACCTGGTCGGTGCAGATTGGTGTGGGAAGGGGAAGCCTTCCTCACCACATAAAGTTGGAATGGAACTGAACAGTACTGATGCAGCATGTTTTGCCCACCTATGGCAGACAAAAGAAATCACTTTTAGATGATGTAAAGGAAAACCAACAACCAGACATGCTACTAGAGAACAGGTTTGCTACCCTGCTGCATGCCTCTGGATCTAAATATGATGACCTGGATCAAATCTCCTTAGGTTCGACTGAAGAAGACTCACAGAGTAAAAGGCAGCGCAAAAAGCAAAAGGTTTGGCCCCAGACTGATTGTTGGCGACCTTGGTGTGAGAGATGTGAGAAACGTTTGTAGTGAAAAACGTATAAAAGTCTTGTGCTTTCTGAAGGATGTGGTATCTGATGTGAGAGACAAAGTGACACAAACTGTGGCTGCACATTGTGAAAAACCTAATGCCGCATGTGGAGTTGAACTGCTGCAAGAAAGCCGCTGCTCATCCCTCTCATCAGAAGAGGAGTGGAAAGATTCAGCAGACTGTTTATGGCTGCCAGCTGCATGTACACAGTTAAGTTCAAAGACATTTTTGGCTTTTTCTGGGACTGCAGGCACTTTTTAGGCAAATGGATTCTGCGCAGACAGGTCTGGAGTGAGAGTGCTCACCTCAAACTTGTTTTATTTTCTGAACACTGTTTCTTTGGATACCAGACAAGAGAAAACAAAGCAACACGATAAGACAGAACCGATCAGAAAATCTAAAATAAAACCACCTCAACGTGAAGACCATGAGCTACAGGAAAGTCCATCCAACCTGACTGGAAACTCCCTGCTCCTCTCATGGATCGGATGCTGTGCTGCAACCATTCAACCATCAAAAAGTGAGTGGTGTAACACATTTCTCCTGGTTCCCAGTAATATCTCACCAGTATTGACAGATGTAAGAACAAATGGCAGGTGCCTCTCAGTGTGAAGTCGTGTGAGCTAACAGCTTTCTGTACAATGTTAGAATGTACCATTTTGTCATTTGCTTTGCATGAGGCCTGTGCCACGTTCCAAAAACTGATGGACCAGGTACTGGATGAACCAGGTACTGGATGAACTTGCTAAGTACACATGTGCTTATTTTGATGATGTTGGTATTTACAGCGAATCCTGGAGGACACCCATGAAACATCTAGCAGAGGTCCTGGACAGATTGGAGATCGCAAAGTGCATCCAGTCCAGAGCAGAGACCCAGTGCCTTTTCATTTTGTCTTCATTTAACCGAAGGAAGTTCTGGGACATCCAGTCTTATATTTGATCAAGGCATTTGTTTGGATCAGACTTTTGTCTCCTGATGAGATGTGTGTGCCGTCAGCATAGCTATGATTACATACTTTGCTGTTTTTGATCATTTGAGTGAGTGGGAGCAGTGGCCCCAAGGTGGGGCCTTGGGGAACACCAAGGGTTGTTTTAGTTTGCTCAGATTTGTAGTTATTTAGGTACAAAGTAGTCACTGTCTTTTAAATAGGACTCAAACCAATTTATCACAGTTTTCCCAAAGTCCCAACCAGTTTTTCATCCGGTCTTGTATAATTTTATGGTGACAGTGTTAATACAACACAGAGACCCAGCAGTACAAGGAATAAAATGTTTCCACTGTCTGTGCTCAAACTTACTGACAGCAGTGCAGCAAAGTCATCAAAAAAGGTAGCATGGTAATTATGTAGGAGGCATATGTTCACAAATTAGCATGAGATGAGGAATTCATTGGGAGAGCCAAATATTCAAATTCAGTTTTAAACAAAGCAGCCACTCCTTTACTTTCAATTTTCTTTTCACACAGCTGAAAGTTCAAAGGGCTTGCTTCAGCAAGAACAAATGAATCATTTACTCCATCTAAACAAGTTTCTGTTAAAAAACAAAAAAATTAATTTGTGAATTGTTTTCCTGCCAAAGAGGTGACATTTAGTAAAGCTTTTCAGTCTGTAAAGAGGACTATCTGCCTAGTTTGTTATGGGCAGGCAGACGCTGATGAAACATCAAAATATCAAGATTTTTTTTTTTATCTTGGATTAATCTTGTTTCTCTGAATATTTATATTCTTTTTATTGTTACATATTAAAACAGGAATTCCCTTAAAACAAGGAATTGCAATTCATTTTCCTCAATCATGCTTTTCGATACAGATAAGCAAACCTCTGATGGTGAAATGGCTATTTTGTTCATCTCCCAAATCAGTTATGGTTTAGAAAGAAATCCTGACTTTGTTCACCAGTTTAATCAAACTGGAATTATCTTTAAAAAAAACAAAACAAAACAACCCACACCTCCCTCGACTCACATGCACACACACCACTCCCACTCTCCCAACAAATCACACACCCCCGCACTTTAAAAACCTTGCTACACCCCTGCTCTGAAGTGAAGGGACAAGAACATCTCAAACCACTCGGGCAGAAAAGCAGGTAAATCTCAACTGAATCACACATTTTTTTCAGAAAGGCAGCCATCTGTTTTCCAGTGAAATGGTCAGCACAAGCTGACAAGGAAGAAGAATAAAGAATTTACTGAACAAGCAGAAAAAGTCATTTTGGGTTTAGAATAAAACTCGGTCATCTGTCACTTTTAAAATTGAATTCACTTTCAGGAAAAGACAACAATGCAGCAAGTTTTATTTTTAATTCTGAAACAACATAAATTGAAAAAAGTGACCATTTTTGACAAGTAATTTAGGGAAGCAACCATGAATTGACCAAATCCAAGAGAAAAAGTGATAACTGCTTTAATTGTCTCTCTCACTGTGTTTCACCCCCCTGTTTAGATTTTCCAGGATGGGATCCCCAGCAGTTCAGATTGCAAGTGTGGCTTTTGGGTTCCTTGTACTCATTTTAATCACTGTGTGCTGTGCACTTCCTAGTTGGAGTACAATGTCCATCTCACTTTTTGGGACAGTACAGGTAATGAAAGAAATTATCAAATGAACTTAAACTGTTCCTGTAAGAATAGATCCTCTGCAGTTATTCAGATAAATTGGGACAAATTAATTACAAAAATTAATTTAGGTTTTGTAAAATTCAGAGTTCTCATTGTAGAAACATGAAAATCGTGGTTGCTACTTGGATTATTAATGAGTTATTTGTATTCTATTATAATTGAACAGATGTTTAAATGTTTAATTGACTCTAAATATAACCAAAAGAATTAGGTAAATATTACCAAAAAAAAAAAAAGATAGTCTTATTCAAACAAAGTGGAGTGGAGGAAACATTTTCTGGAACTATTGAGTGCAAGTTCCACCACCAGGCATGAATGATGCATGAAATGACTTACTTTCTTTCCCTGTGTGTGCAAGTTGCTTCAGTTTGGCCTGTGGACGTGCAGCATCTCTGGGCAACAATTATGCAAGGACAACGACTTCACGGCGAACATGCTCTCTGAACTTCAAGCAGTCAGAGCCTTGACTGTCATCAGCTGCTTGATCACCTACATTGGCTTCATTGTTCTCCTCATTGTGGGTTTCGTTCCCAACTTCATCCCCTTTCTGCAGAATGAAGACAACAAGCCGAAAGTCCGTCTGGGGGTCGGGGTGGGCCTTCTGCTGGCTGGCATCCTGGTGATCGTCTCAGTCAGCTGGTTTCCGAGTATTATTGAGCAAAAGTTGACGGCCT
The DNA here is from genome assembly GCF_933228915.1 of Telmatherina bonti. NCBI lineage: Eukaryota > Metazoa > Chordata > Actinopteri > Atheriniformes > Telmatherinidae > Telmatherina > Telmatherina bonti. Next base: position 30,709,341 of record NC_136612.1, on the reverse strand, counting down.
CCAAGCCTGACATTGGAGCAGGCGTCATTATAGGTTATGTAGCTGGTGTGTTGCAGCTTTTGGGTGGAGGTCTCCTCTGTGGCTTTAGAAAGAAACAAATTTAATAAGATGAGTGCCATATCTGAAATTATGTCTGAAGTTGCATCCAAATTTCCTGTAAAATCTCTTTTCTTATTCAACAAAACGACCTTCACACACCTGATTTTTAGGTTTGATCATTTAAATTATTTGTAATGTTAAGGATTTAAACTAGTTCCACAATGTAAATATAATATCTACATGTTCCTGTTTGCTGGTCTTTATTCCTGCTGCTTAATTGCTCAATTTTCCAGCACATGCAGTTTAGTCCTCTTGTCACAACACTGCAGTCAGTAAACAAGTATGTCAGCAAAAACAATAATATTTTAAGAGGGAAATTAAATAGGATTGGATTTAATATAAAAATCTGGATACTTTTCCAGTTCAGGAATGGACTACTAACTCTATGACTCAGGTGAAAATCAAGTTGTTGTCGTCTTGTTGTAGGTTACATAATCAAAAGACGTCAATCAAGTCAACCTCCAAGTTATCTTTACTGGCTTCATTCACTAATATCTTCCCCGAAAACTTTTTAACTTTGTTCCCATTCTCTAACTTTTACTTCTTGCATTTGATCTTATTTTGTCTTAGCTTTTTTGTCTTAGCTTTTTTAGTTTATTTTTTGTGTGTGTGGTTTATGTACTCTTTAAAGCTTTCATTGCTCCCTACTGTTTTACTTTTCATGTTTTATACAAAAGAAATGTGCGACATAAATGAACTTACCTTGTTTATATAAAAGAAAAATAACAGAATCCAAAACAACAAAAGAATAAACAATGATAATTAAAATGTGCACAGAAACCTGAGAGTCCTCATTCTTAAAATGACATCTTATAAACAATAATATAGTGGTGTTCAAATAATATGAACGCAAACTTATTTTGAAACAGGTAATTAATTCTTCCTGAACTGCCATCATTCTGCATTCTGGTCCTTGAAGGCATCGGGATATAAGGGCTGGAATAAAATTTCACTAAATAATCTACTGTACCATCTGCAGAAAAGCAAATTGGTGCATTCTGTGGGATCATTTTAAGACATTATTTCCCAGTCCAGGTCCTCAGGCCCCCCTCTCCTGCATGCTTTAGACATGTTCCTCCTCCAGGAGTCAGATGAATTCCCTCATCAAGTTCTTTGTTAACGAGCCCTTTATTTCATTCGTGTGTGTTAAAATAGGTTTTCTCTAGAAAACATGCAGGGCAGCGGGTCCTGAGGACCTGGACCGGGAACTACAGTTTTAAGATGTGGTACACCAATGTACCTGATCAAATGATATCTCCAGCTGAGTCTGATATTTGGTCAGCGTTGATTAAGGCTTAAGTTTAACTATTAAAGATTGCAGGGGCAGTTTAAGCTTTGTCTGGCTCAGGCAGATGCCTAAGGTGCGAGGTGAATGAGCGCACCATGCACGAGAGGGAAAATAGCTTTTATAAATCTGCAGAGAGCAAAACCAATAGTTTCATTTCTATTTCTCTTCTCTTTCTGTGGGTGCACACATGAGAAGTGTGAAAGTTGCTTTGAAGCTTTCAGCAGTCTATGCAGAAATGAGGGCAGGGAGGGGGATCTCAGGCCACAATGCAGTTAAAGTTGAGTCACAAACTGCTTCCAAATAAACTGTTTGTCAACTAAGTTTTGGTTTTACATACCTATTGTGTACTGACATGTGGATTTTGTTGACACAGTGCAAAAAAAATTAAAGCATTTAAAAAGCTACAACCTTCATATTGTTTGTCATGTTATTAAGGATGTTAACTGAAAAATGTTTTCTTCTTCTATGAGGTCACTGTACCGTGTTGCACATAGTAATCCAGTTGTACCAGTATTCTGAAAGACTTAAAAACTGGCTCCTTTTCAAAACATATTCAGTAGTTGCTAAATAACTTATTTTCATAGCTAATAAAAATATAAACACCCTACATGCAGCATTATACTGGTGTGCAACACAGTTTGACAGATAACCAGGTAAATTAAGGCTGGATGGGCATGATTCAACAAGGCAGGTTTTTATGGGACACCAGTACTCAGAATTTTCCCATTAGACACAAACAGGTCTGACAGGTCTGGAGCATCATGAGGCCTATCCCTCTCTAGATGTGAGCATCTAGAGAGGGATAACACCCCCTCTGTGTGATATGTGTGTTTTACATGGATCTTATTTCATTCTGCAGAGTTGCCTCATAAAGAGAGGAGGTAAAATTAAGGCAAAGCACCTCCCACTGCTCCCTCACATGATGTGGTGTTATTCCATGTTACATGCTTTATAAATATGGATTTCTGCAATTCCACAAGTTAAATTGTAAGCTCAGTTTCAGTACATTCACTCATTATCCTAACCGCCTAGTCCAATTAAGAGTCAAGGGGAAGCTGGAGCCTATCCCAGCAGTCTGTGGGCAAAAAGAAAGGGTACACCCTGGACAGCTCGCAAGTCCATGGCAAGGCCAGTTTCTGTTCAGTGTATCAAATTTGTGCTCCATCTGCATGTTTTAACTTTGAGCACCTTCCCCTCTAAAGGTGTCTGTGTGGTTCTGTTGAGTTATAATGATAATGATCAAGATCTGACCTGTGAAATAAAAAATCACTGCAGGCAAACTGAGAGATGTGATCACATTTGTTTTGAAAATAAAAAGGGATGTGCAGCATGAAAAGGACGGATACAAGGAAGACAGACTGGAGTCTTATGAAGAGGGTGACAGCCTTATGTTAAAGAAACATAACAAAAATATATAATTAGCCAATCATATCTAAGCTATAATTCATTCATTCATACAAGATGACCTACTGAAGTTAAAAACGTAGCATTGGGATGAGGAAGGAAGGGAACAAAATGACTTTGAACATGTCATGATTGTTGGTACCAGCAACTAAAGAACAGAAAACATGGATCCATCCTGTCTTGTATCCAAGGCTGTTGGTGGTGTGATGTCGGGGGGGGGGGTATTTATTTAGTTGGTACCTTTATGTCTACGTTGTATTATTTTCTCAGGATGAACCACCATGTCACAAATCATCTGAAAATGCTTCCTTGTTCCCCCTGACTGCAGGAGACTTTGGCTGGGGACCCCTCCACCGCCCCCTGGGTGGATGTATGGCTGGCATCGGAGCGGGGCGGTTGGGGCCTGTGCTCCTGGGTGGCTGGTGGCTACCTGGGTCTCAGGGTTCTCCTGGCCTGCCTCTTGCCTTGTGTGGGCGGGGCTACATTGGCACCATCACTCTTCTCTGAACACGTTCCACTCTGTATGTTTTGCATGAGACAGTCACTGAGTCGTCCTGAAGGTTTATCCACTAAGCAGCTGTAGTTTTCTTTGTTTCTCATTTATATTTAACCTGATAGTTTTTTGTGCTCCTGACAGTTGATAGCCTAGTCCTCCGCAGGGGGAATATGAATCTAAGATTGGCCCGTTTGTGTATATGTGTGTGTACATGTGTTTATACAGGTGAATGGGTGTATATGCGTTTGTATATGCATATGTCTGTTGGTTTTTTTTTCTTTCCTTATGTCTCTCTTTTTCTCTTTCTCTATGAGGTGTTTTTTTCACTTTCCCTTCGTCTTCCTGTCTCTCTTCTATCCTCTCTGGTCTGGTCCTGCAGTAGAAACTCTGTAATACCATTATGGAAAATGATAAATAAAATTAGAATCCAGAAAATCAAGGGAATCATCATACCAGCAAAGCTCCCCTTGGCAAAGTAAATTTGCTCAGCAGAACACAGCATCCAGACCATCATTCTGCTTGCTTAAATGCCAGACAAGACAAAAAAAAGAAAGACAGAAAAAAAATCAATCCTGAAATGAACGGGGAGCAATGCAGTGATCTTAAAACAGATGTAATGTGTTCCCACCCTCTGGTCCTTGTCAGGAAAGAGTGTGTAAACTTTTGACTGAGGCTGTAAGTGGAGCTGAAATGAACATTTTCAGTATTATTAACACAGATTTATGGTTAAAACATGTGCTCATTTATTAAAAAGCTAACCAGCCTGATCCTATAAGTTTGTCTAAACTGGACAAAGAATAAACAGTTGCATTCTTATTCAAACCCTCTTCAACACTATTATAGAAGACATATAGTTTAAGGAAAAGGAAACTGCAGAAGCTATCTTCTTCTTTATCAGCCCAGACGAGACTTAAAAGTCCATTTTTACCACAGTAACATGTTTGTTGCCCTCTTTTTAGGCCTGCTTATCAGAAAACAGAATTTTTCAATGAAAATGGAGAAAACAGTCATATTTGAACCATTCCACCAGTACCAACCTGTTGAGCTGTGAGTGCCCCTCCCTTGTGAAGAGTGGGCAGCTGTATTTTTGAGCAGATAAGCAGGATGTTGGTGAAATGAAACTTAAAGCTGTTAGATTCTTCTTTTTTTTTTTTGTCTTGTCCAGCATTTAAGCAAGCAGACTGATGTTCTGGATGCTGTGTTCTGCTGAGCAAATTTATTTTGCCAAGGGGAACTTTTATAGATGTAATGATCCCCTTGTATTTCTTGATTCTTATTTTATTTTTCTATTTGCTTTGGATAATAGTTAACTATTATTAACTATTATTATTAACTAACTATTAAATAGTTAATAGTTAGTTACAGAGTTTATGCTGCTGGACCTGACCGGAAAGGACAGGAAATGGGCAGAAAGATAACAGAAAAGAGAACATAAAAAGCAAAAAGATCAACGCATACACGTATATGCACATACATACCCACCTACATATATATGTATATACACTCGCACATACAGTATATACATACATACATATATATACACACAAACATACATACATATACATACATATACACATACATATCCATGCACATACATATAGACATATACATACATACATATGTACACACACATACCCACCCACACACATAAATATATACACCCACACAAGCCAACTCTAGATTCATGGTCCCTGTGGAGAACAAAACCATTGACAATCAGGAGGACCAGAAACTAGCAAGTTAAATCAAAAAGACAGAGAGAGAGGTACCTGCTGTAAACTTGCTGGATGACTCAGTGACTGTGACACATGCAGAACATTCATGCAGAACATTTAGAGTGGAACGTGTTCAGAGAAGAGTGATCATGCCAATGTGACCCCACCCGCCTAGGGCTAGAGGCAGGCCAGGAGAACCCAGAGACCCGGGTAACCGACAGTCACCCCCAGGCACAGACCCCAACCACCCCACTCCGGAGCCAGCCATGCATCTGCCCAGGAGGTGGCGAAGGAGGTGCCCAACCAGAGTCCCCCGCAGTCAGGGGGAACAGGCCCCAGCAGGCCCAGGCCGGCAAGGGCCGATCCCGCCGGGCACCGGCCACCCAGGGCAGACAGAGCGCAGGCCCCAGGGCCCCAAGAGCCCGAGAGCAGCCCCCCGCCCCCGCAGGCAGAGGGCACAGCCCACACCGACGGACGACCAGGATCCCCAGACCGCCACCTAGCGGCAGCCAGGTCGCACCCCAGTGCGCCAGCTGCGCTCCCCGGGTACAGGACACCACCCCCCCACCACCAAACCACACACACATATACATGCATACCCTCCCTCCCCCAACACGCACTCCCCTCTCAGCCCCCATCCACACACCCCTCCACAATCCCCACACATCCCCCATCACATACACATCCCCACCCCACCTCTACTCACTCACCCATACCAAGTCACACAAACCCCAACTGACCCCGCCCCCACACACGCTCACACCCCGCCACCCCATCCCTCTACTTCTACCCAACCACACATGCCCCACCAAACACCCTTCCACCACCCACAGCCTCCCCACAGACACCCTCACTCCTCCAACACAGGCACACCCCATTACATACAACCCACCCACCAACATACCCCTCCACACACACACACACACACACATCTACTCATCCGCACACATCCCTATCCCCTCACCCCCCTACCCACCTATATCCCCAACCCTAATCCCCCCCCCCCCCCCCCCCCAGCCACCGCACCATCCATCTGTAACCCCATACACCTACTCCCACACATCCTCACCTCACCGCTCCATGATGTCCCATGTGAGATGCCCCAGCGAGGGCAGAGGACAGGATGGCCCCAATCAGGGCCCCCATAATTACCGCCCACCACTCCCAGCGTCCCCCCCACCACTCCACAGATGCAGCTGACCCAGCACCCCCCCCAGGGCCGGTGACAATCCTCCTACAGCCAGGCCAGCCCAGACTCAGGTCTAATGGATGGCACTCTTCCCCCACCTGTACCCTCCCCCAGTAAAGCCCCGAGAATAGGGGCATGAGAGGACCCTATCGCCCCTGCCTCCCCCCCGCTTATGACTGATTGTGAAGTATGTATTAGTTGCAATTAAAATTGAGTTAAGTGCCACGCGGTGTTGGGAGAGGGACCACCTAAGCAGCCCCGCCCACCATACACCGCACGCCCTTCCCCCTAATCATGTGAGTTGTCAGTGTTTTGGTGTTTTGATGTCTAAGTGTAATTAAAACTGGGAGGTGAGCCGAGGCTGGGTGCAGCGATCAAGACCACCTTGATGGCCTTTCTCACCACCCAGCGCCACATGCACACCTCCCAATACCCTGCCTGTGTGTGATGGGGAGCGGGGAGGAAGAGGGGTCAAGGGATTTAAGTCTGGAGGAAAGCTCACCCTCCTCCAGAAGGCGAGCTGCCAGCAGCACTAGGCATGCCCCCCCTCCCAGGGCCTCCCAAGGACCAGGACAAGCCAGGGGCAGCCATCCCCATAACCAGAGCCCTCGGCGACTCTAACCAGAGAGTCATCACCGACCCAAGAGGGGACCAACTCACCACACGCAGACGGGGGGCATGAGGACAAAGAAGAGGAGATGCGGCAGAAGGGGAATCCCAGACCGATTGTCCACCGCCCCCTCACTCACAGAGGACACCCCCACCTGGGGACATAAAGTCCCCCCTTGTCCACACATCGGCACTTTCACACACATCCGCCACTGTCTCAGCACACACACCTACACCCACACACACACACACACACTTCCCGACACATACAGGTCCACCCAGCCACACATTCAGCCCACCCTCAAAACCATCCTCCTGACCCCCACGTCACATCCAAATCTCCCCCACCCCCATCCATCACATCTTACACTTATCCACCAACCCACCACACACATGCACCACCCACTCCCCCATACATACACCCCTGCCCATCGCGCCCCCCACTCCCCCCCACACACGCATTCATGCTTCGCCACGGCACTACCCCCCCCCCCAAACACACACACACACACAGACCCCCCCCCCCCCCCCCCCCCCACACACACACACACACCCGTATACATGCACTACCGCCACTCCCCACATACACATATCACCCCACTCCCCCACACACACGGCACTACCCCCCCCCCCACAGATACCACAACACCCCCCCACAAACACACACCCACCCGTATACATGCACCACCGCCACTCCCCCCCACACACGCATCATCACACTTCCCTACCCACACACATCCACACACCTATGTGCCGCCACCAGTCCTCAACACACACCCCTCCACACACACACATCCCATCCACACTATCAAACATCCCCCACTCCCCAAGTCCCAGGGTCGCAACCAGGCACCAGAGCATGTACCTGCCCGCCGCCGCAGCGGCAGGTCCAGGTCAGCCCAGCCCCCCCCCCCCCCCCCCCCCCCCCCCCCCCCCGGCACAAGCCGACCCCCCAGACCCAAGAGACAAGGGACAACCCCGGGCACCGGAGCCCGGGACCCCGCCCAGCCCACCCCACGGCGGCACAGCGCCCGTTATGGAGTCAAGCCCGCCAACCCATCACCCGCCAGCGACCTCGCCCCGCCGCCGCGTGGCAACTCCAGCCGCCGGCCCATCCAGGTCCACCGTAGGGCTAGAAACCTAGCAACCCCAGCAGTGGAGCATTCAAATTCCCCCCCCAGGAGCCCACCACAGACCCACAGCCTCCAGAGACCCCCAACCGGCCACCAACCCCGAGCGCAATAAGGTCACATTCTCCCCCCATACTAAGTGATGGAGCTGATCACAGGGGACCAGAGGGAATGAAGTTCAGCCGACTGATCCCTTGAGGAGGCAGACATCATCTCCATACTGATGTGATCTAATAAGAGATTTCTGAACTGCTGGATACACAGACTTTGTTTGCTTTTCCAGTTTAGAAGGATAGTTTTCTTTGCAATACATAAACTGGTGAGGATTAAGTTTGCAGAATTAAATTCTATGTTAATTTCACCAAAGTGACCCAGTAGGCCCAGTTTGGGGTTTGTAGGGATGTTACATTTGAAGCAATTTGACAGATCTTTACATACCTGAAACCAGAATTCCTGGACAGGTGGGCAAGACCACAAAGCATGGTAGTAGTTGTCAATTGTGTTGCCATTGCAGTGTGGACAGATGTTTGATTGTGACAGACCCATCCTGAACATCCTGTGTCCTGTATAATGAGTTCTATGCAGAATTTTAAATTGTATTAGTTGCATGTTTGAATTCTTAGTCATTGTAAATGTATTTGAACAGATCTGTGACCATTCATTTTGGTCAAAGTTACTGGATAAGTCTGCTTCCCATTTAGAAGTTGGGAGACATATGGAATCGTCTAGCTTTGATAGTAATCTATATATTTTGGATAAGAATTTCGGGGCATTGAGATTTAAGAATTCTGCAGCCCTGAGAGGTAGCTGCAAGTTTAATTGATCAGGGGTGTATTTCTTACCTATAATAGATTTAAGTTGGTGGTATTCTAAGAATTTTGTGCTGCTGATTTCATATTGTGAAGTAATTATATCAAAAGGGAGAAAGTTCCCGTTTTCTATTAAATGTTCTAACTGTTTTATTCCTTTATTCTTCCACTGAGGGAAGTTTATCATTTTCCGGTTTTGCTGGATGTCGGGATTGTTCCAAATAGGTGTAAGTTTGCATGGAATAAGCAAGGACTTGGTTAGTTTAAGAAATTCCCACCAGGCCATTAGTGAGGAGCTGATATTAATGCTTTTAAAGCATTTTTGGCATTTGACAGCTGTGCTGATAAATGGCAGGTCTGAAATTGCCATATCCTCACACATAGCTTCTTCTATATTAAGCCATGGTTCATCTAGATAGCTAGGTTTAAGCCATTTAGAGATGTATTGTAGTCTGTTGCTTATAAAGTAATTTTGGAAATTAGGCAAGTCTAAGCCACCGCTATCTTTAGTCTTCTGGAGTGTTTTTAGACTAATCTGCGGTGGTTTGTCTTTCCAGAGAAAAATCTAGTGACATGAGAGTCCAGCGATTTAAACCAGGTCGATGGAGGTTTAATGGGGATCATTGAAAACAGATAATTGATTTTAGGTAGAATCATAATTTTTATAGTGGCAACTCTTCCCATTAGTGATGTGGGTAAACATTTCCACCGTGTGAGATCGTCCTCAACTGTTTTTAGTAGAGGGACATAATTTAGCTTTGTAAGGTCTGACAGTCTGGGTGAGATGTTTATTCCCAAGTATCTAATATCTCCTGACTGTAAAGCAGTGTCAGGAGTATTATGGAAGGAACAGTTGATGGGTAGAACGGTTGTTTTAGACCAATTAATGGAATATTCAGAAATTGATGAGAATTTATTGATGAGTGTGATTGTCTGACAGATGGATGATTGTGAATTTTGAAGGAAAAGTAATACATCATCAGCATAAAGACTGCTCTTATGCTCCATATTTCTACAGTTAATGCCTTTAATGTCTTTGTTTTGTCTAATGCTAGCTGCTAAGGGTTCAATAAAGATTGCAAAAAGTGAGGGGGAGAGTGGACAGCCTTGTCTGGTGCCTCTCTGCAATCTGAAGCTGTGAGAAGTTTGATCATTTGTCCTGACGCATGCATTTGGATTGCTATACAGTATCTTAATCCAGTCGATAAACGATGAGCCAAACCCGAATTTTCTTAATGTTGCAAATAAGAATTTCCAGTTCACCCTGTCAAATGCTTTTTCAACATCTAGAGAGATTATTGTAGTTTCCAGGTTATGTATGGTGGCATAATCAATTAGATTTATTAGTCTGCGCGTATTAGTGGTGGAATGTCGTCCCTTGATAAATCCTGTTTGATCAGGATGTATGATAAGTGGGGTTATTTTTTTTTAGTCTTGTTGCAAGCACTTTACTGATTATTTTAAGATCTGCGTTCATTAGTGATATTGGACGATAACTAGATGGGAGTTTGGGGTCTTTTCCTGGTTTTAGTATTACTGTAATACTAGCCAAATTCATGTTTTGAGACATTTGGCCTTTTTCCTTAATTTCTGAAACCATTTTATAAAAAGTGGGTGCTAGTGTAGACCAAAATTCTTTATAATATTCAACTGGAAAACCGTCTGGTCCTGGAGCTTTATTGCTGGGCATGTGTTTTAAAGCTTCATGTAGTTCCCCTACTGAAATGGGTGCGTCCAAAACCATTTCCTGATCCTGTTGTAACTTTGGAAGATTGAGGTAGCTGAGAAATTCCTCAATGTTGTTGTCTGATGGATCTGTTTCTGAGGAATATAATGTTTTATAGAAATCCCTAAACGTGTCATTAATTCCATCAAGGTCATGAAGGATATTTCCTCTTGAATCTTTAACAGAGGAGATGGTTGTTTTCTCCTTGTTTGCTTTTAATTGATTTGCGAGAAATCTTCCAGATTTTTTGCTATGTTCCAAATTCTCTAAGCGAAGTCTTTGTAGCAAAAACTGGGTTTTTTGGTTAATTATTTCATTCAGCTCTAGTTTAGCCTTTCTTATGTGATTCAGAACTTGCTCTTCTGAAGAAGCCTTGTAGGCATCTTCTAGTGATTTTATTTTAAGCTCTAGTTCAGATATTTTTGAACTCTCCTTCTTTTTCTTATGTGATGAAAATGAAATTATTTTCCCTCTCATGACTGCTTTTCCTGCCTCCCAAAGAACACATGCTGATGTTCCTGGTATGTCATTTTTTTCTATATACAAAGACCACTCCCGTTTGAAGTAACTGATAAAATCAGGATCTTTAAGTAATGATGTATTAAATCTCCATTTGCTATAAGATGGTTTAGTTTTCTTATTCATTAGGGTAAATGATACTGGTGCGTGATCACTGATAGTGATGGAATGGATTTTAGTTTCTGAGATATTGTATATCATAGAGCTGTTAGTGAGGAAGTAGTCTATTCTGGAGTATGAGTGGTGGACAGATGAAAAGTAAGTGTACTCTCTAGCAGTGAGGTGTTGTGAGCGCCAGACATCACAAAGACCAAAATCCTCCATATATTGTTTAACAACTCTTGCTGACTGCCAGACCCTATGTTTCCCTGCTCCGCCCCCCTTGTCCATCCCAGAGTTTAAGGTCATGTTGAGGTCGCCCCCAATGATAAGTGTATTATCAAGGTGATCATATAGTAAGGAGAAGAAGGAATGAAAAAAGGAGGGGTCATCAGTGTTTGAGCCATAAATATTTGCGATGCATAACTTCATGTTTTGGATAGATAATGTCATTATTATGAATCTTCCATCTGGGTCTAAAATTATATTATTAGCAGTAAAATTAATTTTCCTGTTTATCAGAATGGCTACTCCTCTTTGTCTTGAGTTGAAGCAGGCCGAGTACACGTGAGGGAACTGTGCTGTAGAGAGTACGTTAGCTGTTGTTTTTAATAAATGAGTCTCCTGTAGCAGGACAATGTCTGCCTGTAGATCATTCAATCTGCTAAACACCTTCAACCTCTTCTCCCTGGAACCAGCTCCCCCGTATATTCCACGTAACAAACCTCAGGGTGGTCATGCTCAAGCTACTGAAGTGTTTCTATAAAAGTATGTGTGTGTTTGTGTGTGTGCAAGCCCACATTAATGCATGCATGCTGCGTGTAGATTGTGTGCGTATATAAGTTCATCTGTGTGTACAATGTTCCTATATGTCTGTCCACATGCTTAGAGTGTGTGTGAGAGTTGGGGGTGAGTGTTGATGTGATTAAACGTGCTCTGTGTTGTAGGTATATTGTGTGCATGACATTTTGTGTCTGTGTCATGTGGATGTACGTGTGTACCCTACATATTATTGTTGGTATGGCATAATAGAATGAAAGAGCAGCTAAAAAGGAAAGGAGTGAGAAAAGCAAACAACTGCAACTACACATAAAAAGAAAGAAATAGCACAAACAAAAGAGCAAAAACAAAACCCTAAAAGGGAGGGAAAAAAGAGAGGAAAAAAAAGGCGAAAAAACAAAAAACAAAACAAAACGAAAGCAACAACAACAGCAAATTTACAAAGACTGGCAGTAAATGTACAGTTCTGAATTACCATAATTAATGTGCTTATAGCAGATTAACATGTAAATTTAACAATGATTAGCTGTATGAGTGATAGATATTACCTGAGGTTAGTAGAGCCAGGGGGTGGTATTTTTGTCACGGTAAAGCTGTCCATTAACGAACAATTTGTCCACCGCGATGACTGCACGGGATCCTTCGTCTCTGAGCTTCTTTCGGATGGGAAACAGGAAAAGCTGTTAGATTCTGCAGGAAGCACAAGGAAAGCAGACTCTGAGGTGGAACTCCAGCCTGTCGAATTTTGTGAGTTTTGTGCATCTGTGACAAACTGTAAGTAAACCGTTATATTTCTACGTAAACAGGGCCGTTCTGCAGCTTTATCGTTATTTTAAATCTTTTTTTTTAGAAATATTCATCTGTTCACCATGTGGCTGATACATGCTATTAAACTAACACCCTGGTTAACTGTTTGTCTTGGATTATTTTGGTATAAATGAAATTATATAGTTAAATAAGTATTCAGTATTTCTCATCGTGTATTTACATTGGGTACAGTTATGTACAGTTTGGGCTGGAGATAAGTGTATGTTTGACTTTGAATGACTTAACTTTGAATTTCCCCCTCGAGCATGAATAAAGTATCTTTGATTTGATTTGATTTGATTTGATTTGATTTGATGTAACATATAAAACAAATGAACTCATAAAATGAAAATGAATTTAGTTGTAATGGGATTTCTAAGTAAAATACTGAATGTGTTTATTTGCTGAAACGAAGTGAATTACATATAGTTAGGTTTTTTTTTTTATTTAAACACAGGATAAGATGTTAAAAGGATATCCACTTCTTATCCTGTGTTTGTAAATTTTATAATTTTGTGTTGTATTTGCCTGCTTTTAGACAACACACAGACACACACGCACACACAAGTTCCCCTAAATCAGTCCTTGAACTTCCCCCCATAGTGTGGTTCCATTATGATGTTGCTGTGTTTAATAGTGAAAGTAAAAAAAATAATAAAATAGATCTGCTTATTAACACCTTATGGTCCTACGTGAATATCACTCTTATAAAACTTATGAGAGTATCTGGTGAAAACAGATTTCTATCAGATGTCTCCTGGTCGGGGGTAGCAGGAATAAACTGCACTCATGCTTGAGTTCTCAGAATCAGTGAGAAAAAAAAAAAAAAAGGAATCAGTGAGTGCTGCGGTTAAATTTGCTGCAATGATGCAACACTTACTGTTTAAATTATTACAATAATTCAGGCAAAATGCAGTACTTTGAGGGTGAGAGGAGTCAGTAAACTCTAAATAAATTCTAAAAAGTCACTCAATTGTTTCCTTCAGAAGATCAATACTGACTGGCAACAAACAGTTTGAGGAGGTGCTCACATCACTTAGAAGTTATATCTGGCTTTACACTTTGGATTTTATATTTAAATGAGCAAATAAGTTCAGCCTGTAAAATCTTAGAAATAGGATGTTTAAAAAAAATCATAATAGTCAACTGAGAGGGAAAAAAGCTTTAAAAGCACATTTCAAACAACACATAAGTAGAAAAAAGGAAAGTGAACAAAATAAACATTTTCACGTTTTCATCAGTTTTTCTCGAAAGATTTTTCATGTAAACTTTGAAAAGTGTAAACAGACTGACAAAGAATTAGAGCAAATAAAAAGTGAGGAAGCAGAAAAAGCTGTTTCAGGTTTTTAATAGAATAAAACAGAAATCTTTCACCTTAAATATATATAATTAACCCCCAGGAAAAAACATGAATGCAAATCATTTTAAATTCACTTTTAAAACTGCTTTTTGATTTTTTTAATGTTTTTGAAGGAGATGTCAGAAAGCAACCGGGAAATATGATTAAACTAAATCCAAAAGGAAACAATAAAGTGTCAAAAACTGCTTTAAATATCTTTGTCATTGTTTTTTCTCTTTTTCTTTTCCTAGTTTCATTTTTTCAAGAATGGGATCCTCTGCAGTTCGGATTGCATGTGTGGCCTTCGGAGTGCTTGTGCTCATCTTACTGACTGTTTGCTGCGCTGTACCTAACTGGATTACAATGTCCATCACATATTTCGGCAAAGAAATACAGGTAATGAAACAAATAATTGAATGAACTTACACTAATCATGTAAGAATAGATCCTCTGCTGTTTTTAATATAATCTGAAGACTAATTGCAAATATAATTTTGTTTTAGTTTATGTGAAATTCAGTGTTCTTAAACATGAATTCATTCCTGTTTGCTATTTGGATTAATAATGCATGAAGTGGAGGAAACATTGTCTGGAACTACTGAGTGAAAGTTCCACCATCAGGCACGAATGATGCATGAAATGACTCATTCTCTTCTTCTGTGTTTGCAAACAGGGTCAATTAGGCCTGTGGAAGTCGTGTGCGACCACCTCTGGCGAACAAGTATGCTTGGAGTACAGTCTAGGTTCCGATCTTCGTGGGGTCAGAGCCTTGACTGTCATCAGCTGCTTGATCACCTACGTCGGCTTCACCCTTCTCCTCCTCCTGAGTTTCTGTTCCAACTGCATCCCCTTTCTGCAGAACGAAGACAACAAGCCTAAAATCCGCCTGGGGGTCGGGGTGGGCCTGCTGCTGGCTGGTCTCCTAGTGATCATCGCAGTCAGCTGGTTTCCAAGTGTTATTGAGACTGGAGGTTCCACTGACACTAACAGGGGAGCAGGCATCTATGTGGGTTATGTAGCTGGTGTGCTGCAGCTTTTGGGTGGAGGTCTGCTCTGCTTCTACCACAAGAAGGCCATTCCATAGGTTGGGGGTTTTTCTGTCCCTATAAAATCATATGTAGGGATGTGCATAAAAATCAGTCGTGAAATCTCTTTTCCCATTCAGCACAAAGATCCTGCACATTGATGATAATATAAATAATTTTACCTTCTAGAAGTCATTAGTCAAATCATCTTCAAAGTTTTCTTTAATGGGCTTCATTGAGTGTGAGGAACTGTTCATTCCTCACGTTGTAACTTTTACTTGATTACTTTTACTTTTTCTTTCATTTCTTTTTAAAGTTTCTTTTTAGTATACATTTTAATGCTTCTTCTGCAGCCTACTGTAATGCTTTTTACGTTTACACAAAGGACTTTGACTTGTCTCGTACATGAAATGTGTCTTACAAATAAACTTGGCTTGCATTAAGTTGTACCTTGAAATGTTTTCTGTCAGATTCACAAATGGGGTTTCTGCAGCTCTGCACCCCCACCTCCTCTGGAAGATTGTTAAACTAAACTCTCACAATAAGTGAGCCTCATATATTTCTTAAAAAATGAAAATCTATAAAATCCCTCAGAATATGACTCAGCTGAGGTTCAGATGAATGCACATGGTCACCACATCAGCTCAAATAAACAAAGAGCAGAAGTTACAACATCTTTTAATAAGGCTTGACAAACAACAGTAGATTTTCTTTCTGAGTGTTATATATAGTATATATTCTTTCTGTTGTCTTTCTATCCTTTCTCTATTATCTCCAGTCTGGTCCAGCAGTACTGTGCAAACTCTGTCATACAAAAACTTGTTTAAAATAAATAAATAAACAAGAATCTAGAATATCAAGGGGACCATTATATCTATAAAGCTCCTCCTGGCAAAGTAAATTTGCTCAGCAGAACACAGCATCCATACCATCATTCTGCTGTCTTCAATGATGGACAAGACAAATAAAAAAAAAAGCAGGTACTTATATTATTTAGGAGTGATCTTGCACTATAAATGAGGTATAAATGCGACAAAAATTTGAGCCTGTGAAGTACTGCGGTATCTGTCATCTAGAATCAGTGGAAACAGTTATGTACAGTTTGGGCTGGAGATAAGTGTATGTTTGACTTTGAATGACTTAACTTTGAATTTCCCCCTCGAGCATGAATAAAGTATCTTTGATTTGATTTGATTTGATTTGATTTGATTTGATTTGATTTGATGTAACATATAAAACAAATGAACTCATAAAATGAAAATGAATTTAGTTGTAATGGGATTTCTAAGTAAAATACTGAATGTGTTTATTTGCTGAAACGAAGTGAATTACATATAGTTAGTTGTTTTTTTTTTTATTTAAACACAGGATAAGATGTTAAAAGGATATCCACTTCTTATCCTGTGTTTGTAAATTTTATAATTTTGTGTTGTATTTGCCTGCTTTTAGACAACACACAGACACACACGCACACACAAGTTCCCCTAAATCAGTCCTTGAACTTCCCCCCATAGTGTGGTTCCATTATGATGTTGCTGTGTTTAATAGTGAAAGTAAAAGAATTAATAAAATAGATCTGCTTATTAACACCTTATGGTCCTACGTGAATATCACTCTCATAAAACTTATGAGAGTATCTGGTGAAAACAGATTTCTATCAGATGTCTCCTGGTCGGGGGTAGCAGGAATAAACTGCACTCATGCTTGAGTTCTCAGAATCAGTGAGAAAAAAAAAAAAAAAAAGGAATCAGTGAGTGCTGCGGTTAAATTTGCTGCAATGATGCAACACTTACTTACACCAAAAACATGTCTTCCTTTAACAAAAGCCACCATGTGAAACCCACTTCCGCTTTGCTGCAGAACAAATCGTTAAAAAAAAAAAGTTTTCTTTTCACCCACTGTGAAGAAGCAACTGGATGCATCATCCACACAAACATCACACAGACAGAAGAAGAGGAGAAATTTCAACTAATTAATACATTTTCCAAAAGGTAGACACTTTTCTAAAATCATTTTTCAAAATAAATATTTAAGGAAAGAAAGGGAAAAGCAAAGAGAAAATAATAATAATAGTTTTTTTTTAATAATAATAGTTTTTTTAACAACTATTCATAATAAAAAAGGACGTTAGAGCAAGAAATCTTTAAATAATTTAAGTAAATCTAGGACAAGTGTTAATACCTGCTCTAAATGTCTCCATCATTCTTCTCTCCTGTTTTCTCTCCAGCTTTCATTTTCCAGATGGGACTTTCTACAGTTCAGATTGTGTGTTTGGTCTTTGGCGTCCCTGGACTCATTTTAATCAATGCTGCACCGTTCCTAGCTGGGTTGTGTGTTATGGCCGAGAAAGAGATGGTGGGCCAAAACAGATAATATGACAAATTAACTCTGATTCTACAAGAATAACTATTATCTTAACATTAATTGAAAACAAGTTGATTACAAGTGTTTTAGTTTTGAAAAAGTTCACATAGTCTCTGAGTTCTGTATAGTGAGATAAGGATTTTTTGGTACTTCTAATGGTAACAATATTCTTTAAAAGTTTAATATGCTGAAAATTCTCTGAGCAAAATTAAATTAAAATTCTCACATAAATATTCAGTAAAATGTAACGTTCCAATAACTTATGCTGATTAAAGGAAGCACTGAACCAGAAGTACTTTGAGATAAAATTCCACCACCGATGATACATAAAATGACCCATGTTGTTTTTTATGTGTGTGAAAGCTGATGACTCATTTTGGCCTTTGGAGAATGTGTTCATGGAGCATTAATGAGTGCTGGGTCTATGAATCCACGCCAGCCCCTCTCTCTGACCTGAATACAGCCAGAGCCATGACTGCCATCAGCTGCTTGCTCACCGACTTCAGCTTCCTCGTTCTCCTGGGTTTCTTTGTCAAACGCATCCCCTTCCTGCAGAACGACGACAACAAGTCAAAGACCCGCCTGTTGGCTGGGATAAGCCTGTTGCTGGCTGGCATTCTGGTGATCATCTCAGTCAACTGGGTCACATATTATTCTGAAATTATGCATCTCCTTGTTTAATCTTGGTGAAGAGGACTTTGGCAGGGGAGCATGCATCTGTATGGGTTGGGCAGCTGGTGTGCTGCAGTTTTTGTGTGGAAGTCTGCTTTGCTTCTTCAGAAAGAAGGAAATTCCATAGCCTGGGTGTCATTTATGTCCCTTTAAATATTTATGAATGAATATGCAGGAAAATTAACAGTAGAATCTTTTAATTTTTTCATTCAGCTGTGTTCAGCCTTTTGATCTGATCTTTAACATAAGATAATTGTAAGGATTATTCTGGTTAGCTGATTTATACAATTATTATTAATTTGACTGGTTTTGAAGTTACTTGAATTGTGTGAATACAATGCTGCATGTTTCTGGAGGCCAAAGTTCATTCTGTTGCTTGATTATTTTGTTGGTGTTTTTATTTTTCATTTTTAAAAAGAAAAAGGGAGGAAATCACTTTATTCTCTTTGTGATTTTATCATTTATCCAATTGTTTAATAAAATACAGTTTGCAAGAAATATGAGAAACCTGGAGTTTGGATCTCCTTGAAACAGTTAAATAGCTTTTTAGGGAAATAAAATTTGCATGTGTGCAAAGCAAGTGTATTTGTACCACACATTTCATATACAGAATGCTTCCAAGTCTTTTACATAAAAAACATTCAAAGCATTTCAGTGGGGCACAGAAACCATTAAAAAGAAACTTTTAAAACTAAATTAAATTAATTTAATTAATTAAATGATTCTTTGTCAGTATTGCCACTTAGTTATACATGTAACCAACTTTTTTTTTTTTTTTTTTAAATAAAACCTTTGAAGGGAAAATGGGAACTTTTTATCATGCTTTTTAAATTTTGAGTTTTTTAACACGACTCAGAAAATACAACAATCTTTGACTAATTAACCTCAAAAAATCATAAATAAAGTTGCTTGTGCATGTTCAAGGTTCAGAACAAAAAGAAAAAAATTTTGATATTGATATTGAGAAAATCAGCAAGCAGGCGACTGAACCGCAAGATTTTCTCTTGTATATATCGTAAAATGACCCGAATAACAATGATGGGCAGACAGATGCTAAAATATCATTCCCTCTTATAAAAGGTTTCATGTTAAAATATTTATAACTCAGTCATATAAAGGGTAAATATGAAGTTTATCATTAAAAACAACAGAGTGAGTAGGAACTACTTTTTCTGCTGCCTGTCATTGGGGGCTGGAGATGAACTGAACACCCCCCCCCCCACTCCCCAGATGGATGGGAAAGAGAATTTTGCCTTGCACAAAAATGGATTCATCTTCTTAGGTTTTAAAGTAAAAGAATATTTTTAGGTTGTCTGAAATGTGTGATTCCTGCAGTTGTCCAGGAGATGGAGGTGTTTCTCAGGCATGTTGGCTCCAACCAACTGGAGCTAAGCATCAGTCGAATGAATTACAAAACACAGATGGACAAACTGTTTGAATAATTTTGCTATTAAATCCTAAAATCAGTTCAGTCTGATTGCAGGATTTCAGGAGGTTTTTACACCATTTAGAGATAGTATCGTACTGGACACTTTCGCTATCATAAGGACAAAAACTGAGCTGGTATGTGTCAAGATGCCACATTTAAGACAGCATGACAAGCAGCTTTTTATTAGCATCAACAGCTTTTAAAGGCAGTTGCTCAAACTAAGCAGACCAAAGTGAAACCAAGTTCCTATCTGACATAACAAGGCAGCAGCACAAATACCGAAGAAAAAAGTTTCTTAGCACGCACTGTGAGGAAATAGTGGCTCAATAACTCTCCCTAAATTAACAGAGAGGAAAGCAGAAGTCAATTAAAAACAAAAGACGGCGTCTCAAACAGCACACAGAAGAGAAGGAAAACCCAAACTAATTCATACATTTACAAACAGGTGAGCACATTTCCCCGTGTTTTTGGTTGAATGTTTCACAGAAATTCTGAAAAGACGCAGATAGACAACAAAAAAAAGCAAAAACCAAAAACTGAGCGAGCAGAAAGAGGACTTTGTGTGTGTTTGTCTGCTTGTTGGGTTTAAGCTTCATCCAAGACTTCATACCAAACAATCAGCAAGAGTTCAAATAAAATCTAATTCTGTGATACGTTTCGTGGTGAAAACATGTAATATAAACCATATTTGTCTCTGAATGAGGAAAACTGAATGTACTAGATCAGAGAAATGTGTCATTTACAAAATGGGATTAAGGAGAGAGATAGAACAGCAAAGCTACAAACGTATAACCACTGGTATGTTGACACCCAGACACACACACCTTCTTATTTCTCGCAGACATGTAACATGTGTCGCTTGTAACTTCACCACATTCCTGTGTGAACCACAATTAATCCTTGAACTGAGAGTTTTCTGCTTGGCCAGAATAATTTCTAGGACATATATTTTACTCCAATATTTCTGGATTGCAACAAAATCTGCATCCAGTTCTTTTTTGTTTCATGTTTTTACAGCAGAACTTATTTTACACACACTTTTTATTTTCTAGAATGGGATCTTCTGCAGTTCAGATTGTATGTGTGGCCTTTGGGGTCCTTGGACTCATTGGCGTCATTATTTGCTGCGCATTTCCTCACTGGAAGGTGACGTCCTGCACAGGACCCAACATTGTGACAGCACAGGTAATAAACACAAACTAATCTAATAAGTAGAACTTATTACAACTACTCTACATTTATTCATATAAACTATAAACAATTTAATCGTAAAATGTGTTTTAGGTGTAAAAATTCATGGTGATTGAGTCCTGTAGTTTGTTATTTGGATTAATACTGATCAGTAATGTGTATCAGTATTCTACTGTAGTTTAACAGGTTTTTTTTGTTTGTTTTTTTTTTTATAGTTTTACATATTTCTTGATGAAAATTTACAAAACAACTAAAACTACCAGATAAATGTCATCCAGCAAAAAGTTTTGTCTCTTTGACTTCTAATAAGTAAAAGAAGAATTTAATAAAAAAAATACTTGAGTTCAGTTTCCACAACCAGGCATGTGATATGACCCACGCCATAGTGCCTTATCTGTGTTTATCTGTAGACAGTTCAAGAGGGCCTGTGGATGTCGTGTGTGGTGCAGAGCACTGGGCAGCAGCAGTGCAAGAACTACGACTCCCTGCTGGTTTTGTCCACTGACTTGCAGGCTGCCAGAGCCATGACCATCATCAGCTGCATGCTCTCCTTCCTCAGCCTCCTCATCCTGTTTACTGGTGCTAACTTCACCACCTGCGTGCAGAACAAAAATGCCAAGTCTAATATCCGCCTGGTGGCCGCAGTGGGCCTCCTGCTGGCTGGTCTCATGGCGCTCATCCCAGTAAGGTGGTCTGCACATAACATTGTGAGAGACTTCAACAACCCCTTTCTACCTGCGTCCAGTAAAGCAGAGTTGGGAGCATGCATCTATGTGGGCTGGGGAGCTGGTGTGCTGCTGTTTCTTGCTGGCAGTCTGCTCTGCCGCTTCAGCAGACCCAAATCCAGCAGCTCTGGAGGAACCGCCAAGTACAGCAGCAACAGAGAAGCAGCCCTGTATGTAAACTACGTGTAGTACAGTGGTTCTTATACTGGTGAGCCAGATCCCTCCTGAAAAGGGGAGGAAGTAATGATGTAAAAAGACTGTAGGAGACAGAATGCCAAAAGCATATGGTGTATAGGGTGCGCTAGAGAGTGTGTGTGTTGCAGGCACTGATTCACGTGAGTGTGGGCGTGTGTATGGCACGGAAGTGTTAAGGTGCTCACTCACCTGCAGCACGAGGGAGAGAGAGAGTCAGGGCTGGGAGCCGTATTTTTTGTTGACCGCCTTGTACTACTCATTCATTTACATTTTTCTGTTTAATTCTGCAATAATCCGCCAATCCATCCTGCCCGTTGTTATCCTCTGTGCGCACTGTTCAATAAATGCACAAAACGCATCTTTGGATCTCAGCGTTATGTTTCAATAGCCTTCTCGCGCGTCACAAATGTACAATCTACAGGACCCAGCCTTAAACTCTCCGCGGCTAAAGGATATGCTTTAGGAAGCCGCAACATTTTGTCAACAAAAAAAGGCACTGAATGAAAATCACCAGGCCGTGTACAAGCGCCAAAGCGCCAAGTCATTACGCAAAGCCTAGCCGGAGCTGCAGCTAAGTGCCACATACTACACCACGCTACCCATTCACCTGGAAACAGGTAGGCCTGAACCTGTTTGTCTGTGGATTAAGGAATCCGCTCTGATTGCACTATATTGTGTTTAATACGGATGAAATATTGAATGGATGCTTTACGCTGGTTGTATTAGCGCATCGATGGTGGCGCACTTACTCCGTGCTTTATTTGATTGTGATGTCGGGACTTTGTGGCATAAATACGCGGCCACTGGTGTTGTCTGAAGGCCTATTGCTTGTTGAATTGTTTGGATTGAATCTGCACGTCAATGAATTCAAATGCAATGTCTATGGATGAATTTTAAATGCAAGCTTTGGATGAATTTTAAAACGCAATGTCAACGAATGGATTTTGAATGCGCCTTTGATGAACTGTGATTGTGTTGCTCCACACAAAATAAAATCTAAAGGAACTGAGTCAAATAAATGTTGTTCTTGAATGTTCAAAATGGAAACTGATAAAAGAGAAATAAAACTGACCGCTAAAGCTCTGGAAAACAAGATTGAGCGGCTTCAGCACGAGCGCAAAAGTGCGGTCAATAAAATTAAAGCGCTTATTCCGCAAATAAAAGCGCTCTTGAAATCAAAGGAAAATGCACCTGAAATCCTCTCGCAGATGGACGAAGTGAACATATTGTGTAACAAAGCCTCTGACCTGCACAATGAATTATTGCCACTACTTCCTGATGATGAACATGTAAAACAAAACGAGTGGTTTTCCAGCGTTATGAATTATTGTGATGCATTCAAGGACCAAGTTGAAAAATGGATGAATGAAAATGAGCATGAAATCTCAAATAAACCATCACTTGAAAACCAAATTCCTGTCCAACCAGTTAATGAAAATTATGATGTGGAACAAACTCCTGTTGAGAAAAACAATGATTTACCTGTCCCCACTGCACAAGACCCTCAGGATGAAGTTGAGCCCTGTGACAGCATCTCAAATACAACCAAGAGATCACGCTCACATCATTCAGGATCCTCAGCTTCACGCTCATCTGCTCGCTCAAAAACTGAAGCAAATATAGCACGTTTAGCAGCAAAACAAAAGGCATTAATGGAAAAGCATGCATTGGAAGAAGAGGAATTAAAGCTACGCAAGAGGAGAGAACAATTTGAATGGGAGGAAGAGGAGTTAAAGCTACGCAAAAGGAGAGAACAATTTTTACTGGAAAATGAAATTGCTGAGGAAAAGGCAAAATTAAATTCTTTAAAATCACAAAGCAGTGTTGGTAGTAAATCAAAGTCTTCTGATGGGATGAATTCTTATTTTGAAAAGACACATTTAAAACCTCAACTTAATGTCAATGCAACTGAATTCGTGCCATCACAGCCTATTAAATCAATGCCTAATGCAGCTGAAACCACGCAGCCTACTGTGAAACCTAAAGTCACCAATTTACCTGACTTGAAACAGCCTCCAGGTCCTCCTTACATGTTGCAACGTTTTCTAACAACTCCTGAAGACACTATGCCCAACTTGACCCATGAAAACCTTTCTAATAACACCAAAGGTTTACAAAGTGACAGTGTGTTGGACATAATGAGAAAACAAAATGAAATCACAACACTTCTAATGCAACAACAATGCCTCTCAGTACTCCCAAAAAGGCACATTCCCACCTTTGATGGTAACCCACTCAAATATCACTCCTTCATTAAAGCCTTTGAAAATGGAGTTGAGCGAAATACACATAACAACTCTGACAGACTCTATTTCCTTGAGCAATACACCGAAGGGCACGCCAAAGAGCTGGTAAGGAGCTGTCAGCACATTGATTCAGAGAGAGGGTATGTGAAAGCAAAGGCTCTATTGAGAGAGCACTATGGCAATGAGCAGAAGGTGGCAGCAGCATACATGGAGAGAGCTCTGTCATGGCCAGTTATTAAAACAGAGGATGTCAAGGCCCTCCAGGAGTACAGCCTCTTCCTGCGTGGATGCTGCAACGCCATGGAGGATGTGCAGTATTTGAATGATTTGGACACCCCCTCAAATATGTTGGACATCATCTGCCCTACAAACTCCGAGACCGCTGGAGGTACCATGCATGTGACCTGCAGGAAAAGCACAACAGAAGAGCAAGATTTATGGACATTGCTAACTTTGTGGAAAAACAGGTGAAAATTTTGACTGACCCTGTGTTTGGAAACATTCAGGACACTGTTCCATCCATCAGACCAAATAAGTCCAAACCTCACCCACGCTCCAACATCAAAGGAACCAGCTTTGCTACCACTGTGGAGAAGACGCCCCAGTCTAAGGACAAACCAAAACCCTCACAGCCACCAGCTCAGAAGAACTGCCCCTGCTACACTGGAGGACACACATTGGATGTGTGTGCGCGGTTGAAAAAAATGGCCCACAAGGAAAAAATTGATTTTCTGAAGGAAAATGGTGCTTGTTTTCGCTGTCTGTGTATAGGACACATCAGCAAAAATTGCCAAAGGAAGATTTCCTGCTCAAAGTGTGGCCAAAGACACCCGACTGTGCTCCATAAGGACAGTGCAAATGCAGAACAGGCTGAGAGAAGTGTCCAGGTGCCAGTGCATGGCACGTTGGTTTCCAGTGGCCTTACAGGGGCTGGTGAGATGGACTGCAAGCTCCCTATTGTACCGGTCCAAGTTAAAGCAAAGAAAGGCAGTAAAATCATCTTCACCTATGCTTTCTTGGACCAGGGAAGCACGGCAGTGTTCTGCACAGAAGGTCTGATGAAGAGGCTCAATGTGTCGGGGAAAAGAGCAAATATCCTTCTCAGAACAATGGGCCAGGAAAAGTTGGTCAGCACTTATATTGTGCCAGAGCTTGAGGTGGCAGCACTCGAAGATGATACCTTCATCAACCTGCCAAAGGCTTATACTCAGCTAGCAATGCCAGTACACAGAGCAAACATACCCACAAATAAGGACCTGACAAGATGGTCATATCTAAGACATCTCACCCTACCACAGATTGAGGCTGGAATTGAGTTGCTGATAGGGACAAATGTCCCACGAGCCATGGAACCGCTGGAAGTCATCCGCAGTGAGAACAATGGACCCTATGCAATAAGGACGGTGCTGGGCTGGACGGTAAACGGACCACTGACAGGAAACGGTGGAGAGGCCAATTACTGTGAGCAGCCAGTAACTGTGAACCGTGTGTCCATTGTAAATTTGGATGAACTGTGGCAACAGCAATATAAGATGGACTTTCCAGAATCTACTGTGGAGGAACAAGTGGGTCTGTCCAGAGAAGACTTGAGATTTATGGATATGGCCACAAAGTCAGTCAAGCACATAAATGGTCACTACCAGGTCGCCCTGCCTTTGAGAAATCCTGACATCAGCATGCCAAACAACAGGAAAGTGGTGGAACAGCGCTTATACCACCTGAAGAGGAGGCTCCAAAAGGATCCAGAGTTTCACATGGCGTATAACACCTTTATTAATAACCTCCTTGTTAAAGGCTATGCTGAAAAGGTTCCTGAGGTAGAACTGGACCGGAATGATGGCCGGGTTTGGTACATACCGCACCATGGTGTCCGCCACCCGACAAAAGGAAAACTCCGTGTTGTGTTTGATTGTGGTGCCAGTTACAAAGGACAATCGCTGAATGAGCAGCTGTTGCAAGGCCCCGATTTAACCAGCTCGCTAATTGGAGTTGTGACCAGGTTCAGGAGGGAACCTGTAGTCATTATGGTGGACATAGAATCTATGTTTCATCAAGTGCGCGTGCCCCCTGAAGATGCTGACCTGCTGCGATTCCTCTGGTGGCCACAAGGAGACCTGAGCCAAGCCCCATGTGAATACAGGATGCAGGTGCATCTCTTTGGAGCCATATCCTCTCCAAGCTGCGCCAATTTCGCTCTTAGGAAGTGTGCAGAGGATTTTGGACATGAGTTCCAGGAAGAGACAGTGAATAAACTGCAGCACTGCTTCTATGTGGATGACTGTTTGGTGTCAGTTGCTACAGAGGAGGAAGCACTGGCCCTGCAACATGAACTCATGTCTCTGTGCGCTAAAGGAGGATTCTGTTTAACGAAGTGGCTCAGTAACAGGTCAGAAGTGCTTGAGGCCATTCCAGAGCCCCACAGAGCTAAGGGTATAAGGCAGTTGTACCTCGAGAAGGATTTTGTGCCCATCGAGAGAGTGCTGGGAGTAGAGTGGTGTATCAAGTCTGATGCTTTTAAATTCAAAATCACTTTGAAAGACAGACCACTCACCCGCAGAGGTATCCTTTCAATTGTCAGCTCTATTTATGATCCTCTAGGAATGCTCAGTCCTCTTGTCCTGACTGCAAAGCATATTTTGAGAGATTTGTGCAGAAGAGGAGTTGGTTGGGATGTCCCCATACCAGAGGCTGTTTCCAAAGAATGGCTAAAATGGATGCAAGGGCTCCACCTACTGGACAACTTTGAACTACAAAGATGTCTTAAACCTCTGGAGTTTGGCAATGTTGTTACTGCTCAATTACACCACTTCAGTGATGCTTGTGAGGATTGCTATGGCACAGTCACCTATCTGCTCCTACAGAATGAGAACCTCCAAATGCACAGTGCTTTCATTATGGGAAAGGCTCGTGTCGCCCCACTGAAAAACATTACAATCCCAAGAATGGAACTGATTGCTGCAACAATGGCCAGTCGCATGGACGTCATGTGGAAAAAAGAGCTGCACATGAGTCTCCAAGAATCAGTGTTTTGGACTGATAGTGCTTCTGTGCTGAAATACATCCGAAATCAAACCACTAGATTTAAAGTGTTTGTTGCCAATCGTGTTTCAGAGATACTAAAATCATCTCACCCTTCTCAGTGGAGATATGTGGATACAGCTTCTAATCCAGCTGATGCGGCATCCAGAGGAGTCAAAGTGGAGGCATTTCTAAAGAACAGGCTATGGTTAACAGGTCCTCTGTTTCTTTGCCAGACGGAGGCAGAATGGCCTGCGAGTCCTGAACCTGTGGGCCTTCTCTCCCAGGATGATCCAGAGGTGAAGAAAAGTGCTGTTATAAATGCTGTGCAGATTGGAGAGGATCCCACTACACATCTGATCCATCATTATTCTTCCTGGATCAGACTGAAGAAAGCTGTGGCATGGTGGATGAAATATAAGGAATTGTTGTTGTCCTGTAGCAGGAAAAGGAAACAATTAACAGCCAACCAGAATGAAGCGAGTATGGAGCAAAAGAGAAGAATGGAGCAGGAAATGTGCATGTTTAAAACCACAGCTGTCCTGAGGGGTCTTACAGTGGAGGACATTGATAAGGCTGAACTTGCCATAATTCAGTTTTGTCAGGGAAGAAAGTTTTCAGAGGAGTTTTTGTGTCTGGAAAAGAGCCAGAGTGTAAAGAAAAGCAGTCACCTGTACAAGTTGTGTCCAAGGCTGGAGGATGGAGTCTTGCGAGTGGGAGGTCGGCTCAGTAAAGCAGCACTGCCTTTGGAGTCCAAACATCCGATGATTTTGTCAAAGGATCTCCACATTTCTACCCTGTTGCTGAGAAAAATTCATCAAGAGGTTGGACATAATGGACGCAACCATATGTTGTCCAAGCTCAGGGAGAAATACTGGATGACTGGAGTAAGCACTGCCATCAGGAGAGTCCTGTCTAAATGCACCATCTGCAGGAGGCATAACGCTACCCCAGTTTACCAGCAGATGGCAGACTTGCCCACAGAAAGACTCAAGCCAGATGAACCTCCATTCACTTGTGTAGGTGTTGACTATTTTGGACCCTTCGAAGTGAGAAGCAGGAGGAGTACAGTGAAAAGATACGGTGTCATATTTACCTGTCTTGCTTTGAGAGCCATACACATTGAGGTGGCTCCCTCTTTGGATACTGACTCCTTTATAAATGCTCTGAGGCGTTTTATAGCCAGAAGAGGACAGGTCCGTGAGCTCCGATCTGATAACGGGACAAATTTTGTGGGAGCAGAACGTGAGCTGAAAACAGCAATTAAGCAGTGGAACCAGGCACAGGTGCATGATGTGTTGCTTCAAAAGGGCATAAAGTGGACATTTAACCCCCCTGCTGGGTCACATCATGGAGGAGTGTGGGAGAGGCTAATCCGATCTGTGAGGAAAGTCCTGAATTCCACTCTAAAAGTGCAACACCTGGATGAGGAGGGACTCCACACAGTTCTTTGTGAAGTTGAGGCCATTATCAACAGCAGGCCCATCACCAAAGCCTCCACAGATCCCAACGACCTGGAAGCACTTACACCAAACCACCTGTTACTGCTTAAAA
This sequence comes from Telmatherina bonti, assembly GCF_933228915.1. Lineage (NCBI taxonomy): Eukaryota > Metazoa > Chordata > Actinopteri > Atheriniformes > Telmatherinidae > Telmatherina > Telmatherina bonti. The sequence continues at coordinate 30,680,913 of NC_136612.1, read as the reverse complement.
GTCAGCCTTCATTGTCACCTGGAGAGTTTCAAACTGCAGACCTGTATGCACAGAAAAGATGGAGACAAGTTCAGTATATATCTGATCTTTTCTGGAAACGCTGGACAAAGGAGTACCTGCCTCTGCTACAAGAACGACAGAGATGGGCTGGAGTCCAGAGAAACCTTGTCGCAGGAGATCTGGTTCTACTCATGGACAGTACAGCGCCTCGCAATTCCTGGATTATGGGACGTGTGCTGCAAACTTTTCCGGATCGTAAAGGATTTGTTCGTCAAGTGGGGATTAAGACTAAAACCAGTTGCTTAGACAGACCTATATCTAAAGTCTGTCTGTTGCTCGAGGCAGAGGAGGCAGCATAAGGACGTTGCTGACCTCCACAATGACTCTGTTTCGAACTTGGATTTTTTTTTTGAACATCGAGACTAATTTTTTTTTTTTTTTTTTTTTTTGGACTATGGACTAGTTGGTCATAAGGATGACCAGAAGACAGACCTTCCTGTGTGGACTATCTATGAACTTTAAAGGTTTGCATGAATTGTATGTATTTGAAATTTATGATGAAATTGATTGTCTCCTATTATGTATAATGAAATGTGAATTATTATGTGGAACCTAATAATTAGGGGCTGGTGTGTAGGAGACAGAATGCCAAAAGCATATGGTGTATAGGGTGCGCTAGAGAGTGTGTGTGTTGCAGGCACTGATTCACATTTGAGTGTGGGCGTGTGTATGGCACGGAAGTGTTAAGGTGCTCACTCACCTGCAGCACGAGGGAGAGAGAGAGTCAGGGCTGGGAGCCGTATTTTTTGTTGACCGCCTTGTACTACTCATTCATTTACATTTTTCTGTTTAATTCTGCAATAATCCGCCAATCCATCCTGCCCGTTGTTATCCTCTGTGCGCACTGTTCAATAAATGCACAAAACGCATCTTTGGATCTCAGCGTTATGTTTCAATAGCCTTCTCGCGCGTCACAAATGTACAATCTACAGGACCCAGCCTTAAACTCTCCGCGGCTAAAGGATATGCTTTAGGAAGCCGCAACAAAGACACCAAGGACTGGTTTAGAAAAAACAATGATTGTGTCAACATTTAACACTGATAAAGGCCTAATTTGACTTTGTGAGTTCTTAAAGAAAAACAAAATAGGTTTTATTATGCAACGTGGATGTCAATTTGAATATATTTCTCATTTAATCACCAACCTGTTTATCCTTAATCTTTAACGTTGTGGTCGAGAAAGCTTAAAAAAAAAAAAAAAATTTTTAACAGAATGTGACTGAGATTCTTGAGAACATACTGTATATTGTACGTATATCACCTTGATTTTCACACATTTTGTTTTGTTTCTCATTTTGTATGATCACTCAAAGTTATGCAAATTAAGTCAAATTCAGAATATAAATTTTATGCGTTTTCTTAAGGAAATAAAAAACAGTCCAAAAAACTTCTTGGAAAATACCGAAGACTTTATTTACGACTATGAGCATATATTATTAAAATAAGACATTTTTTTTATAATTGATCACAAAGACGAAAAAAAAAAAAAAAAACTAATTCAAGAAAAAAAGTTTCTTTACATTTGCTGTTTGGATCTCTCCCTTTTTCTCACTACAATCAAAAGTTAACAGATTTTTTCTTCCCCTAGTCGTCTGTTTTCACTCCTCAGTTTTTCCATCGACTTCAGATCTCGGTTCATTTCCTTGTTTCAGATCCATCGTTCCTCTTTAATGCTTGCTCTCCAGCTCACTCACACGCTTGGTCAGCTCCGCTATCGCTTCTTTGAGGTCCTTCACCTCTTTCTTTAAAGACTGAACCTCCTGAAATGAAGATAGATTGTAATAAAATACGATACATTATAATATAATATAATATAATATAATATAATATAATATAATGTTCACCCCGCTGTTGTCCTGTTGACTGCTGCCACAGGCAGCTGTGGTTTTCAGGAGACTCTTGTTAACTTTGAACTCTTTGGCCTTGGTGGTTGATACAAAGCCGTCCTTTAGGGAAATCAGGTTTGGTGGAGCATCTTTTCCCTCAAACCACTCATCAGCCTCAGCCGAGGGCTCTGGACCAATGGTGTCTGGGTACAGATCTTCCTGGAACAGATCCGACTACACAGGCAGAGGTTGAGAAAGTGACTTAAAGAAATCTAAGTAATCATATTCATAACTGTAATGTTTGTAATCCCACCTTGCGTGGCACTGTCATGACTATGGGTTCACATTTCCTCTCATGGAGTTTGTAAAATCTGAAGGAACAAATGTTCATTTAGGTTTTAAGCAGCTGTGTTGGCAAAGTTTTATTAGATATATCACAATTAGTATAAGTGTGACAAACAATCTGCAGCTATTCTATGCTAACAGCTGGGGTAAATGCTAATGGCTACATGCTAACATGTCTGCAAGTGACTACTTCGTGAAACACTGATGCTATGTCACCATTTCATTTTGCATTTAAATTAAGCTGTTTTTGATATTGACAGTATAAATTTGGCTGCTGGGAAATAGTGCAGAAACATCTTGAAATGTATAACATTACCTGGCAATTTCACATTTGTTGACTTCCAAGCCCCTTTTGGGCATGCATCCCATGCCCTTCTGGCTCTCCTTGCTGCTGTACATGGACAGGTAGTGAACGTAGGGAGCCTCATCTGTCACTTCGAAGTAACGGATGCTGCTGTCTCCCTACGATGGGTACGCCACAAACGATGGTTTGCTCGGTGTTTGCTTCCATGTGGGTGAGAAAATGACTAATTATTGCAACACTGAAAACAAACCTTGCCACAGAGGTAGATGATGCCAGTGTCTGGGTCAAAGAATGGCAGGAGAACACCACTGCTGGTGTCCAGCTCCTGCAGGGTCAGCGGCTCTCCAAAGTTCTTCTGCAAAATGAGAAACACATGAAAAAATAAAAGAGTTTATTTTAAATCCAGTGTAATATTGTGTGTAAAAACAACTAAATGAAGTTTACACCATCAGATTAGAAGTAAACCAAACCCTTTTTCATGATTCTTATAGTTATAGGATATGAGCACCTCCTGAGTTGGAGTCTGCATGTACGGGATCCAACTGTCCAGGTTATTCTCTTTGCTCTTATAGTTATGGGTAGTCTAGCCGTCCCTCACTTATGTAGCAAGGAGGACGTCACGTCATGCACTGAGAAGTACCTTGCTCTATTTCTCTAATGTATTAATGTATAAATATATGACAATAATGCCGTCTCTAACTCATTTATCCTTTTTTCTGCAGGTCTTCCTGAATAAGTGCAGTTGTACATGTTGTTCTGTCTTTCCTGTCATCTCCACCCCAACTAGTTGAGGCAGATGGCTGCCCTCCCTGAGCCGGGTTCTGCTGGAGGTTTTCTTCCTGTTAAAAGGGAGTTTTTTCCTTCCCACTGTGGCCTTGTGCATGCTCAGGAAGGGGGATTGGATCAAAGTCATGATTCGATGCAATGAGTTGGTTTCTATTATAGGATATGTATGACTAGACTTGATATGATGTGTATGTAAAGTACCCTGTGACAACATTGTTTTGAAGTGGCTCTATATAAATAAAGCTGAATTGAAAAAATTGAATTGATTTTTTAATCGAGACTGAGGTAACCACCGTCGGTTTGGTTCTAGCTGTTGAAAATGCTGACTTCCTCCCGAATAGCAAATATGTCAGCTGTCAAGATTACCATTAAATTTCATTTTAAGTCTTCTTTACGAAATAGATATGTTTTCAATTACTGTCATTGATGCAAATTTGATGTTCATAGTTTGTTTCTTTTTAATAGACTGAAGAAGAACCAATGTTGCCGGAGGGACCCTGTGATCAGACATTTACTATATAAACTGTATTATGTAGGAAAACGATTTCTCAAATTTGTGGTAAAATTTTATCACACTTGAGGCTAAACAAAACCAGAATGAGTCTTTTACATATTAATATTACAACATAACATGCAGTTTACCGGAGAGACTGAGGATCATAAAACTTTTTGAAGTTAAGTTGAAAAACAAAGGTTTCGGTGTGAAATAACAGACTCTGATCTGTTTGCACCCACCGGATCCCACAGCGCCACCTGTCTTTCACTCATGCGACTAAATCCAGTGCTCAGGATCTTTCCATCGGACACAAACACAGCCCTGACGGGTCTGGAGCCCTCATGAGGCTTCTCCCTCTCCTGTAAGTGGAAGAAACAAAAGGAAAATATGAGGAGAAAATTCATAAATTATTAAAAACTGTGTTTCCATTGATATCAAATCACTTCACTCAAATAACTGTTATGTATTTGTTCTCTGGGGATGATGATTTAGATCAGGGGTGGGGAACCCTGGTCCTCGAGGCCCAGAGTCCTGCAGGTTTTCCATGTATGCCCAGTTCATCACACCTGATTCAAATCAAGTGGGTTCAACAGGTCAACAAGATCTTCACAGTGATTCAATCGTTTAAATCTTGTGTGTTGGAACAGGGAGACATTGAAAACTTTGATGAGGGCCAAGGTTCCTCAACATAGATTTAGATCTACTTGCGGTGGGTCCACATTCATGCCAGCTCCCACATTGTGTCACCACGTTTACTACGGTGTCTCAGAATGGGCAAACAACTCTGTGTAAAGTGGAAGCAGACAGCCACTGCTTGGCTTGGCATTTCAAGTCCCTGCTATACCCAGTTTTACCACTAGATGTCAGTAATTCTTACACTGAACCTACATGCTTGTTACTCTGAGCGGACATGAAATGTCTTTAAAAGGTTATATCATCTACAATTACATTATGTCTGTTAAATACTTATTTTGCCATTTAATAATATCAATAAAATAGTAATTTCCTCATTAACATGTGCAAAAGATTAGTAGGGATTATATTTTTATTTGGAAAAAATCCCATTTAAAGTTGCCATATTATTAGTTTGAGTTTAGTTGAAAAACAGCCTTTAAAAGGCTTTAAAAGTAAATTCTTTGATGCAAAAATGCCAAAGTTTTTAATTATAACAATAAGCAGTGGATCTGTAAGATGTATAAATCAGTATGTTTTGCCAGTGATGGTGATGAAGCAGCATGAAGAGGACTGATTACTGCACCGAGTACTGGGACGCCAGTTCATTGACAATAAATAAGTTCTTGATCCTTGATACAATAAAGAGGCTTTAAAGGACTCTTACAAAGACAACAGTCCCCTTGCGTGGGTCCAGCACCCGCAGCTTCTTGTCTTTGCAGGAGGTGAGAATCCTGGAGCCGTCTCTGTTCCAGCAGGCGCTGTAGATGAGGTCAGTGTGTACGGTGTCGATCCTTACCGCTGCTTCCCCCCGTGGCACGTTCCACAGGATCACCACATTATCACAGCCTGCGCATCGACGGAATCAAACAGTTTGAGTCATTTCACTTTATAGATTACAGCTGTGTTTGTTACAACAACATGGTGAAGATAGTTGCCATGGCTGCAGAAAAAAGGAACACCACATCATGTGCAGAGAAGAGAACTTCTAAAAAAAAAGAAGTCTGAAGAGAAAACTTTGAACCCACTGTGGGATGGATGACTTAGTTCTGCATTTTAAAAAAGCTGCTGAGTAGAAATGTAACATGATGAACATGTTTGTTACAGCATGTATGTGTGGTTGAAAGGAAATACTCCAGTTTCACGGTTATGAAACAGATACTTTATGTTGACACACATTGTCTCTGTGAGGAAAGCAACAGCATGTTCTTATAAACATAAAGCGTTGTGGCGCTTTGTGTTCAGAGTGAAGATGGTGGTGAAAGCTCTGAGAACTTCCTGTTTAAGAGAGATGTGAGCCTCTCAAAAAAATGCCATGTGATGTAGATTACATTCACCACTGTTTGGTTCCTGAATGCAACTTAATACAGTTCTGCACTTGGGTAAATCATCTGAAATCAACACTACTGAGCATTAAATGCAAGCATTACCTGCACTCATAAGCACATTGTGAGCAGTGGGGTGCCAGCTCAGGATGCCGACGCGTTTGGAGTGGCCGTCCAGCTTCACAACAGGCTCTGTCAGAGACGTGGTCAACCCGCCGTCTGGGATCTCCCAAATCTAGTTACCACCCAAGGAGTTATTTCCATGTAATATTTCATGTTATATTCAAAGAATGCTGAGATTGCATCATCTCACCATGACACTGCAATCCTCAGAGCCACTAGCGATGATGTTGTCATTGTGGGGACAGAACTCAATGTCCAGGACTGGACCTGTGTGGCCGCATACTGTGGGATAGGACATATCAATACGCCCCGTCTGCAGAGAGAAACACAGATAAAATATGCAATTTACACTAATGGCAGCCACAAAAGAGTAAAGTGCAAGAAAACTTGTAAGTGTGAAAAAGAAAGGTGTGGTGACAAAAAGAAAGCTCTAGTTTAGATGCCAAATCTGCAATCAGCTCACCGAAATTCCTCAGCTTTTTTCTTTAATTAGACCAAATGTCTGGTAACCGGGTTACCAGACCGGGAAGCTGAAGCTTCAAGTGTTTTCCCATCTCTTACTCAGGCCAAACAACTCACACATGAAATATGACAATTACATCTAACACTAACACAATGAACATTTGTTAACCTTAATATGTGACTACATCTGGGTTTAGCTAAGTAATTAAAGCAGGACTGCAACAAATAGATCTCTAAACAGCGTTTTCTTTGATTCTACGGTGCGTTTTCTTGCTCCCCCGTGACCCTGAATTGGTTTAAGCGGTTTGGAAAATGAATGAATGAATGAATTTTCCTGCTCCTTTGTGCACAACTGGCACATTAACCTCTTGATTATTTATAGTTTCTGCAGAAATCAACACTTTAAAAGTAAGGATTCCTCACACATAATGGAAAATCAGTAGATGCATTACAGCTCTAAATGATTCAGCTACCTGAGCAGTGACTTCCAGTTGTATATTTAGTGACATTTCTGGCTCAGATGAGAATGACTGAAAAAGTAGCCTAAAAGAAGGACGTTTATGAGATTTACTCATTGAGACAATGAGCTCTACATGCAGACTGCCATTTTTGATTCAGGTGTCAAACATAATCTAACTTTAAACTTCAAAGTAACCAGAAGACATATCAAAGATTATCTATTATCTCAACTTTCTCAGCATGTTCTGTTTTAAAAGCACTTTTTTTGGTAACATTTTAACCATTTCACAAGCCAAGATATTCCCAATGCATCAGATTTACAGACTGGCAAATTCTGATGAGACCAACTTTCCAGTGTTACAACTTTCTACGTTTTCAGGGAAGTCAAATGCACTGAAGAAGTCGGAAGGCATCGAACGCGCTCCTTAATTGATCGCAGAAACAACCGAGCAGAGGCCACATCCTGTCTCTGCACTGTGCTGACAACAAACTCCTAATATGGTGAAAACTCAACAGCAGAGGTAGGTGACGTGTAGCAAGACAGAATGAAACTTCCTTGTTCAGACAAATGTGTGATGCCTGCTGCAGAGTTCAAATTCTGAAGCGTAAGCATGGCGTTAAAAAAAACCCATTTGCATCAGAAGTGATTGACATGTTTAAAAACTGTATATTGATTCAAACAATGATAAGCTTTTAACATTTCAATATAATTAGCTTATCGATTGTGACCCACCTTATTCAGAGGCAGCACCATGAAGGCCCCTCCACCACTGGCATCCACAATCATGGCCACAAATTTGGGATTAACAGAGCAGAAGTTGCTATCCCAGGTCATCTGGGAAATTCGGATGTCATCGTAGCACTGGTCAGCTTTCACAGCCTGGCCAAAAACGTGACGGAACTTACTGGTCCTCACAACCTTCCTGGACATGTTGACCTTTAGAAAAAGCAAACATTTTTATGAACATGAGAAACCGATTCGTTTTAAAAGCTTCCAGTTGGATGCAAACATTATGACAAATAAACGGATAGAAACAAAGCTGGAAACAGTAGAAAGACACAGGAAAGCTAGAAAAGAGGAAGCAAAAGCTTTCACAACTACTTCCGCTAGTCTGTCTGTGCCTGTTTTGTCTCTAATATGTGTTATTGAAATAATGTGCATGCTAAACTGCTAAACATACCAAATAAAAGCTAAACAATGACACAAAAGCATGCCGTTACGATGCAGTTGCACTTCATTTGCTTTTAGCCTAAAAAGGTAAAGATGTTGCCAAAGAGGCAGTTACACCACATCCCTTACAGAGTAACAAAACCACAAACCTCCCTTGTCTTTGCCTCAGACACACATTCATGCTGTCATTGATTCTTCTACAAGTAAACAGACTAAAATATGTATCGTAAGAATGAAGCTGAAACCGTGTTTGGTAAATGCATCACTAAATAAAGCATTTGTGATCCATGAAGATATTTGTGTCAAACCTTAAATTATCGAGCCATTTGTTCAGAATCAGGTACAAAATTACTCTCTTTTTTTTGCATCATTAAGCAACAGTATTACTACGAATGAAAAAAGACATTTCATATGATTTTTTTCTTTACCTCCATTTGTAGATTTTACTTCCTGAAATCTGCAGCCGCGCCTCAGCTCAGACACAGAAGCATACAAGAGTTTTGCTGCATGTGCATCACAAGACCTCAGAGGCAGCCTACACCTAATTTAATAACCTTTGTAGAGGGAGCTGTAATTTTATCAGCAGCCTAAATGCATGTCAATAATCCCTTTTCTAACACGGTGTCGCTGCTATGATGGAAATACTGCCAAGTTCAAGGCAGCTAACATTTCGCTCCCATGAAACAGAAAAGTATGAGAACGAAAGATGACTTATTCATGTCAGTTATCTTCCCTATAGTGTAAAGTTATCTTCTGCAGGTTATGAAAGATGTCTGACTGGTGGACACAAGCTGCTGCACGCTGATGTTGCAGGCTTACCTGAGAGTTGAGTGATTCAGCTCAAGGAGTTTCAGCAGCGCAACAAACACTCTGCCACCACAGTGAGGATGTTGAGAAGACTGTAGGTTAACGTACATCACGAAATGACATTAAGGAAGTGAGAATTTCAAATGAAGGTGGAAGTGGGAGGTGTCTCCTGCGACATTTTTAGGTTGATAAACTGCAGAGGGCAACGTGAAGAGAAGCACTGCAAATTTCACAAGAGTGTCAGAGAGTAGGATCAAAATTTCAGAGAAATAAAGATTATAAACCAAGTGAAAATCAGAACGAGTTCAGTAGAGAATGGAGATTTCACTTCACCGATCGCATGCACTGACTGGAGATGTGGCTTTAAATAGCATTACCAGGCCACAAATGTTTCTAACCAGTGTTCCTAAGATGTAAACCAGTTCACATCTTGAAAAATTAACTTTCCCACGGCCTTCAATCCAATAGGAAAGAGTATAAAACAGCACACCTCAGGATGGATTTTTCTTGTTCACATGTGCAACAACAAACTCCCTGTTTAGAGAGTTTTATTGGGAAATTAGCTTCCCCACTGGAGTTTTCTTCATTTCAGTGGTTAATCTAAAAGAAAGTGGTTCAGCTGGTGCTCTTCTGTTGGCAAGATGCAACATCCTGCATTGTTTTTAACCCCATTGTGTGTTCTGTGCAGTCATCCAGCACCGAAATGTGCCACTGGAAACAACGACTGCAGCAGGAACAAAGTCAACTTTGGTTTTTGAGAACTAAGATGGGCATTTGTATGTCTGTTTGTTTGCAGACACTATTTCTCAACTTAATGTTGCAGCTGTCCAAGACATAAAACAGAACTTGTTTGAGCTGAAATAACAAGCAAAAATAAAGGTTTGAAAATGTTCGTGGTCGAATCCAATGGTCAGTCCATGGAGAAAGCACTTTGCGCCTGTCTCAAAGTCTTTCTAAAGGTCCGTTTCTGGTGTGTAAACATTTTACTTGTTTGCATGTTCCTGAGGCTGCGGACACAGAATCTCTGTGGCCCATGTTTAGAGCCTTCAAAGTGTCCTCTAGGAGCTGTGGCCTGGTGGAAGGGAAGGTGTGAAGCTGAAGGAGACTTTTCTCACTGAAGCAGCTAACAGGTTTTAAATGGCCAGAAGGTTTGCAGCATCAATGGTTGCAGGAACTAAAGTTTAGGCATGGGAGGACTTGGATGAAGCCATGCAGAAGGACTGGCCTTAAAAGAGTTCTGGCAACCATCTTAGGAGTCTGGAAGAGAAAAGCACAGCCAATCTTTGGGTTTGGTGAAGAATTGTTGACCTTAGTTGATGATGTAGCCAAGCAATGAAGGACCATTTTGCGCAGTGGTATTCAGTTTGGTCCAAAGAAGGCAGCAATCCAGCAGGTTTTCCATGTATTCCTGCTTGAGGACACCTGAGTCAAATTAAATCAGATTCTGGACAATGACTCAGTCATTTGAGTCAAATGTGTTGGAGCAACAAAACATGGAAAACCTAATGGATTGTGGCCCTTCTAGGACTGAACTGAGTATCTGTGACTTAGCGGATTTCCTTAGTCCGGCCGCTGTGTCCTTCTTGTCAAGCCTTGGGGTGAAGCATGTGCAACAGCTTGGCAGGGGTCGCTCAGGTAATTAGAAAGCTCCCTGGCAACAGGACGGCAGGATTGATGAGATGGTAAGGGCTATTATGTGGCTGTCTTGGATGGCTTTTCAGTGTTGCATGGGGTTCAAAGATAACAGCTGAGAGTGGCAGACTGAAGTGGTGGTCCTCATTTTCAAGAAAGGGGCAGAGTGTGTGCTGCATCTCTGAGGCGAACACACCTCTCGTCTCTTGCAGACTGAGCCTGAGTCATAGTACAGATTCAGGAAAACCAGAAGCAGTGTGGGTTTTGTCCTGGTCATGGACCAGTGGACCAGATTTTTACGGTTTGCAGATTTAGCCGTTTTATCTGCTTTTTGCAGACAATATGACTTAGTTTGCTTCCACAGATCTTAAGCGGTTTGAAGCGTGTGTGTGAGGTGGTCATTATAGAAGTCAGAGGCCATGGCTGTCCACCAGAAAAAGGGGAGCGCTTCCTCTAGACTAGGAATGAATCTTTGCCTCAAATGGGGCAGTAAAGTATCTCAGGATGATTTCTGCAAATCATGATAGGATGGAGCGTTAGATGGACAGAGACTGGAGCTTCACCAGCAGCATTGAGAGGATTGTTCCCGTCCGTCTTTGTGGAAACAGTACCGAAAAAAATACCTTTAGTTTATTGGTTTGTGTGTGTTCAAACCCTTATCCATCGTCACAAGAGCTAGGTAGTGACCAAAAGGAGATCACGGATACAAGTAGCTGAACTGAGCTTCCTGTAGAAAGTAGCCGACTCAGTCTGAGGATCGTGTGATGAGCGTGCACATCAGCAGAGGGGGTTTACTGACTGGGATGCCTCCTGGTTGCCTCCTGGGAAGAGACCTGACCCAGGGCTCCCTGAAGGGACTGTGTATCTGCCTCTCTCGAGATGTTTGGGTCTCCTTACTGGCCGAGCTGCCTCTGCAACCCAACCTCAGCTAAGTGGAAGAAAATGAATGCACGCATGCATGGACGGATGGATGGATGGATGGATGGACGGATGGATGGATGATGAAGTTATTAGTGCAGAAACTTGGTGTGGTAATGTCCCATGAGAAATTAGTTTACTGGTCAGTAAATAGAGACATGTGATATCATGAAATGCTACACATAAAGACATGATAGAGGTAATCTGATCCTTACAAATCCTTAAAATGACATAAATGAAACACTGATTAGCAGCAACCCAGACATTTAATTTTGGTTCTTATAAAAGCCAAACTGTCGATGTGTTGGATGACTAAATCCTGGCCCGTGATTCAACAGCTTGTAGATCCACCTTCAGCAGAAATATCTAGAAATAACTGTTTTCTGGATTAAGTTGTCAGTCTGTTGGAATTTTGTTCCAACACTGAGTTTGCACACAAGTTCAGGCACAACTCTGTCTTAGAGTCCCACATCACTTCGCTGCACCGAGATTCTTTTTCTTCACCGGCTCTGCTGTGTTTGGGATCATTGCATTGTTACAAAAACCAGTTTCAGACGAGTTCCAGTTCCACACCAGATGGTCTCCCATTCAACACCAGTAGTCACAGGATGGATTCAACCCCAGTGATGATACAAATCCCAGAGCGGTTTAGGCCCAGAATGCATCTGTGTTTTCTGAGAACGTAAACTACGCAGAGCTCCTCGAGCCAAAGACACCGGTCAACTGGTCCAGACCATAGTCTAGATGAAAGTCCAGACTCCAGACCAGAGTCTAACCCAGAGTCGAGGCCAAAGTCCAGACCAGAGTCCAGGCCAGAGTCCAGGTCAGATTCCAGACCAGAGTCGAGGCCAAAGTCCAGACCAGAATCCAGGCCAGATTCCAGACCAGAGTCTAGACCAGAATCCAGGCCAGATTCCAGACCAGTCTAGACCAGAATCCAGACCAGATTCTTGGACAGAATCCAGACCAGAGTCCAGACCAGAGTTTTGGCCAGAATCCAGGCCAGATTCCAGGCCAGATTCCAGACCAGATTCTTTGCCAGAGTCCAGACCAGATTCTTGGCCAGAATCCAGACCAGATTCCAGACCAGATTCTTGGCCAGAATCCAGACCAGAGTCCAGACCAGATTCTTTGCCAGAGTCCAGACCAGAGTCCAGACCAGATTCTTTGCCAGAGTCCAGACCAGATTCTTTGCCAGAGTCCAGACCAGATTCTTGGCCAGAATCCAGACCAGATTCCAGACCAGATTCTTGGCCAGAATCCAGACCAGAGTCCAGACCAGATTCTTTGCCAGAGTCCAGACCAGAGTCCAGACCAGATTCTTGGCCAGAATCCAGACCAGATTCCAGACCAGATTCTTGGCCAGAATCCAGACCAGAGTCCAGACCAGATTCTTTGCCAGAGTCCAGACCAGAGTCCAGACCAGATTCTTTGCCAGAGTCCAGACCAGATTCTTTGCCAGAGTCCAGACCAGAGTCCAGACCAGAGTCCAGAAAAAACATGGAGAAGCAGCATTTTGCTTTGACAAATAAAAGGCAACTTTTAACTTATTTTGGTTTCAATTTTTTCTGCTTTTAACTACTTTTTACTGCTTACTTTGCACCATATATAGTGCTTTTAATGCTTTTCATAATTGTTTTTCTTTTTCCTACTTTTCACAAGTGTTTGAAATATAGAAAGAAACAAAGAAAGACCAACGATAACAATAGTATCTAAACTTTGAGTAACAGTTAAAAGTACATTACTCTGCCTTTTATTGATGTTTTTTTTATATATGGAAAGTGATGACATCTGTCACTTTTTCAACCCTTGTAAGGGCTGATCAGGCTTAAAAGGTCAAATAATAAAATTTTTTAAACTATATTAATTCTTTACAAGATCAAACCAAATCCCAATGTGATGTGAAAAACTGATCTTAGTCTAAATAAACATATGAAGCTGTGGGTGACATGCACTTATAATTTGAGAAAAGGCTTTTTGTTATCTAAAACACACTCGTATTCCCATACAGCAAAGCCAACTTCTGCACGTGCAACCCAACAAGATATCAGGAAGGAAAATTGGGAAACGTCAACCAACGGGGAGAAAAAAATGAAACCTTTACCTGTCAGCCATCCAGTTAAAAGAAATATGATAAAAGCTTTTCAGAAAGACAAACACAAACAACATGAGAATCAGAAAAGAAATGTCCTGCAGACACGTTTAAAAATATAGACTTCAGTTTATTGCACAATCGTTGCTGGAGACTGAGGAGTGTGAGAGCCTGTCTGTTACAGAGGACGCTAATGTCGGACAGACGGGAGGAACAACAGCTCAGGGACAAAATGTGTGTGTGTGTTCGAGCGTTTCTCTGCAAGCACACAGACTGGTAAATGAGGCACTGTGGGAATGAAATCAGCATCCCGTCAGTGCAACAGGAGAAAGTAAACTTGCTTGCATGGGTTCTGCAGAGGAGCTCCACGCACACATATGTAAATACGTAGGGAAATGTAAATCATGTACAGAACCCTGGAGAACAGCTGCAGACCAAGTCTGACTTGCCTGCAACAGTGAAAAAAGTAAAGTTTCCACAAGATGGAGCCATGCTCACGCCTTTGACACCTTCAAAGATGCCAAAAGGCTGCAGATATGAAATGAGGAGAACAGACAGACCCTCCAGAAAGCTCCCTTCATCTTTAAGGAAAGGGCTTGTCTCATTACCTGTACACATAGACCAGTGTCATCAGAATCCACAGAATTACAGGAATTATAATAATCAGTATATAACAATACAGATAATCCATTATAAACAGGTTGTTAACAGGCTATCCGGCACCTGTGTCATTTTAAATAAAAAAAAAAAAAAGAAAAAGAAAAAAGAACTTTTTGTTAGTGATGTTGCCACACATCTTTTTTTTTTTCTTTTCTTTCATCATTGAACATACAGACAGAAGGACAAACAGCGATTTTCTGACCCGATTCAACTCCTGTAACATGGTTTTCAGAGAAATTTTCCCTTTCCACCTTCCTTCCCTCCCTCCCTCGTGTGCATTCTGTTGCAAGGTCCGTAGCATGAACAGACTGCACTAAAGCTGGCAGGTGAAGGCAGGCAGACGATCTGGCAGCCATGTTTCAGACCACAGAAGTCAGGCCCCGGATGTTACAGCTACCGTTATGGCACCCTGAGAAGTGGGAGACCCAGGATGTTGAAGCGAGCCCTCCGTAACAGCGGATCACAGCCGTCGCCGACTGACTTTGCTGTTACGTATCCTTCGGCTGATAATGCATAGATTGGCCAGTGGTAGTCGCGAGGTATTCACATGCCCGTCAAGGTTCCCCCACTATGGTCACAAATGTCTCTCTTATGTTGTCTTTAGAAATAAAAAATAAATTTAAAAAAAAGAAGCAGTTACATTTATATGATCAAAAGCATTCTTAGTAAGGGCCACGAAAGGTGAAACAACTCTACGTTAGCACTGAAACCAATTTCAGTTCTTTTTTTTTCCTGTTTTTCCACATATATAAGGACATAGCCGAGCAAAGAACATCATTGATATTTGAAGCGCAGCAGGGAGCCGTGTCTGCTTCCCTCTCTCATGTCTCACTTTTTTTGGCTGTGAAAGAGAGCAGCAGCATCCATGTGGAACTCATCCCTTCTTATTCTCCTCCGCTAACATATTTGTGTCTGCTTAGAAAATGAATCGGGGTATATTTTCTGCACTGTATGTATATATAATCTACAAACATTTATACACATTGTCTACATGAACCTGGAATATGTTTCAGATCTATAATTCGCTCTAATCCAAAGCCCTTTGGTGAAGGATGAATAGTGCAGTTTATCTGGTAGTAATGTTTGCCTCTAGTCTTATTTTCCTGCGGTAGTGACCCCCCCCCCCCCATTTCCTACTGCCCACTTCCAGGAGTGAATGAATGTTGCTGGCTACAAAGAACAGATGATTAGATTACACTATGAGACATCAGTTTCGGTTTCACAGCTACTTTCATGCAATTTTTTTATCTGTTTCATTCATTGGCCCAAAAAAAAAAAATACATTATCTTCTGCATTTATATTGTACACTCTAGTTATAGCAGGTCAGAGAGAGGATAGCAGACAAACAGTATCTGTCTCTTTATCGGGGAGGGGATTCGGTGCAGCAGTCGGAGGTTTTACGTTTGTGAACAAGACTCTGGGAAATCCTGCTTCACCTATGAGTCAGAGTCAACACAGGAAACCGAGGACGTGCTACACCTCAGAAGCTGCTAATGTGGCGAGATGAAAAGAAGCTGGCGGGATTGGCAACTAGTCAGTGGGCGGCTGTGACTGTCGGCAAGGGAAATAAGTGCAAATGTCATCAATAAAATAAAAGTCTGCCACTACAGAGATGAAGGAGTTTTCAGACGTTTCAGTCTAGAGCGCATCAGAACAGGCTGAGGTTTGTTTGTAGAACCCAGGAAAAAAAAAAAAAGTAGAAAAATGAAGCCAAAGCAACGACAAACGAAGCACAAAGAGCTGCTGAAATCTTTACAAGTTAGGAGGGTGCACGGGTTCATTCCTGCTTACAGCCGTCAGGATCGTTTCATAAACGGAACCAGAAAGTGCAGCTCAAATAAAAACAGCAGTGCATTAAAATTAGAAAACATAACGTGGCAACGATGACTCCATGAACATCCATGGACAATGTGCGAGTAATCATCCAAATACAGTACTAATACAGCCAATCAGGCTGTAAAGATCAGATTGAAACCTTTTTTTTGACACAAGACTGCAAATTATATGATAAACTACTCCCCCCCCCACCCACCCCCCCAGAACATTACATATTGTAGGAAAACAGAAAGTTTAGGAGAAGAAGTTTAAAAAGAAGCAATTAAAACTGCTAATAAATACAATTAAATAAATAAAATAGCAAACAGAGTCTGTTAAAGATAATTTTGTGCATATTTGCACGTGCAAATAGGCTTTTTTTTCCCACTCAATAAGATGAAAATCTGCTAAACATTTTAGCAGTTTAGAGGAATATTGGCAATCAAAGTGGCAACATTAATCATTCGTGCATCCTGCTGCCACAGAAGACATTTAAATGTGCATTTAAAGCCATTTCAGGGTCAAGTTTTGTCTTTTGTAGCAACTTTAGAGGCATTTTACACTTTATAAATGTGCAAAAACACCATAGTAAACTAAAACAGGAGGAGAAAATAAAAAAGGGTGATCATAAACAGCTTAAAACAGTCTGTTTAGAGGATCCTTGAGCGAACTTTGTAAATATGTGCATCATGTGTGGTTTTTTTTAAAGTCATTTAAAAATGACTGGATTTGGTTGGCACCGAGTTGCTGTGCAAACAAAGCCGACATCGCTGCTATGCGCTGCAGGGAGTAAAGCAACTGCTAACAGGCTGCAACCGACAGGAATGAACCCATCACCCCAACTTCTCCTAAGCTGATGGCTGCGAGGACAACTCAGATCAACACACACACACACACACACACACACACACACACACACACACACACACACACGTAAAGAGGCAGTGGCAGACAACAAGCAAATAAACAGTCCAGTAAGACTCAGTCATTTCGAGGACAAAGTGAGAACTATACTGTGCTTTGCACAGCACTTCCAGTATGTCCGCATAGTATAAAAATAGAGGTGTGAGGGAGTCGGAGTGTGTTCTGTGTGTGTGATGTGGATGAGTCAAGATATGGATGTGCTGCATAGGTAGCAACAGTGACATCTGAGAGTATGATATTATTTAGACTATCATCACCAACTACATCAACAAATGCTCAAGTTAACCTTCTAGCAAGGTGTTTAACTCCGTAGTAACCAGTGCGTTATATGCAGGTATTCATGTTTCCATTTGCTGTGTGCGTATATATGCATGTGTGTGTGTGTACTTTTGTCCATGTCTGCTGTGTGTTGGGGGGGGGGGGTGTCTAAATGGTTGTGCATGTTACTAGACATACTTTTACCTGTATTTGCACAAGTTACCAAGATGGACGAAGATATGGACATTCTGAGTTTTAGCGTACGAGGTGAACATGCACATCACCTCCCCTTTCCAGACACCCCCAGACCCCCAGAGGTCCTTCAAGATAAAGTCCCAGTGCTCCTTGTCAGAGGGTGGGGGTGGTGGTGGGGGTCAGTCAGAGGGACAGTTGTAGCTGTTGATCCACAGCAGGTCGTCCAGGACGCCCCAGTGCAGGTAGAGAATGGAGCCCACCACCAGTACGTGCATGATCTGGTGGCTGTTACACCAGTAGTCGAAAAGGCCTGGCCGAAAGCGCTCTGGGATGCGCGTGATGTTGATGACCCCGCCCAGCACGGCCAAGGCGTCCATCATGAGGAAGTGGCGGAGGGATGTGGGGCTGCCGCCACCCACGCCAACCCAGCGAAGCAGGAAGAAAGAAAATCGGAACAGCGCCTGCCAGGCGAAGGAGCGCAACCGCCGTACGCTGCTCCGTGCCGTGACGGCGCAGTAGATGGCGTGGCTGGAAAGCAGGATGTAGACCAGCAGGGCCACGGTGCGGATGAACGGGTAGCACAGCAGCGTGCTGTACACGATGGGCAGCGCTCCTGAGACGGAAAAACCAGAGAGAGGGGAGTCAGAACAAATAAAATGGCGATGCGCAGGAAGGGATGCAGAGAACAAGAAGCAGACTGGAGCCGCTTCCTCCTGACTGAGCATTTAATGCAAAGCCTGCATAAAGTTCCCAGACGGCGATACAAAAATGAAATCTAAAACTTTCCAGTGGAAGGAAAGCTGAAGAGCAAAGAAAATGAAGCAGCAAAAACTCGCGGACGTGGTGGAATTACTGTTCATCAAGTCACTTTGAGCAAAAAGCAGAAGAAGGTTTATTTGTTGTTCTGCTGGCTGACATGAACAGACACAAAGATGCCTCAGATGAAAAGGTTTTTTTGAAGTTAATCAAGCACCAACAACATAACCGAGTCAGCTTACATGACATCTAATAACTGTGACTCCTCAGGTCATTTTAAAGACTGGATCCGACATGTTTTCATGCGTTGCAGAAATATGATCACGGAAAAACTATCGCCGACATTTTTTAATCTGTTACTGGTTCCCCTTCAGCTGTGTGATGTAAGACTGTCTTCACCCCCACCAGCGTTAGGGTTACCCGTGCTAAAGCTAAAAGGCTACACGGTGCTGCTGACATTTGTTTATACTTCATGACAACGGCTGACTCTGTTTTTACTCCCGAAACAGACCGACGCGTCTGAAATAGATTCAAAACACAAATGAAAACAGTAAATTTCTCATGCATTACTTCCATTCAGTAGAGTTATTTAGTTGCTTTTTTGTCTCATGTGAAAAACTAAATTAATCAGATTTATGGGTCTACATGGACAAACAGTCATGGGGGGAAGTTTAGGTGTGTTAATCTGATTTCTCACAATCTGTTTTACTTGATTTTTATTCATCTGATAACTCCACAAATCAGATAAAGATCAGATGTTTGGTGCATATAAACATCCACAAAGGGGACATTATCAGAAAAACAAATTGGAAAACTACGTCAAAGTTTTATTGCCTGCTTTAAAACTGGAAAACTTTCATTAGAAGTTCATATCTTAATGTTCCGCTTTGTTCCATCAGGACTGCACCGTCTGTCATGCCACAAATCCAACACATCCGACTACATGCGACACTTCGCCTGCTTTAATCGAATCACTATTAAAATCACTAATATCGTTTACTTTTCTTGTCTTTAAATTGCTGTACTATTCAGCATTTATTACTTAGTAATAGAGTTGTTGAGTAAACTCCAGCTGCACTTGTATTACCAACTTGTGCATCGTCGACTATTCTGTGCATCAAATCATGAATTATTATTTTATCAGTAACGCTTCGTATAAAGTCGGACAGTTTATCAAGTTCATTAGAAGAACAGATTGCATAAAACAAATGTAAAATATGGTCTTTGACATTTTTATCGCATTAGGGATCATAGACAGATCACAAGTCACATCAGATCTTGGGTCTGACTATTGCATCTATTGGCCAATTGACTTAGCAGCGCTCTCTGTGGTGAAATGTGTTCTGACTAAATCAATACCGGTACACCTCCAAGCAAAACACTTCCACTGTAAGTCATTGACAATCAATAAAGAAAAATTAAACCCTCAAAGCAAACAGAGCAGCAATAAAAGGAGCGGCAGCTGACAACCAGTCCAAAATGACTAAACTGTGAATCGATGCGCTGAGCTCCAGAAAAAGGCTTACCCAGCGTGTTGATCATGCAGATTCCACACACATCCAGCTTGAGGAGGGTGTGGTACACCGGCTCCCCTCCCTCGTGGTTCATGAAAAGGTGGTAGAGCACAGAGCCCAGCTGGGGAGACAGGCAGGCCAGGAAGTGCACCACACCCAACCAGGTGACGCTGATCTGAGACCAGGGGATGTTGAGCGGCAGCAGTACCAGGAAGCAAACCAGAGGGATGCCTGGAGAGAAACAGGAAGAGGAAGATTATTGGTTTCTGCTGTGGCAGATGTTTAAATCCAAACAGAAAACGCAGCCTGGAGGTCTTTGCTTTGGTGCTATGGAAAGCAGCAGTACACTGAAGCAGCGCAGCAGCACCGACTGCACCAGCTGAAGGTGTCATGTTCACGGTGACAGATTATCTCGGAGTTCATGGACGCGGGATTTCAAACTGGACAAGAGGGAGTAGCTTTGAGGGACTTCAGGAGCTGCTGAGTGGGTGCAGATCCAGCAAGAGGCGCGGAGGGGAAAACCGGGCACATTGGCACAAAAAGCATCAGCGTTTCCCCCTGGAGAGAAAAGTGGCCTCCCTCCAAGCTTTATGTCTCGCAGCTGAAGGCGTTCACTGCTCAGAGGGCAAAATCCAGACCTTGAAATGTAATCCAGAGACAGCTGTTATGCTTATTTATCACCTTGCACCACACATGCATTGTAGCCCTCCATTTCTTTTTTCTTTTTGCTCACATTGCTGCTCCCAAAGTCAAGCCGTTTGTCCAAGACAGGTGATACAGCGAATGTCATCTGCTGTAACACATCTATTTTAAGTGTGTTATCTCTGCGCCCCCCCCTCCCTCCCACTTGTCCAGAGCCAACCAGCTGAACTCAGGCGTGGACACGGTGGAGAGGGCCTCCTCTGAATGAAATGCAGCCTGAAAGTGTCCACAACCTGAGCTGCAGCCAGGAAGTTTTCAGTTCATATGCAAAACAAGCTGGCTCATGAAACTTAGCCTAAATGTTACACAAAAACACACGTATATTTTACCGCACATTTTCTCTAGACTGGAGCAGTTGCCTCTCCAAGTTGGGAAACTGGACAGAAGCTTAACGGATTACACGTCAGGCCTTGCATGTGGCATGATGTTCATTAGTGGAGCAGCTGAGCTCAGATGTCATAACAGAAGTGGAATAAAGTTGTCCAGGACCACCTCCTTTCTGATCCCCACAGCCGTTTAAAGCTGAGGGAGCACCTTGCTTTAATGACCTTTAGAACAAGGAAGCTGCCGTCGATGAACAACTGTTCGGTTTGCATTTTGACAGGATAAAAAGGCGCTAACAAGTCCCATTAGTCGGGTCTGAAAACAATTTGCAAACTGATAACAACATGGTCATCAGTCCCACCTCCAGCTGCACAGATTAACGCATTATTGAAATTAATTTAGCCCTGCAAGAAACTAAAAAAAGAAAAGCATATTGTGTAACCCTGACATTTTATGACCTCACAAAACAAAACACTCCAAGCAGTTTCCAGCGTGTCGCTCAGTTAAACAAAACCCTGAACTTGTGTATGAGAAAGCTAATATTCTAGCTTCCTATGAAGTAAAAATCTAAGTATTTTTTTATATCAATGCACCATAATGTGGCCTCATAATTACCTAAAAACAAAATATCTGGGTATTTTTTATGGTAATTAAAAATGTATTTCCTGAAAAATGATTACATCATCTTTACAGCTCATGAAATGTTTCATCAGAACGCTGAACGCAGCTCAACTCATGACCAATCATGTGCTCCTTCCACCTTTGGTCTGACAGAAAATGCATGAATATACTTGTTAGCAGCAACAGCTGTTTAAAAAAAAAAAAAAAAAAAAAACATGCTAAAGCTTTACATCTTTACTGAGTGAGTAACCAAATTATGAAAAATTATCCACTCTGTTGCAAAAAAGTTGCCAAAGCTTCCAATGTTTTTATTAAAAAGTGCAGCAACTTTGGTTCAACATTAAAAGAGACTTTGTATTTAAACCAACACGACTTCTAAACGCTGTGCTTCAGACTGGTTTTGATGGCACGCTGATTTGCATACTCCTGGAGTCGACGTTGCCCTGCAGCCTCCTGAGGCTGGGAAACCACGCTTCACAAAACATATCCAGACCTGACCCAGGTAACAACCCCAAAGCAAAGAAATGTAGAAAGTCATTATGCAAGAGACAAAATAAAAGTCAACATTGGAGTGACTTTTAGTGGCTGGAAAGAGCTCAAAGAAGAGACAGGATGCAAGACGGATGCTGTATTAGTCTTCGTTCGGGGCTCCAAAGTGCATCAATTTGACAACAGAGAAGTAGTAAAGGACAAAATCACAAGCAAAATCACCGCAAATGTATTTTAGCTCACACCAGGGATGTATTATTTATAATGCCTTAGTAACTGACATGTATTATTTATTAGAATGAAGACCTGAAATAAGAATTTAACCACTTTTACTGGTTAAACTCAAACAAAGCTAATATTTATCTGAAAATATTTAAACATATTTACTGATAATTCCTAAATTCTTCGGGCTTCAAATGTGATGACTCCTGCTATTCTTGAACACTTTAATATTATGAGCAAACAGCTGAAGTGAAGCAAACTGGTGTCAACCAGGAAAATAATCAGCCCATTAAAAAAAAAAACATTTAACCGCAGCCATGAAGTATTTCAGTGGTTCCAATTATATCTTCAATTGACTGTTTTTTTCATTTCCTGATTTATATGTAAAAACAAAACTGACAAGACAGTTCCAGAGCTGAATTGTTTGTTTTAAAATATATAAAAAATAACTATATTGCAGAGGTAATATGGACATATTTTACATTAGGCAGCTACACCAAACAATTACAGCACTTTAATAACAATAATTAGGCAAGATAACTTGTGAAATCAGCAGACAGGTATGCATAACCCTGCAAAGTATAAATACAAGGTATAAACTGTGTTGTTATGCTGTTGATTGCCTCAACAAGCCCCAGCAAGTTTAGTACATCATCAGTTCGGCCTTTTCCTCATGAAGAAATTTTCCTCAATAACAAATATGCCTGTTCAAAACTAAGTTAAGTGTCTTGGGTATATGCAGGTTGTAAAGAGCTTGTACAGTGTGTACAGTGTGTGTGGCTTCATCTCTGCAGGGACATTATCTGACCTGATGAGGGTTAATGCTCAAAGTCAAAAGAAATCCCACCTGCTGACTAAGCAGATCTGTTTTTTTTTTTTTCCTCCCATCAACTCACCGTGAGTGTATATGTTCCCAAGTTCATTGTGCAGGTAGAACAGGCTTCTGATGCAGTCCTGCACGGAGGAGATTGGCCGGTATCCTGTTAGGACGTATTTGTTAAACTGAAGATGTGGAGGTGAACTCGCCCAGTCCAGCAGTCTGGGTCCATTTAAAAAAGCCATAGCAAACAGGACTGTTAAAAGGACGCCGCCAAATAAGTAAAAAACAGACTGCACACCTATATACACGTTCAGTAAGATTATTGCGACTAAAACCTTATGGGATATCATTGGTGTTGGTGTTTTGTTATCCTTTTTTTTCTAATGTTGTGCCGTTAGCTCGGCGCTAGCAGGTCTCGCAGCGACTACCCGGCAACGGTGCGTCTGCGCCGCCGCTGTTTGTTCTCAGCCACCGGTACCTGCGCGAGTGTCATCCGCAAGGATGGAGACAGACACGTCCAGCCAACTGCATGGCGCAAGATGCGGCCGGTCATTACATTTGGCATCTATAAAATGTTTGTGTAGCACCTACAAGTCTTGGGGGCGAGACGTTTCCCTTCATGTTAAAGCCACTTATTTGTTAAGTGCAGCATCACGCGTCCCGGTGGCGGTGATGCTGCGCGAGCCGCGCGTCCATCCGACTCCAGATGATGCTAGCTCGAGCCCAGCGGTCAGATTTGTAACGGAGGACTCTGAGGTTACACCTCCACTCTAGTAGCAGCAAACCGGTGCCGCATGCTCAGCTCTGTTTGTCAGATGCTAGACAGCTTTTCGTGATGTTTTAGAAGCCAGAGGTGATCCGGGATTTCAGAGCGGAGATTTTGAAGGACTACGGACTAGCAAGCCGGGCAGTCGGCTACCGACGTCCGCTTGCTGGTGATGAGAAAGCTGAGATCCGAGCCGGCTTCCTCCAGACAAGCACGTCTTGGCCCGTTAAGCGTACATTCATTTTATCCATAATTAGTTTGATCCAAGCATAATTTCCATCTGTCGGTATTCCTTGGAAAGCGGAGCCGTCTCCGGCGGCCTTGAGTCTCCTGCATTGCCTCTGTCGTCAAGTTACCTAACGAGAAACCAAGCGCTTCCGGTTTGGCTTTTCACAATGTCCACGCCGTGGAACATGCCAGATCGTTCAATCACTGAGACGGATGAGATTTGGTGCTACTAATCTTGACGACACCGCTGATGGAGCCATTAAATTTCTACAAATGTGACCAGATTTATACCATTTATCCAGGGCCGGATTGAAAGTTAACAGGCCCCTGGGCCCAGAGTGTTCCAGGGGCCCCCCTTCCCCACGCCAACATTTTAAAAAATTTGTGAATTTCTAACATCTCTGAGCCAATGGTACCAATAGTAATACACTAGACACTGTGGTGTAACCATCTTGGTTTTATGTACATTTTGTTTCATGTCCAAACTGCTGGTGTTCACCCCACATGGGCACCAAGTGGGCACCAAGTGGGCATGGGCCCCCGGGCCTGTGCCCATAATTTCCATTGGATGACCCACTGGATGGCGTAGAAACTCAGGTTTGATCATGTTATTTTATTTATTTATTTATTCATTCATTTGCAAAGGGCATGTGTGTCTAATTGTTTTGGTTACTTATTTACATATGCAAACTTGACATCCACCTAAACGTACACTTTCGAAATCAGTATAATTTTCTAAGGATAAACTCTACAAAATGCTGATAAAAGTCATGAGAATCTGCAGGTGTGGAAACAAGCACCGTCTTCATTATGAGTAAGACAGAGGAAATAACTGCTGATTTTCAGAGGATCAAGAATAATCTAAATACTATATTGCATCCTGAACGAAGAGCAAGGGGTCATGTGTATTTTAAGGCTATTCTGACATAATAAAAAAAAGTCAAAATGTCCCTAACTTTTTGTATGTTGATTTTAACTGTGTGGTTAATGTGTTGTTTTGGGTTGGGAGCTGAGCAAGTTGGACAGAAGTGTTTTCTCAAGGCATCTTTTCATTGTTTGCAATGCTCTTTTTTTTCCAATGACAATAACAGGGTCAGTGACAAAAGCTGTCACCTTCCTCTTCTACATTACAGCAATCTTTTTTTGATAGCATGAGTCAGCAGCTAGACAGATTAGAGTTTAGAAGCAGTGGTTCCCCGGTCCGGTCTGGTCCGGTCCTCGAGATGTACTATACTGCAACTTTTAGATGTTGTCCTTCTCCAATATTTGTATGGTTGGCTACCAGGCCTCTGCAGAGCTGAATAACATGTGAATGAGCGAATGAAGCCATTTGTTTCAGGTGTGTTGGAGATGGGAAGCGTGTAAAAGTTGCAGGATAGTAGATCTCAAGGAGATGGCACTCTTTGTTTTGAGTGATTTAGACTATATAAGAAAGGATTATGTGTTTTATTGCAAAGTATGTATTATAAATTCTTTAAAAGAAATTTTAAAAAAAATCTGTCTCTTTGACTTCATATCCTGTTTCCTGGTTAACAGGGTGAGAGCAGGGGAAAGGAAAGAGAGCAGGATGGAGATAAGAGGAAATGAAAAGAGAGAGAGAGAGAGGAGGTGAGAAGGTGGAGAAAAAGGTGGTTGAACTGCCAAGTCAGCTCCTGTTTCACCCACCTTCACTGCAGCACTTTCCACAATGATTTCACAAAGCTGAGCAGGAAATCATTTAGCTGAAGTTAGAAAGTGCATTAATTGATTGGGACTATCGTTCATTCAATTCTGTTGATTTTATTTACGAGGAAGAGAAACTGAATGCAGGAGAGAAGAGAAACGAGATGAAGTGTCAGAAGAAACTAAGAGGGAAGGTGGCAAGAAAGAGCAAATCCCAGAGAATGAAACTGCTACGAGAACAGATCACTTCACTGCCTCAATTTCCAAATGTTCAAGATGCAAAAATACTATTTTTCTCCTCTAAATATTATTTTTAAATGTGTAGAAATAAATGAAGTTTGACGTTTCCAAACTCATGGAAAAAGAAGATTTAAGAGCTCGATTTATAATAGTTACTATTAAGCTTCATGTTTGATTACGGTCCTGAAATGTCATTCAAGTGGTTTGTTCTTTAAAAAGAAAACCCATGGTAAAATATGTTGATATTTTGCAATAACATGTTGTATTTTATGATGCCAATGTTTCAGATAAGTACTGAAAGACGCTGATGACCTCCTGTAAAGGTACATTTTGACCAACCACACCCAGACTTGGGCTTTTGTGAAAAAGAAACTAAAGTTTTGTTTTCCAGCCCTGGGTTTGTTGCATTTTACATACAAGCTCTTCGTTTCAGGATTGAATAAGCAAATTAGGTTCACTGAAGTGTGTTGTTACACCCCAACAGTGCTGTCACACCGTGCTTGTCAACCAACACGAACAGTAAAACCAAAAGGTTTGCTTCAGACGCGTCTTTGTGTCTGATAATGTAGCACATACAGTCACTGGCCAACATGTGAGGTCCACCTGTTGAGTTGCTTGTTAATGTAAACATCTAATCAGCCAATCACATTGCAATATTCTGATATTATAGAAAAGTACTGATAAAGTATCTATTTATCAATATTTAATACAAGTAGAAGTGTCAACATCGATCAAAAGGACTGGCTGAAGTTTAAACTTAGCATCAGGATGAGGGAGAAGGGGGACTTTCAAGCTGGACTGGTTGTTGGTCTAAGTGTTTCAGAAACTGCTGACCTACTGGGATTTTCACACACAAACATCTCTAGTTTATAGACAATGACCTGAAGAAGAGAAAGTATCCAGCGAGCAGCAGTTGTCTGGACCAGCATGTCTTGTGATGTCAGAGGAGAATGAAGAGACTGGTTGGAGATGGTAGAAAGACAACATGAAGCCAAATAAGCACTGGTTCGCAACAAGATATGCAGAATATCACCTGAACACACAACATGTCCAGGCTCGCATCAGATGGTCTACAGCAGCAGAAGACCCCACCGGGTGCCACTCCTGTCAGCTAAGCACAAGAAACTGAGGCAACACACACTCACCAGAACTGGACGACAGAAGATGGAAAAACGTTGCTGGTCTGACGAGTCTCCAGTTCAGCTCCACATTCAGGTGAGAAGGTAAGAAATAACATGAAAGCATGGATCCATCAGGCCTTCTATCTACAACTCAGGCTGTTGGTGATGTAGGGATGTGAGGAATATTGTCTTGACACACTTTGGGCCGCTTAGTAACAACATGGCATGGTTTTACCACCGCAGCCCAGCTGTCATGATCGCTGCTCTGCAGGAACCTCCACTTCCTCATCAAGCTCATTTCTCCACCTGAGCTGCCTGATTGCACACCACCTTCACCTTCTCCCCGCCCTCTTAAACCCTCTCCTGTTCTGCTTCCCTGCCAGATGATCAACATTCATCACCTTGTTGACATCTGGAGTTTTCTCCTGTCTTCAGGTTTCTGTTATTGACCCAGTTACGTCCTTCAGATTTCCTCACACACACACACACACACACACACACACCATGGCCTTATGACCCCTTGCCTATCTGATTACCCTGGATTGTGGATTTCATTCATTCATTCATTTTCCAAACCGCTTAATCCAGTTCAGGGTCACGGGGGATTGTGGATTTCTTCTTCCTCATGTCTGGACCCTGTTCAGGATCCAGGATCCCAGAGCATTCCAGGAACCTTCTGCCACTCTGCTGGACTGCCTGGTTTCAATAAAACAAGCCTTGTTAACATCAAATCTCTGTGTGTGGCTGAATTTCCAGGTCCTCAGGGATACCTACACCTGAGTATTGTTGCTGACCATGTCCATCCTTCAATGAGCACAGTGCAACATCTTCTGATGGATACTTCCAGCATGATGATGCACCATGTCACAAAGCTCACATCATGCCCAACAGCTTCCTGAATATGACTGTACACCAATGACCTCCACAGTCACCGGATCTACAGTCCTCCTCAAATGTCTTCATCGTCTTTTATTAAAGAAAAGGCTGGATTTACAACAGTTGCTCTCATTCCTGGAGACTCAAAAAGGAGCAATAGCTAAAAATGTGCCAAATTATAATTTAGCAAGATAAGACACTGTTTTGTCATTTAACTGAGTTAAAGAAAAAACAAACGAATTGGTCCTGGACAAATTAAAGCACTTTTCTGATGAACAGTGGGGCAAAAATACCTGTCAACAGGTGCAGAAGTCTGACTGAGAGGAACAGAAAACACCTGACTGGAGCGGAAACATCAATGGATTGTTAAACAAAATATTAGTTTATAAGTGATGTAACATAAGTTTTATCATATTTGTTTGAAATTTGAAAAATATACATATATATTTCTATTGAACCAGAATCAGAAAATAATGTAATGATTTCCATAAAAAAAAAAAAAAAGTATTATTACTTCTGCAAATCTCAGCTTATTGCACAGGCAGCTGTTTTTTCCTTTCCTATAATGGGGGTTATGAATACATTTGAGGATGACTGTGAATGGGAAGATTCTCATCGTGGATCTGCAGCAACTGTGTGATGCTTCATGTTGATCTAGAACAAAATCTCTGTGGAATGTTGTCAACATTTTGCTTAGTTTATGCCACGAAGAATAAAGGCGCTTCTGAACTCGATCCTAGCAAGGTAGGCCTACTAAATTAGCTTGTGTGTGTAAATAAGACTCAGATTGATGCTGTAAATCTCATCTTTTATACCAAGATTGCTGCTTGAATGACTGAGTTTAAACATGAACAACTTTTCTACTGGAACAACTTAAAGTCAGTGTGTTTCAGGAGCTGTGCTGGATGCTAGAAGTAACCAGATTGAAACAGAAAGGCAGAAATAAAGTCCTAGGAGTGCAGGACAATCAGCAGCGTTTAACTTTGCCAGTCCAACCACATAGATCTGGGCTTTGGTGTTTGCAAACTAGAACACTTCAGATGAATGTCAATGAATCTCAGAAGACTGTTGAAGATTAATCCCATAATCTCCTCTTCTGTTTTAATAGCATGTGATGAGCAGTTTCCCTTCATTCAGTCTGAAAGTTGAACACTAAGCAACTGTTTTTATGCTTTCCAGATGAATCATCTTCTACAGAAATGTGGGAGGAGAAATGAGTTGTGTCGTACAGATCTATAGAATATCTTCAAATGTTTTAGCGTAACTTGTCTTTCAGAGTTGTGCTGGGAAACAAACAAAACATTTGTTTGGTTCTTTCTCTCAAATATCGGTCCATTAATCCACCGACTTGTTCTCTCTTCATTTGTAGATGAATGATGTTTGAAAGTTCATGAAATTATTAATAGATGAAGGTTAGCTTCTCATTCACCAGTTTAGTTACTCTTCACCTCCATCTTTTTAACTGAACTCTTATTTTTGCTGTGAGCAAATTAAGATGACTCACCGATTCCTCCCTGCCTTCGTTGATGTGGTCCGTCGCTAAAAGCCACATGACAAGACATCTAGATGAACAACAAGATACAATCTGCATCTGCTGAACCTGTTTACCTCAAACAAAATGTGGAAAACTAGAGCTGTGGTTCAGTAGGTTTTGTATCAAAAGTTTGATCTCACCTGAAAAAGAAAGAGCAAGTTGCTCATTTCTGTTGTGTGATGTTGGAGTAAAAGTGCTGTGTGAGTACCAGCGATCCACTTGCTTGTTTAATAACGAACTTCGTCCAGATTGTATCCTGTTGTACGTTGCAGGATATTTCATGTAGTTGCTTGCTTTTAAGAATATAAAGGACTCTGCCAAATAGTGCTAGAATAGTAAAAATTAAGAGATTTTTCGTGCCGTTACATCCAAATCAATGGTGTGAGTGAGTTTTCAGACTTGGAGATTTATTTAGCTGCTAGATACCTGCTTCATCAAACATTTACTCAAAAACGTAGTTTTAATGCTGTTCACAAGTCCAAGTGGTATTTCTATTTGTTAAAATAAGTCACAAGCAATAATATGTGTGAAAACCATCAATAAGTATTTTAAACTTAAAGCTACGGGTTTTTTTAAAAAAGCGTTTCAGACAGAGCACGCGTTTGACACGTGGTAAGTCTAATTAAACTGAATTTAGCTCATGCAATGTTTGTTTTGTTCAGTTTATTTAAGCCACTGGCCCTGAAAGTGCCGACCAACACAATAACAACCAAGCTGATCACACTCCCAGGAGCAAACGGTGATCAGTTTTTTCAGGTTTATTCAATTAAAGAAGTTGATGTGGTATCTGCTAAAAGTGTTTCCAGTTACTCAGCGAGCATCACGGCCTGAAGTGTGAAATTGTTTACAGAACTCAAAGCATGACATTCTCACTGCATGCACACACAACATTTCTGCTCATTTTGAAGTTCTCCACCGTTTCATTTTTCTATTTCTCTTTTTTAAGATGTATTTTTCCAGAAAAGATTAAAAAAAGAATCAGTTGTATTAACAATACTGTTCTTCAAGCATAGCAGAGATCCTGTAATCAAACTAGAGATATTATGTCATCCTTGAGTGAGATTTTAACTAAATGTCTGCAAGTCTGGCTGATCGGGAGGATTCTCGATGGGCTGTAAAAAACTTGGACCAGTATGCCGTTCCACAAGTAAACAAAAATGTGGACAGTAAGAGATGTGCAAACCCTGGTGCAGCATCACGTTGCAGCAGCGCGGTTCACTCACTGCTGGGTGTTCAGTCGGACACAGTGATGGTGAGAAATTTCAGCTCCACAAACAGCAAAGATTAACAGTTTGGTGTGTGTGTGTGTTTGTGTGTAAATACCACAACGTTCCTTAAATGTTTGAGAATTAATCATAGCAGAGGCAAAGGTGATGAAATGTGTGTGTGTGTGTGTGTGTGTGTGTGTGTGTGTGTGTGTGTGTGTGTGTGTGTGTGTGTGTGTGTGTGTGTGTGTGTGTGAATACCACACCCCTCCTTAAATGTTTGAGAATTAATCATAACGGAGGCAAAGGTGATGAGGCGACATTAAGAGAAGAGGACGAAGACAGTTGCTTCAGAACAGGAACAGAATTTACTCCAAGTTCTTTGGCAGTCCAGTCCAGTCCAGTCCAGTCCAGTCCAGCTGGTGGATATGTGTAGAAATGTCACTGGGTTTGTGGGAAGATTTACATCTGTCTGCTGGTTTATGTTGTTGTGGTGATGTTTAAACAGAAGCTTCCTGCTCTGTTTAAATATGCAGTAATAGTTCAAATATGGTTATGAAATAAATAATTAACTAAGACAACGTTACTATAAATAACTGCATGCAGTAACGGCCTAAATATGGCCATGAAATTAGATAAATAACTGAATGTATTCAGCATGGAGTGACACATCCCTGAGATCGCCTCAGTTCCACAGGCTGAGATTCAGCCTGGTTAGATCACCTGCAGACTGGATCATTACTTAGATCAGGTGTCTTTAAGCTATTCAGTACTGGTAATAAAACAGCTATGATGAACTTTTTAAGGAAAAATGGGGACTGAAAGTTTTGCAGTCGGTGCATGACTTGCAAATCATGCACATAATGCATGACTTTCACCTTCTCAAAGTGATGCATTTAGTGCAATACCTCCCATAACTCTTTTCATAATGGGAGGTATGAAAGCGTTGGAACTCATTTCTTAAATCAATGTTTTTGTAATCTGGCGTATTATTACAGGAGATTCAACCTTTAATTGTCCTTATTTATAAACCACAGGATTTTAAGTAATGTACATATGTTTTATTTATCCAGTTTCTTCCACATCATAAAGCAATGAACTGGTTGTAAATGTAGAAATCCAGAGCTGAAAGCTGGTTCCACTCCAGCCCTGAATGTCTGCATGCAAAAATGAAAATAAAGCTGTAAAAGTCTTAGAGAAATTAAACTGCCAGAATGACCACATGCATGTACATTTTTTCTTCACCAGCAACAGTTTTCTCTTGAATGACCACAGACCACAGCCCACATGTGAAAAATGTCAGGTTAATTTTCCATCAACCAGCCAGTTAAAGTCTGCTTTTTAGCCTGGTATTTGTCACTTCAGTCTCACTGTGACTCAAACTGATTGCTGCGTTCTGCCGGAACCCGTCCTACAAGGTGAGTCGTACCAATTTGCTCATTTTACAATATTTTGTAAAGCAGATAATTACCTTCTAGTGAAACATCACTTACTGGAAAAACTTAAAGAGAAATTACGAAAGAAAAAGACGGAAATCTAAGTTTTAAACTCCAAAATTATTCCAACCATGTAAGCAGACTTTTAAAAAGCATTCGTTTTATCATTCAACACATCATTGGTGTCTTTTAAGGTGCTATTTTATAAACACAAGATTAGGTATCAGTTCAAGTTGTAAATAAATGGAGGCCCAGGACAGACCCTTGGGGCACTGCAGAAAGAAAAAAAGAGCTGTCGATGGTGTTTTCGTTGCCGTTTTAAATACTGAAATGAAAGCAAGTAGAAAGTTTATGCCTAAAATATAACGCATAAAAAAACTTAGTGACAGATAACCCCAGTCTGTTCCCATTAACCCTGGAACACCAGCAGCGGGTACCGAAAGGCAACGGGGGAAAATAACTCGACCTTGGTGCTCCAGTGTTAATAATGTTTCAGAAATTGTTGGTTAACCTTTAAGCAATGCAGTTTTATGAAAAAATGCCTGTGTTTAAACTGTGTTTATTGCAACTGGAATATAATAATTACTTTTTTACTTCTTTAGTCCTGACTGGGAAATTTGGGTCTGCATTTTATCCATTGTAAATTAAAAAGAGTGTGAGCTGCAATGTTTCAGAGTCTGGAGAGCAGTGTTGGGGTTGGAGACCTTCCTCAGGGGCCCACAACAATTCAGCTCTGTTGATTGGAGATTTGAACCCAGGTCCTCCAGACCTAAGCCCACCTCTTATTTGTGATTTGCTCTTAATAATGTCAAGTGTAGAAAGTGATAAAAGCAGGAATTTAAATAAAGCAAAATAGTAAAAGTATATCATGTATCTGAATTTCAGATAACATGATGAAACTTTTTCAGATAAGTTTCAATCCTTGCTAAAAACCTGAGATATTTCTACTGTCCCATAATAAAAAGGGCCGGAAAAATCCCAGTTTTAGTCCAATAAATTGTATTTCTGTGTGTGCTTTTGTTTTTTACTTTTCTGTGTATTTTGTGATTAATGAAGTTCTCTTGAATCTTGACAAAATTCTGGGAATGACAAGGAAACCCTCTTGGGATGCTGAAAACAAAGAGAATATTAGTATGATATGAGGGGTTTAAAAAAAAAATTACAAGCTTTATAGGCAGTAAAGATGTTTTCTGCTTTAAACTGTACAGGAAGCTAGCATGATACCAGAGAAAAATGACAGAGGAATGGTGTCTTCTGTGAAATAGCAAAGAGATAAAACGTCTGGATGTGAAGATTATAAGAATCTAAAATCAATTAATTAAGGTGAGAAAAACATGATCATCTTTATAGGGAAATACCATCATCTTTATCAGTGAAATACCTTGAAATTAGAAATTATTATCTAAAATTGTCCTTCTGCTTTGTACCAACACCTCCATTCTGTTGTTACATTAACAAAAACAAAAGGGTTTCATGTTGAATATGAAAGAAAACGAAGTGATCAAAAATAGTCACCTGCCCCATAAAGGGTTAAAGAGTTCCATTTCCCAGATGTTGAGGTGATTGTTCCCATTAGTATCACTCATATTAAAGTTGTGCCAGATAGCAAATAAATAATCAGAATCAGAAGTTTATTTGTCATCAATGAACTGGTGTCCAGCACTGTGGCCTCACAGCAAGAAGGTCGCTGGTTCGATCCTCGGCTGGGGGGGAGGATCCATCAGTGGCCTTCCTGTGTGGAGTGTGCCTTTCACCCAAAGACTGCTGGGATAGCTTCCAGCTTCCGTGCGACCCTTCATCGGACTAAGCGGTTAGGATAATAAATGAATGAATAAATAAATGAACTGGTGTCTCAGTACAAAGAAATTTGACTGGCAGTACAACCAGACCAGAGTCGACAGAAACACATGCAAGATCAGGCAAATTGCAGCGCAGCTAAACATGGCGCACAGTTTCTGCAGGTTGGAAAGAAAACATGAGGTAAACGGGGGGTTGAGGGAAAAAGAAGAATCTCTGCTCGGCCCACCACCAACGGCAGTTCAGTGATCTAACAAAAAACACCTCAATACAAATCAGCACATGCTCAGACAGTCAGAACATAAGGAATATAATCAGGAGGGGTGGGAAAGCAAGGTCTCCCAGCACACAGATGCAGCTGATAAGCACATCCAGGCCACTGTTGCCTGGAAGGGGAGTCACCGGGGGAGGGGTCCAAAGAAGGCGATGAATTATTGGGAGATGTGTCTGTGATTGTGAGCGTGAGTCTACGTTTGTGTGTGTGTGTGTGTGTGTGTGTGTGTGTGTGTGTGTGTGTGTGTGTGTGTAATTAAGCAAGTCTATGAATTTCCTCTCAGTTCATTTCTCCAGTCTCTGCTGCCTGTTGGTGGTACGATGCAGCTTTGGGAGAGCTGATTCCAGAAGGTGCACAGACCCGTAAGAATAGGAAGTGGGCGAGAGTGGGAGTGGGACAACACATTTCAGGACACTTGATCACCAGCAATAGATCACCTACCAAGGCCAGTCAAGGGAGCCAGATCAAACAAATTAAAACAAATAAATTACAAATTGAATGTACAATGAATGAACTGACTCCTGTGCATCAGAGATGTTCTCTCACAAGCTGACACCTGAAATACCTGCTTCAGAGGATAAAATCAATCAAAGAAGATCAACAGTTATTCATTAAAAGATAATAAATGGTTTTCAGACATGGGTAGCACCCGGGTACTTTTAGCGCACTTAATTTTTTGCATAAATGACAGTGTAAACGCACTAAGCACTTCAACATAGTGCGCAAAGAAGTGTGCTGATTGAGACATGGTCATTTGGATAATTTATCTAAAAGTATCTGAGATTACTCAACTCAACTCAACTTTATTTATAAAGCCCTTCAAAACAACTGAAGTTGGGACAAAACAACTAGAGTAAAAACGTTAAAAGATAAATAAATAACACAATAAAACAATAGATCATACAAGGAATAAAAAAGATTTAAAGATAAAACAAAATAAATCAATAGTAAATAAAAACCAATAAAATCAAAATTAAAACCAAAATATAGCGCATTGACCAGAAGCAGACTCATACTGCATTAAAATAAAATGGGTCTTAAGATAAGTTTTAAAAATGGACAGTGAAGAAGCTCATCTAATGTGAAGAGGGAGCTGATTCCACAGTTTAGGACCGGCAACAGAAAAATCTCTGTCCACTCTGAGCTTCTGTTTGGACCTCGGTACGTCCAGGAGCAGCAATACTCAGAAATAAAGAGAAATTTGCAGAATTTCTGCTGTAAGATGGATTCTGTCGCGTTAGTTCTGGTTCAGTGTGAAGTAGTTTCTTGTTGTATTTCAGGCCCATCCGAGCAGAGTGACTTCTCTTTTTCATCTGCATCCAACTAAAACATTTCATATTTTTCAGTTTGCTCGGATCTTCCGGCTAAACACCATCATGTCCCTTTTAAACATCTGGATCTGCTTCGGCCTTCTCCTGTACTTCCCCACACACACACATCAGTCGTGTACTGAGGGGACACCAAAGCAGTGCCAAGACGCTGAATTTGCCCCAGGTTCCAATCTGGCTGGAGAGGGCTTTGACATCACCAAAATGGAGCGTAAAGGCGCCTTTGTGCTCGATGTGAATCAGTGGAAACGCAAGGATATGACTTGCACCCTGTGTAGCAACCCTTACCTGAAAAACAAAAAGCAAAAACTGCCCCTTTCAGTGGTCGACTGGAGGGCAAAGCAGTCCTGCAGCGCAGCCGTGTCCTCTAAACTTCACAAATCCAGCGAGTCTCTGGTCAGTTCCAGCTCCTCTTCTGTCGAAAACAACTGGAAGACAAACCTAGATGTTAATCTCGTTGGCAAAGGTGGTTCGCTGATGCTGGCTGGAACTAACTCTAAACTGGCTGAGTACTCCATGGAGAAAACAAAGAACGACAAGTTCAGCTTCACAAGCCACAGCGTATCCTGCGAGTACTACAGGTAAGATTATGAGGGATCTTTTTCCCACACATTCATATAATTCTGTAAAATAATCACAACGTTTTTCCACTGCTCTGGTTTTTCCTGCCTGCTTCCCAAATAAAAACAGCTACCGAGTTTCCGGCAATCCCATTCTGCACAACGAATTCCTCAGAGCAGTGAAACAGCTTCCCAAGGTCTACAGCCCAGAACACAAGCGGCACTTTTACAAACTCATTGACAACTTCGGCACCCATTACATCACCAAGGTGAGATGACAAGAAATAAAATAGCATTGCTCAACCAGAGCGAAATGTTACATTGAATGATGCTAACGCCCCACACAAAATGTGTTAAATGTCATCATTCTAGGTGAAACTGGGAGGAAATGTTCAGTCTGTCACCAGCATCCGTCAGTGTCAGGCCAGCTTGAAGGGGCTGAGTGCAGAAGAAGTGCAGATGTGCCTCACAGTCGAGGCCTCGGCAACCGCCGCAACGTCGGCCAAGGTTGAAAAAAACCACTGCAAGAAGGACATTGAGAAGTCTCAGAGCCATTTGGACTTCTCCAGCCTCTTCAGTGACAGGTAGGGAACGTTTTTGTTTTCTGATCACTTGCAGCTCTACTCCTCAGAATGTCCGTACATGTCAGATAAAGGTGATTAAATTATGGCAACAACTTGAGTCAAACTGGTTTTGCGGGAATCGTCTCAAACTGTGGAAAAAATTTCTTTCCCAAACAGGTTCACTGTGATAAAAGGTGGCCATACCACTGAGCCAGACCTCCTCTTCTCTGCTAGCAAAAATCCATCCGCCTACAAAGAGTGGCTGAAAACAGTACCGCAGAATCCTGACCTAAACTCATATTCCCTGGAATCTCTGCACGACTTATTGCCTGAAAGCGACCCAACAAAGAAGAACCTGCGTTCGGCCATCAGCCACTACATCCTGGAGAAAGGTCTGTGGAGGAACTGCAGCGAGCAGTGTCAGGCTGGTGTTAAAACCGACAGAAGAGATTCCTGCGTCTGCCAATGCCACAATGACCCCGCCGTCAACCTGGACTGCTGTCCCACCCGTAAGGGCATGGCTCGGGTCATCATTACAGTACAGCGCGCTACTGGTCTCTTCGGAGACTACTTCACAGCCACAGATGGCTTTGTGAAGGTCTTTTTCAACAAAATGTCCCGTCAGTCCCAGGTCATTAACAACAACAACAACCCACACTGGGGCATGATCATTGACCTGGGACCCCAGGATCTGTCTGCAGGAAATAAAGTGAAATTTGAAGTTTGGGATCAGGACAGTGGGTGGGATGATGACCTCTTGGGAGGATGTGAGCAGGCTTTAAGTGTAGGCGTCAAGGAGGAGCTCTGTAATCTAAATCACGGCACGCTGTACTACAAATGGGATGTGAAATGTGCTCCGAGTCTGAGCGGTAGTTTGTGCTCCGAGTATAAACCATCACCTGTAAGTCCGAGTCTGAGGAAGGTGTACGTGTCCCGCCATGCCCATCGTATTCCGACGGCCATCCTGCAGGAGATGGGTGTGTTTGTGGATGAAACAACTTCCATGAGCAACCAGAGCTTGGTGGAGGTCAAAGGTCTTCTGTAATGAGATGAGTTCATTGGAAAACCAGGTTTACTACTGAATTACAGAAGTATGATATAAATGAGCTCAAACATCTCAGTTATGATCATCTTTTGTACGAGTAGATGTGATGTTACAATGCACATTCGGCTTGCACTTGCTTGTTTTAGCTTCTTTCTCTGGATCAGCTGTGTGTTTCCACATTGTTTGTGTTACACATTGTGTGATTTTTACATCGTTACTTTACTGTTTTAATGATTTTGAGACTTATTTTAAAGAAACATTGAGAGAAATTCCTTTTAAAAAGCAAGAAACAGTTTTTATAATCTGTTTATAACAGTATGTTCTTGTGACTTTAGTTTGATAGGCTGCTCTTTCTGCATTTAACTCAAATATAAAAAATAAAAATAAACATACTAACCATCTTGCAATATATGAGATGTCTATATTGTGTGTTTTTTATACCTTTCTCTGTTTAGCACCCACCTTGGCCTCCCACAAGATAAAATCTATTCAATCTATTCAAAGATAAAAACAGATTTATCTCTGACCTGGTGATAAAGTTAACAAACTGAAGATTAGAGTTGGACAGTTTCATGTTTTTACCCACTAAATCAGCCACAGAGGAGGAAAAACAGTTTTTGCTTTGTGGTTCCTGCTCACCAGAAAACTGGCCTGACGCAAGCATTCTGGTGGAGTTTTTCTTAGTCTACTGGTTTCTCAAACTCTGCATACTGTCTGTAGAACAAAAATGAAACCATCAAACCACGTTTTTTGGGGGGTTTTTTCAAGCTGTCTTAAGCCCACTGTCGCCTCACCCTCCCACCACATTGTGCTCTGCGTTCCTGAGTCGACCATACCACTCATCTTCACACCCAAGAGAGTAACTTACATGCAGCAAGAACTACCAAGACATCGGTAAGTCATTTATAAAGTATTTAGTGATCTCTGCTTTGTCTGTTGTGGCTTACTGAGTACTGGTCATAGTATAGTTGTTGTGTAGACAGGAGAACAGGACTTTTTAACTTTGAGCATGTTGTCATAGCTGTTGGTACTCAGGTTCTCTCCCTAAAGAAAAAACTGGCACCAGGACTGGTTACTGAACATCGCAGTTGCTTGAAAGAGATGATACTGGGTAGTAAAACAGGACTGTGGTGGAAACCAAGTGCACGGCTGAATTTTTACACTGAATGCAGACGAGAGGAAAGACAAAGACAAGAAAATCTCACAAAGTCTGAAACTGGGAAGAGTTACATCAGTGTTAGACTGCCTATCACAGCAGTAGTCGGTGTCATCAAACATTCACGTTCATACTTGAACTTTTTACTCAACGAAGCCATGTTGACAGCGGTGGACATGCTCCTTTGTGGCTCAGGTTGTACATCAGGTCATCCAATACCCGGAAGGGCTGATGGTGTGAACCTCACTTCATCTCTGTCGTACCTAACCCACAAAGCCTCCCAGTACTGGTTACACAGAGTAGCTGTTGACTGGCTGCCGTGTTTCCTTCAGTCTGCACACATTATCACCACCAGTGTCTGAATGTGGAGTCAATAAATAACTGAATTCAACATAAAGCACTTTGGTTGCCTTGAAAATGGTTTTATGAATCCAGTTCATTATTACTTCTATTATGATAAAATCTATTTGTGTGCAGGTTTGATTTGGTCATAATTTACTATAATACTTATATAGTATGTTTTAAAGTCTTTTCAAAAATATTATCTCCAGTAAACCCCTCTTTAAAAGCTGTTCTGCTGTGAGCGTGTGTGAAGATGGTATCTTTTTATTTATTTATTTATTTATTTTACTTCAGTGGACATCAGTAAATCAT
The DNA here is from genome assembly GCF_933228915.1 of Telmatherina bonti. Classification (NCBI taxonomy): domain Eukaryota; kingdom Metazoa; phylum Chordata; class Actinopteri; order Atheriniformes; family Telmatherinidae; genus Telmatherina; species Telmatherina bonti. Next base: position 30,641,689 of record NC_136612.1, on the reverse strand, counting down.
CCTTTTAACCCTTTCATGCATGAATTAATTTTTTTTTAAAAACCAATGCAACATATTTTTAAATACAGTATTTTACCTCTACAGACATATGCACACAGACATTGTTTTCTAGATATTTTGTTTGGATACGTAACAAGAAATGAAACATAAAAAGTCTGCAATAGGCTGGCGACTTGCCCAGTGTGTATCCCACCTCTCACCACAAGATTACTGGGATAGACTCTTCCCTGAGACCCTCACTTGGACTAAGCGGCAGAGAAACTGACATAATAAACAAAACATGAAGAGTAAAATTTAATAAAGAAATAAAACAAAAAACGCCCTGCGATGGACTGGCGAGCTGTCCAGGGTGTACCCTGCCTGTCGCCCAAAAGCCAGCTGGGATAGGCTCCAGCTTCCCCGCGACCCTGAATTGGAATAAGTGGTTCGGAAAATGAATGAATGAATGAATAAAACAAAAAACATCACTTTACATGTCTGATCATGTGAAATGCTGTACATAAAAACACGTGGCATTGTTTTTTATAACTAATGCATGAAAGGGTTAATATTCTCTATAAGGCTTTTTTTTGCAGCCCATTTACAGTTCATGAACAGTTCATGAATACATAAAAACGCTGAAATAACCAGTAATATACATTTTACTACAATGTGTGTACAATTAATGATCAGCCCTGTTATTTTCTCAGCATGTTTTCCTGTTTCAAACCACTCATACTTTAATGCTTATATGATATGATAAGATTATTTTCTATCAGTGACAGACAATAAGTATCTGAAATTGATTTGGACATTTTCATTTCAACTACTTGCATTGTGAGTGTGTGCTCTGAAGTTGTTCAGATGTGTGAGTCCTGGGCAACTTCTGGTTAAAATACCAGCAAAATAGATTAAAGTGGCTTTTAAACGTCCAAACTTGTGCAGTTTCTGTCAGGTTCAAAGAACTCATAGACTCCTCAATTAGAGCTACTTGGCACAAAGAAGACAATAGCGGTCATAGACGGCTGCTCTAATACTGGAATGAGCTGCATCTGAACTTTAGACAAGTTTCCTCATTGTCCGCTTTTAAAAGTCATCTGAAAACCTATTTTTATTCTTTGGCTTTCAGCTCATTGGTTTTTGTTTTCGTGTGCCATTTATGTATCAGTTTTACTAGTTTTTAATCTGTTTTTCAAATAGTTTATTGGTTTTAAAATGATTTATAAACAATAAACAATTTTATTTTACTATTTATTTCCCTGTTAATTGTTTTTCTTTCTGTGATGCTTTGTCTCATTATTTGCAGCGCTTTGTTTCAACTGTGGCTGTTTTAAAGAGCTTTATAAATAAAGTTGAGTTGAGTTATATAGATGGAAAGTGTTTTTGGTCATTGGAAACTTGATGCCAAAGCGAAAAACTCTTAAAAAAAAAAAACTGTGAAAAAGACCTGCCAGACTTAGTTTGTGGTTTGATAAATGTGTTGATTAAATGGGTCATCATAAAACACACCAGAAGCACAGGGAAACCATCACAGAGCTGAAATTAAAACTGGCCTTTGAGGTACACCACAGAGTAAAAAGTATGTTTGAACTGATAAAACATAAGAAACACACTATCTATACTTTTTTCGGCAATGTTTCACTCCTTACATTTTGACACAATAACCTGAACTTTTACTATTTAAAAATAACTTTGTTCCTCTTATTTAATTTCGTCTTATTTTCAATCCGGCTTGTCATCATTCGACAAAATTTAAAAAAAAAAAAACCTACACAGAAACAAAACTAACCCAAAACTAGATGTGATCATGGTTGGATGAGAAGTATAAACATATACATCTTATTGTTCTGTAGGGGATCTGTTGCACATGTGCATGACATAAACAAATACATGCTAGTGAATGAATACAGACCTGTTTTTGCACAAATCATTTTTTTCTTTCTTTTTCAGTTTGAATGATCTGGCTAAACACCATCATGTCCCTTTTAAACATCTGGATCTGCTTCAGCCTTCTCCTGTACTTTCCCACACACACACATCAGTCGTGTACTGAGGGGACACCAAAGCAGTGCCAAGACGCTGAATTTGCCCCAGGTTCCAATCTGGCTGGAGAGGGCTTTGACATCACCAAAATGGAGCGTAAAGGCGCCTTTGTGCTCAATGTGGATCAGTGGAAACGCAAGGATATGACTTGCACTCTGTGTAGCAACCCTTACCTGAAAAACAAAAAGCAAAAACTGCCCCTTTCAGTGGTCGACTGGAGGGCAAAGCAGTCCTGCAGCGCAGCCGTGTCCTCTAAACTTCACAAATCCAGCGAGTCTCTGGTCAGTTCCAGCTCCTCTTCTGTCGAAAACAACTGGAAGACAAACCTAGATGTTGATGTGAGCGGAAAAAGTGCCTCGCTGATGCTGGCTGGAACTAACTCTAAACTGGCTGAGTACTCCATGGAGAAAACAAAGAACGACAAGTTCAGCTTCACAAGCCACAGCTTATCCTGCGAGTACTACAGGTAAGACTGTGAGGGCCTAAATTAAACCTCTTCTAAATGTTTCCAAATGTAATCTAGATAAATTATCTACTGACATATTGGTCTGTCTTTTTCTACCTGCTGATTTGATGAAAACAGCTACGGGGTTTCCAAGACTCCCCGGTTGCACAAAGAATTCCGTAATGAAGTGAAAAAGCTTCCCAAGATCTACAGCCCAAAAAACAAGCAACGATTTTACAAACTGATCGACAACTTTGGCACCCATTACATCACCAAGGTGAATCACAGCAAACATTTTCTCTCCAAAACGAACATTAAGTTCATTTCTACATTCACGCATCGTGACAGTTCTTCCTTTGTTTCATATGTGTCTCATAATCTATGAAAAGAACAAGAAATAGATGGTCATTTCATGTACTTTACTGTATCTCACGCAGAGTGCCTCTGCATCATGTTCTGGCCTTTGTAACCATGGAAACAGCCTCACATGCCTTAGCTGCATTTGGGCAGTAAATTAAATTTAATTTCTTTGGCTTTCTTTTACCTGTATGTCACAAAAAAGGCATAAACCTCCACAAAAGACGGCTGTTGGTTCTTTCTCAGTTTCTCCTTTTTATTTCTCCTGAGCATGGCTTCATTTCCACAACATCAGATGCTTTTGGGTAACAAGACTGTGTTTGAAAACACCATTGCAGGTGAAGCTGGGGGGAAGTATTGAGTCTGTGACCAGCATCAGACAATGTGAGGCCAGCCTGCAGGGCCTCAGTGTGGAGGAGGTTCAGATGTGTCTGGAAGCAGAGGCGTCCGCAGTGATCAAAGTCAGGATCAGTGCGGAGTCCAAGCACTGCCAGACAGATTCTAACAAGATGGACACCAAGAAATCTTTCTCCGATCTCTTCAGTGACAGGTGAAGAATATTTCTTTTCAAAATATTCTATCATTTACTTCTTTTCAGCGCTGAACAGTCAGGTCAACTCAGTTGTCAAAACATTGCTCTTCTCAACAGGTTGACAAAAATAAAGGGGGGGCATACCACAGACTCAGACCTTCTCTTCTCTGCAAACAAAAGCCCGTCAGCCTACAAAGAATGGCTGGAAACAATTCCACAGAATCCTGACATAATCTCATACTCCCTGGATTCGCTTCATGAGTTGCTGCCGACAAACAGCTTTGTCAGGAAAAACCTGCGCTCTGCCATCAGCCACTACATCCTGGAGAGAGGCCTGTGGAGGAACTGCAGTGATCGCTGTCAGGCTGGCATCAGGAGCAGCTCCAGAGACCCGTGCGTCTGCCAATGTCACAATGAGCCAACTGTTAACCAGGACTGCTGCCCAACACGCAAAGGCATGGCACAAGTTATCATAACAGTACAGCGAGCCGCTGATCTCTGGGGGGACCACACCACAGCTACGGACGGCTATGTGAAAGTGTCGTTTGGTGGACAAATAGTTCAGCGTACTCAAGTTATTCACAATAACAACAACCCACACTGGAACACGGTTGTCAACCTGGGCATCCAGGATGTGTCCTCGGGCGTTACGGTGCAGTTTGAAGTTTGGGATCAGGACAACAACTGGGATGACGACCTGCTGGGGGCATGTGAGAAAGTCCTGTCTGCTGGATTTCTGGAGGATGTGTGCAGTCTGCAGCATGGCCGGCTCTTCTACAAATGGGAAGTGAAATGTGCTCCGAGTCTGAGCGGAAATGTGTGCATGGACTATAAACCGTCGCCTATGAGTAAAAACCTGAAGAGTTTTTATGTCTCCCGTCATGCACATCCTATTCCAAAGTCTACGCTGTTGCAGAAGGGAGTGTTTATGGATGAAAGAACCTCAATGTGGAACCAGAGTTCACTGGAGGTCAAAGGTCTTATGTAATACAACAATATGGGGCTGACAAAGACTTACATTTTAAGACAATCTATTAAAGAGTGTAATCTTTATTCAAAGCTTAATTTTATTCTTTTTTTAATAGGAAATAATCTTTTTCATGCAATGTCTTCATTCTGACTAGTTTGGATCAGGCTATAGAAATAGATAAGTAGCTACTTTATAGAAGCAAACCGATATAAATAAACTAATTATACTGATACAAATATAGAAAATATATTTTTAAAAGGTGATATATTTAAGAGCTTGTTATAGATTTATAATTTATCATCTGGCTTCTATCGGGAATGAAAAGGAAATTTTCTGCAAGAATATCCTACTATTTTCTAGTAACTTATTATGTCTTAAAACATTAGCAACATGTATGTGTCTTGTGTGTGTATCGCAGCCAAAATGTTTCATATCCCAAATAAAATGAGAGCATCTGAAGTGTTATCGTTGTTTATCTTTCATCTCTTCACTTTTCCTTTTGTTTGGACTGCTATGGTGAATTTATATTGTGCAGTGTGTCTCTCACACTAAATAGGAAGTGGTGGTGCTTCCTGTGTACTGAGAAGGTTGCATTGTGTCTTTCAAAGAGAACAACATGTTCAGGCACTTGTGAAATCAAATGTTTGGACTCAGACGCTTCCATTTGGTACCATTTAACAGTTTATTGGATTAAAGCAGCAAAATCATAATGCTCATCTTGGTTTTAAATAAGACACACATTTCTTTCTTGCTCTTTGCATCCATTTATGCTCATCAGTCTCCACCAGTTTAGATATGACAGAGAGTTTAACTGGTGGGGTACAGCAGGTTTTGTACAAACGAGACAAACAGACACTGGTAAAAAAAAAAATGTCTACTTACAGAGACGTACAGGGAGGTTAAGAAAAGTACATCAAAAGACAAACAGATGGCACAACAGGACAAAATAAAGTAAAACACGCAGGAGAGTAGGAAATTACACTGATCTCATCAGGAAGATGGTCCACTTGAAGAGGTCCAAATCTCTTTAATTACCCTAAAAGCAGAAAACAAAAACATCAAAATACTGAAGCAGAAAAATAACATAAGAAAACATTTAAAATGGCCAAAGCTTGCAGGGAAATTGGACAAAAAAAGCAAAATATCTTCCGTACACTTTTCTGTTTACAGCCTTAAACCAGGTCTTGCAGCAGCTGGAGTAAAGCTTCCCTTATTCTCACCTTTGTATCCGTTACCAAGGACAGGGTTCACGCCAGCGTATTTGCCAGTCTGCTCTCCTGTAAAAGTTAATATGACCAAGTTCAGTGTTATAAAGCAGCTTAAAAGGACACAAAGGGAAGCAGAAAACCAGCTCTGACAGATGCTTTAAATCCTAAAGAAAGGGTTCTGTATTTTATGAGAGAACTCAGCCGTCTCACCGTGCACGCTAAATAACCTGAAGTGGAAATAATCCATAATGCAAATGCATGTTTACGAGAACACCATACAAGCAAAAGCATGCAATATTTTTGTCACTAAGGACATGATTAATATGTTTGAACAAATGACACCGAAACCCCGTCATTAGAGAAAAGTGTTGCATTCTGTTCTGCTACAGTAAAATAATGTAAGAAGGTGGTTGGTAAAGAGGATGGAAGTGGATCATCAAAGAGGAACTCTGGTTTGTCTGACTTACCCAAGGCATCTTGAGTCACTCCAAGCTGTGCACCATAACCTAAACCAAAAGTTGTCACAGTATTTAGACTTTTAAGAGCGACACAGGGGATGATACCTGAGATATATTTGTTCTGGTTGCATCAAGACCAGCTGATTGTGCAGCCATTTATGCACAGTTTGCTAGAACTAAGAAGAAGTCTTGCTGTCATGCTCAGGCAATCTCCTAAGTGTATTGCAATGTGGTGTAATAATGCAATATGAGACCTACAAAGAGTACCTTGAGATTTGTATGCTGTTGTGTGAATGTGTGTTTCTTTGGATGAAGAGTGTGTGTTTAAAATCTACCTGGTTGTTGAGCTCCATAACCTGCAGAAGCTCCTGAAACAACATCAAACAGATGCTTCAACTTGGGGCAACACTGATGGGTCATTGCTTGCAGAATTATTTAATCCACAAAATAAAATCAAAACATCCTTGTGAGATCTTATCTTCACTGGAAAGATAAAAACTTCTGGTGTGCTTATCTCTACACATAATGCTGGTGTGGTTTTCAGAGTGAACTGGTTGAGGGAAAGCTAACAAACACTCTACAGCAACACCCTTTTTTTTTCCATCATGCACAGTTTGTCACATGTTTTTTTCACATCGCAACTAATTCTCACCATATTTGTTGGTGGTTTTACCGCCTTCAGTCGCGAGGCTGAGCTGCTGCGTAGCATACGGGTAGCCTCCGTCACCTACACAATGACAAACACGTCAGGACGGTCGCTCAACTGAAAGCTGTGATGTAATAAAATGATACTGCCACGAGATGAGAATCAACATTTTAATATTTTAGTTTGAGATTTTATGTATTCTAACAAAAGTAAGGTATTTTTTCAGCCTTGTGTGATAAGAACAACCTCATTAAAGTAACATGATGGCATTTGCCTTTACAAGTCTTGTAAATAATTCATGGCTAAGTGTCCTGGTGTGCATGTTTCCTTCATAAACTGGGTCACTTGAAATCATGTGTTTGACCCCTTTTCATGAGCACACAATGCTTTTCTAGTCATCCCCAACAGTGATTGTTCCTGCACATAAAGGTGCAAACTTTGGTGGTTCCTACCTTCCAGTCCAGCAGGAATCACCGGTGCATTACCATAAGGAGCCTGAGCAGCTCCTGCTCCTGCAGGAAGGAGAAAATAAATCGTTTGGTGAAACTAACTCATATCTGTGCAGTGATTGTCAGCAGCCAGCTCTCTGTGATTTCGTATAGTGCATGTCTGACTCATGCATGGGAAGCCACACTGACAACGGTCTGACTAATAGTGTGTCTGAAGGACGAAGGCACATCGGCAACGCTCACCGTATTTTCCACCAGTTGATTCCAGTCCAGTACCGAGTGCTCCTGAAATACCATGACACAGATGTGTGAAATATGACGAGAATCTCATCAGCGGTTATGCTGACTCAACATGATCATCTCTAAAGAAAAAACATGACACTACAGAGATGACGCTGATTTCAACCATTAGGTAGAGGTTCAATTCTGAATGTGCATTTTCACTGGAACAAGAGTTTCCTGCTTCATGTTTGATAATCCAACACATATGTCTATTCTCTCTTCTGATTCTTTGTTGTGTCAATGTTTAACAGTTTAACAGGGATGTGTGTTGCGGTTGTCAGACCGGCATACATCCATTCTTACCGTACGCCCCCTGAACCTGTCCTGCATAGCCTCCCGTACTGAGGGCTGAAAAATGAATAAAAATAGAAAATACAAGTCAAAGTCTGGTCTCCTGTTTGTTTGTTGACCAAAAACCTCCAAATGAAACAGTATTTAAAGCATCTACAGAAGCAGGAAATCAGAAACCAGCAGATGAAACTGGTTAACTGCTATGAATAAGATACAATAGCTACACCCAGTGGATATACGGCCATGTCATCCAGCTGTCACATAGTAATCCACTAGTTAAGCAACTACAGGTTAGTGCCATCACCTCTTAGAGGTTTTCAGCAAATTAATGTTACCTTCACTCTTTCTTGCTTTGTTTTCACCACCATCAGCTAACTCTGCAGGGTAGCCAAGCCCGGAAACATAGTTCTAATTAGCACTAATCATGTCGATATGCTAAGGACTCTTTAAGTACTTAAAGTTTATCTGCCTTTTCTCCCCAGTGTAGAGTTCAGAGGACACTCACCGGCTCCGTAACTGTCGCCATATCCATTCCCATAACCTGCTGAGAAAAGTGGTCATGTAGTGAAACATTTCAAAGACTGCAGAAAGGAAATATTATTGTGTTCTTCATGCCAAAAAACTGCTGACAAAGCTTCTTGCAAAGCTTTTCAGTCAAAACAGAAGGAAGTCTGTCAACACTAGAAGTCTTTTTGGCTGAAAACCAGCCGAGAGAGTGACGACTTTGATGCAGGTTGTCTTTGACACCAGCCAAAATGAAGAAAGACCTTCTTTCACTGCAGGTTGGTATGCACTTTTCAAAACAAAGGCTTTTGATTTCAGCATAAACTCTCTTTGTTTTTCTGTTGTTGTTGTTGCTTTTGTTTTTTTCTCAGGGTGGGAGTCTCTTTTCTTTTTGCATGTTCTGATGTTCCACTTACCGTAGCCATTACCTGCCACAGCACCAAGATACCCTGTTAGTCCATCACCATAACCTGGAATAACATGTACTGGATTAGACTTTTAAAAGGAAATATGGCTGCGCTTGAGACAGAAATGTTGCTCTGCTTGATCAAAGTTAGATAAGTGTGAAGATGTATAAATAAAACCACAAGATTTCAGTTTGAGAATGAGCAGAGCATTGCTTGTTTCCCAGACAGGAAAGGAGGCTGCAAAAGCTTTCAATAGAAGACGTAAATGAGCTCAGGAACTTCCCGTTTCACAGGCAAATGATTACTTTACAAGTCAAAGTAGGTGCAGCAACGGATTTTCTGCCTAGAGGCTGACCCCCCCCAAGCTCTCGCTCTGAACAGCTACATTTTCTTATCAGGTGTGTCAAAGTGGTTTCTGACAAAATATCTATTTTTAACATGGAGTAGAAAAAAAGGCAATAAAAGTTATTTTTTTAAAACTCAAATTACATTCAGAAATGAATTTTGCCTGGATTTTTACAGCATGTAAAACAGGATTCAGTTCTCTTAACAGGAAAACTGCATCAACTTCCATGTAAACTGCTCTTTAAGAGGAGAGAAGGGGTGGAATAATCCCAGTCTTACCATTTGACTTCCCTGCAACGCCTTGGGGATATCCACCCTGTCCAAGAGCAGCCGCTAAGATGAGAAGAAAAAAGACAGGTTGAGGTTCATCATCCTCATCTCTGTGATGGTAAGAGAGGACAATCCACACACTTACCTCCAAGTTTTCCAGCTGCACCACCAAGGTATGCTCCCTGTCCCAGACCTGGGGGAGAGGGTGGGGGGCAGAAGATGGGAAATCTTTACCAATGCAAGTGTTAATCCACATCTTACTGTTGTTGCAGAAACATTACCTGCTCCATAGCCACCAGCTCCCAGGCTTGCTCCCAGGTAGTGTCCTGCTCGACCAACATAACCTGCGAGGAAATTCAGCAGAAACCCTGCAGTTTACTTTCAGATACTTCGTTCTTTCTTTCTTTTTTTCTCTTTGTGGATCACCGCTGCCACTTACGTAGAATAACAATGCACTCACTGAAATAAAAGACTAATTTAAAGATACAATTTTAACGATTTAACTGTGCCTGTGCTTGACATTTGAAAGTGACAGCGGACACCTAAATGTCTGAATCCTTGTCTGTCTGTTTGGGTTTATTTGCCTTCTCTCTACTGGGCAGTAACTTCCTAGAATGAATCCTATAAGCAACAAAAGCAGATGTGAAGCCACCTAAAACACACTGCACATGCAACAGGTAGCTCAGACAGAACAAAAATGAGACGAAAGCACTGGTATAATTCCACTGTAAACAGTAAACACAACAGGTTTTCTGAAGTCTACATTTCCTTTCAAATCCTGAATAGCTGAAGCAGTTATGTAATGCACAGCTTAAAGTATTAGTCAATGTTACAAAATCCTGAGTGTGTAAGGGATTACAGCACTGAGTCTCTGCTTCTACCAGCCTAACGCAGAATGTTTATTCATCTAATTTAACACAGAGATGGGGGGGGTCATGAAAACAATCAGTTCATTTTGCCACCTTAAAACAGCAGATGTTATGAGTGAGCAGAGCTTATGTCAGTAACTTTGCGTTAAGATTACAGAAATCTGGAGCAGCAGACATGTGGCACGAATACAAATACTTACAGTAACTATTCCATACATCATGATGCAGTGATAAAATTATTTATCTACAGCTTACTGGTAATAGGGGCTCCCAAACATGATAATTTTATGGAGGAATTACGACTGAAATATAAAAACATCAAGCAGCTGCTTCTATCACTGTTTTTGTCACCACCACCTTCATCTCCAAGATCCTAAAATAAACTATTACTTGATCGACATTTTTGGTCACAGCTTACAAACTCTGAGAAATCTGCAACAGATGGACCCATACATTCACAAGTTCTGTGTACATGTGGATACAATGGAGACCTAAAACTCAATGTTATGAACCCAAAAAGAGACATAAAACCAAATCCAAAAACACCATAAACATGAAATGTTTCAAACTGTTTATCAGAACATGATATGATCAGAAATGTTCTCATCACTGATGAGCAAAATGCCATAAATGTGGAAAATACCAGTATTACTCTTATAAATAAGCTCAAAGGCAGATCATAATAATGCAGTTTAACTTTTCTTTTTAGTCTATGCTTATGTCAGAAAACAGCACATTTTGTTTCTTTTCTCCAAAATAATGAAGAAATCAGAGTTGGATTTTCCACAAACCAGCCCAGAAAGTGTTGATGAAGTTGTTTTTGTTTTCTTTTTAAATTGCCATCACATTACCGTGTCTCTGTTTATTATTAAATAAAATGGCTGTCAGGATTATATTATGGTAGTTGGACCTGCTTTTAGCTTTGAGAGAAATGTGTGTTTTTCCAACTGAGACTGACTTTAGGACTTTCCCATTTTCAGTAAATAAAACATAATGCTGAATTTTCATGATGCTTCTTAACACAGTCAGTCTACACACAGTGGAACAGACCTTATACCACTTGGAAATGGAGTCAAATCAACATCTGTAAAATAATGAGGCACTGATGCTCAAACTCAGGTAATACAAACACTGGTGCAAAAATCTTTCAAAACAGACACTTTTCCAATTTTTAACATTTTAAAACATGAGGTCAACAGTTTGGAGGACATTGAGAAGCAATCCAAAACTGTGTCAAAATGGCCATTTTACTAAATTCCTCTGAACTCTCTATCAAACCTCTAATTTATCAGAGTTGGTTTGTAGACATGTTGTGTGTAAACATAGATAAAGGGCTCGAGCTCAAGTTGTATTATTCAAACGAAAAATCCTGAAAGCGTTGGTTTATTATTTTAGGCAAACCTGAAATGTTTTACAGGTGTGTTATTTGCCATCTCCATTTTACTCCAGCAGAACATAAACTGGTATTTATGCTCCTGAAATGTTCCCTTTGCTATGACTCCAAACATATTTAAATAGATCTTGTGGTTGCAGAGTTATTGTGACTATTCACTTTTCACGAAGCGCCCTGAAAAATATGCACAAACTCAAAAGGTTAAAGTCCTGTGAGGGAAAAAAAATGTCATTTTAAAAAAATAAACTCAGAGGGAAAGCCTGTAATTTGGAGACTTAAAAGATATAAGTGGATAAATAAGTGCTTGATCTCTTCTTGCATAACAAAAAATACAAAAGGATGCAGACGGTGAACAAGACAAAGCTTTGCTCTTACTTGCTGTGTTTGTACTCCTCCCAGCCTGCCCTGACATAGAGGAAGCTTTTGACTTTGTTTCTGTATGTTCAGCTTGAGAAAGGCGTTTTGCATCCTGAGCCTCTGTGATAAAGCCTGGAGCTTCCTGCGTTTCTCCAGCTAAGATGATGCCCAAGCTTTGAGACTGACTTGGGATCGCTGCTCCATACCTCTGCCCTCCATCTTCAACCGCAACAGTCCCACGCATTTTAAGTCTGCTTATGTCTTCAGCTTCAGGTCCTTTGGCAATCTGCCTGCCTGCCAGAGCAGATAAGTGATTTCTGGTTTCCTGGCCCTGTACATGGGCGAATGCGTTGCTTCTGATACCTTGTCCTTGTGGAAGAGGTAACTGATAGCTTCTTTCTCCATGAGTTGGTGGATTTGTGTGACCAAGCTGTTTTCTTGCTTCACCAAAATGTGGCTCAGGAGCAAACCTTTGATTTTCTGACCCTGAAAGCTTAAAACGACTGATGTCTGACAAATCCGAAGGAGATCCACAGTTTTTGGATTTTTTCTTTCGCTGGAGAGACAAATCATAGTCGCTGTGACCCTGAGACAAGTCAGAACCCAGACTTCTGATGTTGTCCTTGTCAACAGGCAGTTGTCTTCTTCCACCTCCTGCCGCAAGAGAAGCTTCATGATTTTCAGTCTTTCTTTTATAGACTGCAGGGTCATTGTGTTCTCCCACTTGTGCTTGTGAAACGGCTGGATCAAGAATTTTATCTTGTTTATCAGGGGATGTTCTGGGTCTAAGACTTGATACCTGGACAGCTGGATCAAGGCTTTTGACCTCAATTCCTGCGTGTACCTCTGGAACAGTGGGACCAAGAACAAAGTTTCTCCTGGGCGTTTCGGGTCCAAGTATTCTGTCTTTTATTCCGTACAAGTGACCTAAAGCTCTGCTCTTTTGTCTCTTAAGATCTTGAACAGCTTGGCCCAGACTGGCCACTTCAGGTCCACCCAAATCTGCTGCAGACACACCTAGCAGAAAGATATCATCATGCATTCACAACTTCCTGGCTGAGAAAGAAACAGCACACTGACGGTTCTGTTTTTAAGTGTATCAGATAATGCAAAGCTAAAAAGCTCTTCGTCCACGAAACAATCAGCGACTGAAATGGTCATTTGAAACCAAACAAAGACGGGACAAAATCCTCTTTTGTCTCTTGTCAGTCCAGTTTCAAGGGAACATGTAAAACATGACAACACAAGTAGGAGTGATGCCATTAAACACACAAGTGTTAAAGCACAAGACAAAGGCAACACCTGAGTCAAACAGCATCACTGTGGGACCAACGACTGATATGCAAAGCATAGCTGCTCACTGATGAGGCAGGAAAGCATAAAAGATCATGAGAGGTGAATTTATATGGAAGAGAAATGGGAAATATCAGAGCAAATTTTCAATTTTCACCTAAATTACAAAGCAGATTTAAGTCTGGAGAAAATTAAATCAAATAAAAGAAATTATATTAATCCCTGACAGGAACATTTTAAAACATAGCAAGAGAGAAGTGTAAGTGTTAAATAATGTACACGGATATGTTTCACTTCTGGGGACATGTACGTACTTTGTTTACTTAGTTTTGATTGATTATATACAGTTCGCCGAGGTTGTTGTCAGATATAAAATAATCCTGTTGATGTTTGTTCTTCTTTTTTTAGAGTCATTTTAATTTCATTCATTGTGGCCAAAGATTATATAATCTAACAGAAAACACTAAAACAAAAAAGCTGCATCTCTAATCTATAATCAAACTTTGAAAAACAAATAAAAATGCATGCTGAGCAATAAGTCCTCGAGTGATAGGGGGCAAATATAAATCTTTTTGTATCAGATGAAACGTAATTCTCATCTGTCACAAATGTACTGGTAGAAGCGAGGTATGGATGGCATGTGAGCACACAGTGCCTTAAAAATACATCTGTGATGCAACACATGACACAAGATTTTTTTTACTCAGGATAAAATTTTGTTTGATATCATAAAAATGATTTTAAAAAACATGCTGTCACCTCATGGCTTGAGAGAAAGATAAATTATATGACGATGATTGTTGTTACAACTAAAATACATTCTTTTTACAATGAGCTTCATCATTTCTGTAATTTGCTTGCAGTTCCTCTCCTAACCACTAGAGGTCACATATTCTTCAAAAATATAAAACAGGATAATTCAACAACTATTTAAATTTTTCAATATTAACTATAAAGCTGAACATATTTTGTGTGTTTAAAGCAAAATGGACCCTTATATGTTGGTTTGTTTGTTTCCTTCTTGTTAGCGATAAGTATTTGACCAATGCATAAACATTTTGAATTTCCATCTCATATAGATTCACCCACTTGCACTGACACAGAAAGACTCTGTAATAACAAAGTTGTCCTTTTGCATTTCATCTGGAAAACCTTTTTACCAGCAGCCTCAATTCAGGTCTTGTTAACCAAAACCAGCACTTCTTATTCTGCAAAGATCAACCCTGATGAATTCATGACTCAAGGTGAAGCACAAGGAGCTGGGAACTCATGCAACATGCAAGACAGACAAAAATCAGCACATAGATATCCTCTCTGCACACAAAATAAGACAAAGGAGCTGATGATTGTAACAGTTTGCAACAAACATTGTTTCATGCAAGTACAAAAACAACATATACTGAGCCACAACAACTTTACAGAATGCAGACACACAAAGCACGGAACAAAGACAGACTGAGACACAGAAAGACCACGTGGATTTTAGTTCATCAGATCAGCGGGATAACCGAATTAACTTTCCAATGGAAAAGTGTGCCCAAACTTTTCACTGGTACTGTAACTCAGGTATGACTAACATGGACATTGTGGTTTACAAACAGCAGGATTTAAATGTTTGCCATTTATTCAGAGGAGCAGGGAATTGCATGTGCACCGACATACTACAGAAAGTGTGGAAGAATCTCGTCTGGGCGCTTTTTTTTTTGTGTTTGTGGCCACCACTTTGAGACAGGACACTCATCTACTAGAAGCATCTACTTCTTCCCACAATGATCTAAGTGATAAGACATGATTCACCACTTACCTGGTCGTGCTCCTGGATATCCCATGCCAGCATAAGGCCCGTATCCTGGCAAGGAGACAAAAAGCTTCTTTCATCTTGAAATCAGAGAAGCACTCTTGGTTTTACAAGGACACACAATTTATCTGCTGATAAACAGTCTGCTTCTGCACAATATGATCACAGACATTTAAAGAAATTTGGGATTTATCCATAACTAAGCAAACAAGCAGAGGCTCAGAGCAGCTATATGACTGCTTACACTCAATTAAAGCGACGTAAGAAATTGTGGAAAATAGTATTCCTCACCTGGAAGAGTGCCAAGGCCAGCACCATATACTGGAAAGTCACAAAACAAACCAAAAAAAAAGTTCAATTCAGCTGATCATGTAAGATGCACCTGTCTCTACTTTTCCAGTTTAATATTCTGGATTAAAATGTGTACAGATAAAATCTTTGTGAGAAAGACTCCAGAATCACTGTAGAAATTAGGCGTCATGTGACTTTTGGAGGTTCAGCGTCAACGGTTTCCCACCGACATTCAACATGTCCAAGACTTGTCAGTTCACTGTTAATGTCAGTATGAATTCTCTACTGGTTAATATTTCTTATTTTTGTTCTTTTAAGTCTCACCACGTTTCCCTCCTTGGCCCAAACCAAGACCATAGCCATTTGCGAGTCCAGGTCCCAGTCCCATTCCTGCGCCTAAACTGGCTCCTGTGTCCAAAACATAGATGTAAAAAATGAATTATTGTTATAAATTTGGAATCATTTTTATATGAGTACTTGTTGCCATGAGGGGTTGATGATGTACCATAGGCTCCCTGGGTTCCATATCCACCATGCTTCAGGCCTGCTCTCCCTCCTAATCCAAGCGATCGGTACCCTCCTGTAAAAGCAAAAAACAACTCATTTCACTTCGCTATAATTTCAGGAATGATACAAGAATTAAGTCCTTTATATTTTGTTACTGATCATTTTATGATGTTGAAACATTTCTGACATTAAGATACGATCACAGCTTACCGACACCAAGGTGAGCTGCAGGATAACGCCCCACTAAGATAAAAAATACAAAATATCTAAACTTAACAAACATGAAGTTAAAGCTGTATGATGTGCTGTTGTCAAAAAGTTAAACATACTTCCAGTCTTCATTGCTTTGGTGCCATATCGACTCCCCAGCGCTCCAAGGGCGCCTGTAACTGCAGGAACTAAGAGAAAATTATGTTGTTTTTTTTTAATAAACTTTAATCAGATGTTAATTTCTGTGCAGTAATAGTTTAAGATAACAAAAAAATCATTTACACTTCCCTTGTTTTAATTAAGTTTATTAAATGTCCATCCAGGAGCAGGTGCTCCTGATATTACAAATAACATTTCATTTGTGGACACAATTCATAACAACATGACAGGCATGTTTTTAAGCTGTATTAGAGCTGGTCTGATGCAAATCGGTCAGAAAAATCCACAATGCAACCTGTAAAAGAATCTCTGACTTGTTGGTTTAATGTTTATCTGATGGTGAGTGTGCACTATGAGAAAGACTGACCTCCAGGCTTCACACCGATGCCGACACCTGGGAAGAGAGAAATAAACACAGAAATCAGAAAACACAACCTGACATAACATGTTCTCATTCTTTTTCATATAATTAAACATGCAAGAAAATTAAATGGAATAATATGAATAAAAACTTCATGAACCCCTGAAATATAGAAAAATTCAATTAACTGCTGTTAAAAATGAATAAAATTAAGTTCAATTAATCGTTAATTACAGTTAACTATATATATATATATATATATATAGATAGATATACTTTATAACACGTGTTTTATATATATATATATATATATATTTATATATATATATATATATATATATATATATATATATATATATATATATATATATATATATATATATGTGTATGTATGTATATATATATATATATATATATATATATATATATATATATATATATGTGTATGTATGTATATATATATATTTATTAAAAAAACACGTGTTATAAAGTATATCTGTTTATCTCAGAATCATCCTATAAAATGTAAATGGTGAATATAAGGCGTGTAAGTAAGGCTGCATGAAGCACGCTGTCATATAGGAAGAAGAAGCGATATGAGCCGACTGTAAAGAATCCTAGTGCCATCATATTTTTAGATTTAATATTTTCTCATCTTGAATTTAGACTTTAAGCTTTTAAATTAAACTTTCTGCACGTCAAGCAAGATGTTTAATCCAAGAAACAAGTTTTAATCAGTTTTACATTCGAATCAATACTACTATACAGTACCAGTCAAAAGTTTGGACACACTTTCCCACTGGATTTATGGGGGAAAGTGTATTCAAACTTTTGACTGATAGAGTACCTTTTAATTTCCACTTTGAGGCAAAAGACTATAAATGATTTAAAATGTGTGAGAATTACAGAGTAAATGCCAGCTGAGGGGTTTGTGCTGAATGAAGGTTGACTCAGCAACATGAGCATAGAGACAGTCATCCATTGATGGACACAGAGGACAAAATGTGGGGACTGTGTGTCCGATCAGTTCTTCTCACAAACCGCTGTCAGATTTTACCGGCTTCTGCCACCTTTTCATCGCATCCTTTGATCCAGTAAAACCAGAGAACATAAACCACGGTGGCTTGGCAGGGATGCAGATTTTGGAGCCAAAGCCCACAGAGACCAATGTTTTTTTTTCTTCCCTTCACTCTCACAGACATGATATTTAACACGTATGTGAGGTGAGCCAATGAAAATGTTTGATTCATCAAAGTTTCGACTGTAAAATTAGACTAATTTGTGCTGCTGACATATGCAAAGTATTTTCTTTGATCTAATATATTTATCACAGAAAATAACAAACAATAACTTGAATTTTGGTTGCATTAAAACACTATTCTGTTTATTTCAATATATGCTTTAGATTTAAAGCCCTTTCTTTAACAAGCACCCATGTAAGTTAAATTCCAGAAAAATTAGAATTGTATTGGTGACAACTGTATCAATCAAATCATAGTACTCAACCGTACATATGGAAATAACGGCAGGCATAAAGTAAAAACAAATCTTGAGCTAAGTTGTTTCAAAACTTAGATTTTCCAGCTGTGAACTTTCTCCTCTGCATTTCTTACCTCCTTGTAGAGTTTGCTGAGCCAACCAGAGAAGCAGTGAAGTCTGCAGCAGGGCTCGAAGCAGCATGATGGAGGAGGATGGAGGAGGATGGAGGAGGGCTGGGTGTTGCACAGAGACAGCAGCACTGGACAGAAGCAGCTGATGGACATCTACAAAACCAGTACTGAAAGCATCACTGCCCCTGATGTCTTATATATGTTGTTTTTTTTGGTTCTTTTTTTCTTTTTTTTTTTAATACACTCCCACTGAACCATCCTGCCTTCTGGACACACATTTGTCTTACAGTGTGGACAGTGTGTTTCCATTAACTGGAAGAGCACACACACACACACACACACATACACACACACAAGAGGCAACTATTTTCTTCTGAAATACATAAGTTCTTAAATATTATGAAGGCAGAAAATATTAACATTGGGGAAAAGAAACTGAATTTGAGTTAAAACTTCATCTAAAATGTTGTCATGGCAGCGGTTAGGACATATTGCAAAAAAATATAAATTGATTAAAACATATTATAAATCCTGCGATGGACTGGCGAGCTGTTCAGGGTGTACCCTGCCTGTCGCCCAAAGCCAGCTGGGATAGGCTCCAGCTTCCCCGCAACCCTGAATTGGATTAAGCGGTTTAGAAAATGAATGAATGAATGAATGAATATTATAAATCATTTTTGTTCAATATAAAGTAATAAAACCATTAGAATATGTATACAGTATGTGCTGGTCAGGGAGTAAGGTGCTAGACAAGGCAGAGTTGACTGGTTTTTCTGTGTTAGTGGTGAGAAGAGAGGCTGCCATCTTTTGCTGAATTGCTACACAAGCATCATCTTAATAGTTTTGGCTCTGTTCCACTTCCTATAATGGAAACCAGTTCACCGACCAGATGATGATGAATGACAGTCTCCCAATGAAAAATCCGAGACAAATGAAAGAGTGTTTTCTCTTCACGGATGTTCTTCAGGACAGAAAACTGGTGGCATAAAGAACAAAAACATTACGGTTATGCAGTAAAATTAATATTAAAATAAAGACACACCAGTTATGTCAGGCCGTTTGATAACGCCATGATAGATTTAACATGTTTTTCCCTGCAAATATACTCCTGTGATTTAAAAACTTTTTACTA
Source organism: Telmatherina bonti (assembly GCF_933228915.1). Lineage (NCBI taxonomy): Eukaryota > Metazoa > Chordata > Actinopteri > Atheriniformes > Telmatherinidae > Telmatherina > Telmatherina bonti. Next base: position 30,622,523 of record NC_136612.1, on the reverse strand, counting down.
TTTTCCACATTTTTAGTGAATCAAGCAACATTATACCTTTTTATAAGATAATAGCCAATCATTGCATGACTCAATGATGGACTCACTTGCATGACTCCATCATTTAAATAATGATTAAATGAAATAAAATAAAAAATAGAAGTTAATGAGACCATGAAAATAAAATCTCTTTATGAAGTTAAATATCCTGTTGGAAAAAATAATGGAAATTGCAAAGTAAATATGAGATCATTAGTCAGAGAATGGGGGGGCTGTTGTTAGAGCAGGTGGACCAGGTGTAACCAGATGTGATGCCAAGGAACACATTGTGTGTTTCTGCTGTCTGTCGAGACTCTATAAGACCCACCAGGCCTGGTAGGATCACCAACATACGTTTAGGATAATCTTTATGTTGAATACTGTGGGAGGTCTCCTTGTATGAGAGCGATTTTTAATGCAAAGTTTATGTCTTAACCTCGAGCACGACAGCGTTCAATGCAAACGTCTGCCTAGAGAACCACATATTATGGTTAAATCTTGAAAGGAGCCACTTGTTTTTATGCCACCTTAGGAAAACTGTAGTCACATATGAGGACCACCACATCGTCTTCCCAGGTGGTACAAAGCATAAAACAATAACAGAACCCCCGTCTGACTCACGACTCCTTCACCCATGACTAACCTCTAAACATTTATCTGTCTGCATCTGTCTCTTCTATAAGGAGTGTGTCAGTTTCTCAAAAGAACATGTCAAAGCTTTGAGAAGAAGAGCGGGTAGTTGTCAGAAGTGAGAAAGAGGTGGAGGTGCAGACGGTGTTGGCTCATTTATCTGGAGAGGCGTAATATAACATCAGTTTGTGGAGACACATCTGGATGGCACTTTCACTGTGGGCTTTTATAAAACACTATGGGCCCCTGTATACTGTACATACAAACAAATGACAAACCGTGTGTGTCTGAGTCTTCTTTTTGTGTTATTTAAAGAGAAAAGACGGGTTGTGACATGAATGTATATGCAGTGTTCTCGATGAGTTTTGGTTCATTTCTCCTATTGGAACAATACTCTATCTATCTATCTATCTATCTATCTATCTATCTATCTATCTATCTATCTATCTATCTATCTATCTATATATCTATTATCTATCTATCTATCTATCTATCTATCTATCTATCTATTATCTATCTATCTATCTATCTATCTATCTATCTATCTATCTGTCTGTCTGTCTGTCTGTCTGTCTGTCTGTCTATCAAAATAATAAATGGAAATGATAGTGAATACTAATGATACAGTGTTCCAATTTATTCTCCACAACAACTTCCAAACATTAAATAGGTTCAGGGAACTAAAAATGTGCACCTGATGTATTTTTTTGCATTACCCAGGGGATGTTTTTTTTCATTAATAAGAACAGTTTCACAGATCCAGTTTGTTTATGTCACTTTAACGACTCTCCTATCCAATGAACATATAAATCCATGGATGGTTTCTGCTCGGGTCTGATTTGTTATATTTCCTTTGTAATTTATATTCTTTATAACAGCTATATATGTAAATATTTACTTCAAGCTTTACTGACTTATAAAAACGTTGTTTGTGTGGCACCTTTCACAGATTAATTGTTCTTTACAGAGAAAGCAGATCAATAAAATTCACAACCAGTAAAAGATGCCTCGTGTTACCACCAATACATGTACTAAATCACCAGCCAGACTTTTTCCTCTGTTGTGCCACGATGGTGGAATGATCTCCCAAACTCTGAAATGATTAAAGTTTCAGTCTTTTGAGGATTTAGCTGAAGACAATTTTCCGTCAGCCACATCTTTACACTTGACAGACAATCCATTAACTCTGAAAGTGTATGCAACTCTGATTCCTTGAATGAAAAGTACAATTGGATATCATCAGCATAAAGATGATAGGACACATTTTTTAAAAAGGCTGATGATTTTCTTCAGAGGGGTGATGTACAACAGAAACAAAATTGGGCCTAAAACCGACCCCTGAGGAACACCATACAGCAAAGGAGTAGCTTCAGACATAAAGTTATTCAAACACACAGAGAATGTCCTATCAGTCAAATAGGAGGACAGCCACTTAAGGACAGTTCCAGAGATGCCAAACTCTTTGTTCAGTCTCTGAAGCAACAAGATGTGATCTACAGTATCGAATGCTGCAGACAAATCTAAAAGAATCAAAATAGAATATTCACCAGAGTCTGCAGCCATTCGGATGTCACTGGACACTTTAAGTAGGGCAGTCTCAGTAGAGTGCATCTTACGAAAGCCAGATTGAAATTTGTCCAACATGTCATTGGTGTATAGAAAAGTGGTCAGCTGCTCAGCCACCACCTTCTCCACAACTTTTGAAAGGAAGGGTAATTTAGATATGGGCCTAAAATTACCAGGCTCTGCAGGGTCCAAGTTGTGCTCTTTTAAAATGGGACTTATCACTGCCTGTTTAAAAAAGTTTGGAACAGACCCAGTGGAAAGTGAAATATTGATCAGTTCAACAACATGTGGGGCAATAAGGTCAGTTACCTTATAAAACAAAGATGTTGGAATGACATCAAAAGGACAAGAAGAAGGTTTCATTTTCCCCAGCAATGCCAAAATGTCTACATGTGTAGAATAGAATAGAATAGAACCAACTAAAATAAACAGAATAAAACACAAAGTATAAAATGTAAAATCAGTCATAAGATCCTTTTTTAACTACAGGCTTGTTGGGATAAAAATGTCTTCACGTGCTTTTTAAAAACAAATATCTTGATCTTATTATATTTTTATCATTGATGAGAGAAATAAACATTTCAGTCCTCCTTCACGTCTGGTGAGTTCAGAATAAAAATCTTTGAATCTTGATTCCTGAATATTTCAATTTGAGGATCACAGAATTACCTCCTAAAGTTGCTGACAGGAAGTTGTACTGCACTCCACCCTCCCAGATGTTCCAATAAGAAATGCCCCAGGTCCCCAGTATGGTTGAGGTCATGAGATGATGGTGGACACATCATGAGTTGTTCTCTCTCCACAGCAGCAACACATTCTCAGATAGTGTTGTCTTTACTGCAGAAGACCATGTTCTTGACTTTATTCCATGGCTGGAAATGATCAGTTAGAAATTTTAAGTATTTTGCAGAGGTCGTTTTGACACCTTCAGGCATCCAAAAGGCTCCGTCCATCCCACTCCCCATTATTCTACCCAAAAACATCACTCCACCACCACCTTGTTGACGCCACAGCCTTGTTGGGACATGGTACCTATCCTCCAACCATCCAGAACTTCATCTATCAGAAACAATCCAGTGTAGCTTAGCATTCATCAGGGAATAAATCTGTTTGAAAATGAGTCTTTGTGTATTTCTGAGAACACAGCAAACATTGCGAGCATTGTTTAAGAATGGCTGAAATAAAACTTTACCCACAGCTGCAGCCTCTGGAGTACATGGCCCTACCTGCAGAATAATCTGGAACACGGAGCACAAAAGCTTGGCTGTTGGCAGAAGTTGGAGGGATTGACGCAGCATTACGTTTTATACTCATGAGACAAGCTTAAAGCACTTTTGGATTTACAATAGATGAAGGTTTTAGACATTGGGAAATGTGCAGAATCAGCTTACAGTTCTCTTCTGGAAAACTTAACATTACCAGTGCATGCTAACCGCTTAATCAGATGAAGGGTCGCGGGGAAGCTGGAGCCTATCCCAGCAGTCATTGGGCAAAAGGCAGGGTACACCCTGGACAGCTCGCCAGTCCATCACAGGGCTAGTTGTTGAGTAAAACAAGCTAAACTCCTTTTCATATCTATCATATTTCATACATACAGTTTCCAAGACTTTTTTCATTTCTTTAACAAACATTGCAATTTGATACTTGTCATCTTCCCCTTTTGCACTACAATCATTTTGAAGAAATCCCAAGTTAATAAATACAAAAATCAATTTTTAATTTATTTTTTCTTTTTGTTACATATTGTTCAAATGTTTAAAAAAGATTCATAACAAAAGATTTGAATTATCTCCACATTTTTCTTGAGTGGGGTTTTAAATGAAGCAGATCAATAAATCAGTTTGGCCTCTGAAGTAATAAAAATCAGCGTACCGCTTCTCCTCTGTGAGAGTCCAGTTGTAACTCCTCCAGCTTATAAAATACTCAGACTAATTCAAATAAAGCGATTCCATTTGCCTAATGATTGTAAAGCAGCTGATTTTCTGGACTTCAACAGTTTCATGGTAAATAAACACAAACAGCAGTTAAATGATATGATTTACTCATTGTAAACTCCAGCAGCAGTAAGTTTCATTCACTCAGCCAGGGGAATGGAACAGAAGTGTTTTTTCAGAGGTTTTATCGTCTTTTTCTTCCAGCTTGTGAAAGACTATGGTCCAGCTGCAGGAGGCTTAATATTAGTGTTGAGCTCCATGTAGCATACAGACAAAGAGAAAGACACGAAGACCTGCAGAGCAATGCTGCTGGCACTGCTTTTTTTTAGGAAGGTATCAACTGGAAGTTGCACAACTGAATGTGTTGAGAGTGGAAATCTGCTGACATTAATTCACCCTCCCAGACAGAATAGTTCATTTAGGGTTTTAAGGTATTATATAGTTACATTTTATTTAATTCGGGATGTTTTTTTAAAAAAATATCATCCAGATGAATATTTATTGGATATTTTGTCTGAGATAGCCATTGATATGACAAAGGAGAGGTTACTGTGTGAGTCAAAAATTGGAGTTTCCACTGGTTATTTTTGCAGCCAAATGTCAGTGGTACTCATCATTTCCACTTACTATGAGTTAAAAATCAAAATATACCTCAAACAAGTCACATAGTGTTAAAGTAGGGAGTACATTTCAGCGTCAGACAGTTAATAAACATCCACAGGATGATAATGTAGGTCCTTCACTTACTCTGTCTGCACGGTACCTGCCTGTGTGATGGACGGTGTTACATTAAATCACCTGCTGGAGTAATGAATGGTTCAAGTGTCTGCAGCCAGTTACTCTGCAGGCCTGTTGTGACCACAATCAGCTTCTTAGAGAGGTGTTTACTCCTTCCCACTGTCATTTGCCTTGAAATATCAGCTCATATTGATTCTACTCTGATGAACTTCTTTTGGCGGCAGATTTTGGTGCTGAAAGTATTAAAGAATGAAGCTTTATTTTAGGATTTTTGTTTTGATTTGCTCAGGTTTGCAGTTTTTATATGTTCAAGTATTCATTTAGAGCTTATTTCATCCCATGAAAACAATCAATGTAAAGTAATGATTTAAGTTTGTATATCTATTTATGGCTTGTATGGTTTTGATCGTAATTTATCAGCTTGTATGTATTCTCTGTCTACCTCAAACGTCTTGAGTTTGCATAACAGACATCAGAGAAGTGGTTGCCATGACGTTGTAGACTCAGTAAAGACGTAAGATGTGAGCCACTCTTGAAGTGCCTACAAATAAAGACGGCTTTTGCTTTATAGGGGAGAAAACAGGTCTGGGCTTCTCAGACTGGCCGAGACTGCTGTCGCCTCAGTCCAACATCACACACACTTACTGCATTGCACACAATCAACAGTTGTGTTTCTTTTTCTGGCATCAAAAATGTACAGACTGTGCAGGTGTGAAGGTTAAAAGTGCCTCAATTCAGTCTGCAAGTTATTTACTGAAATTAGGAGATGATTTTATTGCATCATTCCAAAGAGATAAGATATGTTCGCTCACACTCATTGCATCTTTTTACATGACTGTCTGTCTCTCGTGTGCACTTTGCAGTGTTGCATCTGCAGTGCCTTCATCTTCTGCTGGGTGTGTATAACCGTCACTCCCACTAGTGAAAGTGAAAAACACATTTTATGCACGGTTGTCAACCATCTTTCAATAAAAAAGTACTCAAGACATAACAACTCTGACATAGTTATGCTGTAGCAGGGTTTTATCTGTAATAATGTCTGTAATAAAAGGGGAATTTGTCCAGTAGCTGTTCATCCAGGATCAAAGTATTGAACCAATAAAAGGAGTTTCCATCCCTGAAGTCAAACTTTGCTGCAGAATCAAGAGGCTTAGGAAACATGTATCCTATACAGCTATTCAATAACTCATTTAGAAGTTATTGAGTTTTCCTGAGATCCAGCAGCACATGCAAACATCTCTGTACCTGCAAGTACTGAAAGGGTGTTCGCTTCTCTGCCCACAAAAACACAGGAGCTAGACGTTTAGACAGGCTGCTTGCATGACTGACTGACATCACTGCTGGCTCGCTGTGCTGTCTGCACTGCTGCTTGAAGCTGTCCAGACAGAGACGACAAAGCCCAGTGTGAAAACTGACACTCAAGAGGGGCAGAATACAGAGAAGAATTCAAGTCACACAAGTGCATTTTTGTCAGGATAAAAATCATGAAAACAGTGAGAAAATTTGTTTTATGCCCTTTGAAGTTATAAAAGAAAACTTTGCACTCAGCTATGAGCTGACAAATCTGCCAAAATCCAGACACATGCCATCACGTTTCTTTTAAGTACCAAACACTGTGACTTCAGCAGGACAAGGAGCCTGTGTGGAGGTGAGTTTGGATGGCGAAGTGAGCAAAGAAAGAGTCCTCTCGGAAAGTTTCAGATGCACTCAAAGCAACATTACCCCATCTGGTGGACAGTTCTTCATCTTCGATTCAGCGCAGAGCTTCCTGCCCTACTGACTGCCGTACAACCCCAAGACAGAATATTTACACACAACATTGTCCTTGTGTTGCTTCCTGTAAAACCTGAAAGATCCCTCTAACAAGTGAAATTTAATGCATCCACAGTCGTTAAACTGTGCCAAGCTGGTACTAAGGAGCCCAAAGTGGGTAAAGAACATGTCCCTCACACACCACAAGCAGCCTGCTCCACTGATACAAGCTAGGATGGATCCATGCTTTCATGTAGTTTCCACCCAATGTTGATCCTACTGTGTGAATGTGGGGATGCAATGGAGACTATTCAGATCAGACAACGCTTTCCTCATCTCCTGTCCAGTTTTGGTGAGTCTGGGTGAAATGTAGCCTCAGTTTCCTGTTCTTAGCTGACAGGAGTGGCATTCAGTGTGGTCTGCTGCTGCTCTTGTAGACCATCTGCTTCAAGGTTGGACATGCTGCATATTCAGCTCAGCTTTACTTGTATAGCGCCACTTCACAACAATGTCATCTAAGGGCACTTTACAGACACATCAATTCAAACCAATTTATGATAAACAGCATAGATCTGAGAGAAAGCAACAGATTGCATGAAATCTTGACTTTGATCCAATCCCCCATCCTGAGCATGCATGAGGCAACAGTGGAAAGGAAAACTCCCTTACCTTGCATAACTTGGTTAGAAACAAGTGCTTATTTGACTTCCTTTAGTCTTTATACCATCTCCAACCAGTCTGTTTACTTTCCTCTGATATCAACAAGACATTCTTGTGTAAATAACTAAATATTTCATCTTTTTCAGACCATTCTTTTTAAACCCAAGAGATGGTTGTAAATGAGAATCCCAGCGGATCAGTAGTTTCCGTAATGCTCAGACCAACAACAATGCCGCCTTCAAAGTCACTTAAATCCCATTTATTCCTCATTGTGATGCTCAGTTTTAACTTCAGGATGTCATCTTGACCATGTACACATGCAACAAAAATTGGCAAAAGAAATTATTTCTCTGTTTTCAAAAACACAAGGCATCACTGACTAAAATATTCAACTTTGTGACATCGCTGTTCATTTATCTGTGTAAAACTGACTAAGAATGGCATTAATCCATTAAAGTGTCAGTAAATGTAAATTAATGTGAATTTCCCCTCTTTTTCTCTTTTCTTTCCATTCTATTTGTCCTCCACAGCGCCTCCTCCCTCATCGCTGCTGTCACATATCAGCCTGCCTTTGCACTTGCCCAAATATAAACTAAGTTTCTTGGCCCAGTGACAGCTTGTAATGGGGAGGAGTCTGACCCAGTGAGTTCAACTTAGGACAGACTGAAGGACAAGCACGCGGGAAGGAGGATTTGTCGAGAAAACAAGAAGACAAGAAAGAGGACAATAAAGCTTACTGAACATTTTTGGCCCGAAAAAGTAAGTTTTTGCCATATTTTTTGCAGTATTCTCACTGGTACACAGCTAGCACCCTTCTGACCATACTGTAACACAAGTAGGCCCTGCCTCAATCCTCAGGTGTTTAGTTTAGACAGTTTGCTTTTGAGAGGACAGCTGTTCAATCAAATATATGTAAATGACTTTAAAATCAATAGAGTTATCATATGACTTCTATATTTTGTTGTGACCTAATACTGAGCTCATAAAACCCCCTGACATGTAATTACATTAAAACATTAACTTTCCTCATCATATTCATCAGGTCAATGTGTGTGGTCATCGATGAAAGTTGTATATATCAATATCATTCTAATAAAACTTTCTCAATCATAATCCCATGATGCAGATGTCTTTGTCTTCAGCCACCTTGGCAGCTCGTCGGGTGCTTGCTGCAGCGTCACATTCAAGCCATGAGGGAGGAGGTAGGGCGTCTTTACGGACCTTTAGAACCAAATACAACTAAATGATTTAAAACCTTCACGATTAAAGCCCTTGCTTGCAAAAGCACAACTAAAGGACAGAGAGTCGGATTCTCCTGTTAAATATTAACTGCAGAACTGGCAGCCAGCCTGCATGCCCATTCCTCTGGCAAATAATCAGGAACGGAGCATTAAAGAAACAAGAGCCTGTAATTTCCCACTGCTCCTTTGTCTCCTTGTTTTAATCAAGTATTTCTGTTGTTTCTTTTTTGTTTCTAACAGCGAGGACCTGGAAGATACTGACTATCGTTTTGGCCTTTCCTGGAGTTGGTGTCTGCATGGCCAACGTTTACATGAAGATGCAGGCGCACTCACACGAACAGCCAGAGTTTGTGCCGTATTCCCATCTGCGTATCCGTACCAAGGTGAGTCTGGAGGGAACTTACTTAAAGCTGATCTAAAACAAGTAGTAATTATTTTCTGGACAAGATATGATGTAACATTGCTACGACTCCTTCCAGAAATTCCCCTGGGGTGATGGAAACCATACTCTGTTCCACAACTCTCACACCAATGCCTTACCTGATGGCTTCGAGAGCTCTGATCACTGAGAGGATCGTTTGTCTCGGCTTTGACCTGCTGCCTGCCTTAAACTCCAATCATCAGTGTACTTCCTCAGCAAAGTACCACCAATAAAGAGCTGTATTTACATTAAAAGCCACTTCTTTTTTTTTCTTTTTTTTTTGTTAGAGAATCACTTCATTTTATCAAGACTCAAAATGTCTGTGTGCATCCATTTGGTGTTGAGATGAAAACTTTAACACATAAATATCCATATGTTCCTTTCCTGGCATTCTACTGAGGTTGGCAAAGATAAAAGTTAAAATCGACCATATGTGGGCTTTGAAATATTAAGAAAGAAAGGTGAAAAAAAAAGCCTGATTCAGCTGGAAAAATAATGCATAACATGTTGGCACAAGTTTGACACATATCAGATGGTCAATTGTTTATATGAGCATTATCAATTAAACAAGATGTGGTTTTGTAAACCAACCACAGCCTCCCTACCTGGGGTACCTGGGCCACAAACAGGGTCCCCAAAAGTGCATAGGAGGTCCCTGAGGTCTTAACTATTACGAGTCAGAGTGATTTAAATTAGGGCCATGTACACACACAGCCTAGCTGAGGTGTACTTGCTTAAGTGTTTTGACATTTGGGTGTTTCATTCACATGGAACCAGTGTTTTAGGAGAATAAAAATACTAGATTAGAATTTTTCATTAATGAGAAAAGTGCTGAAGATTTTTACTCATTTTAGGAGAGAAAAAGTAAGGTTATATGTTGATAATTACCTTAACTTTGGTTTTTAAAGGTAAATCTGGAGAAAGGAAATTTTCCAGAAGCAGCACAAATAAAGCTCACACTTTATTTTTGCTACTTAAAATACAGATTAAATAAAGATAATCACTTTCCAGTACCGCATTCTGGTTAACAATAATTTAACCATTAGTAGGTACTGGTAACAATTTTTAAAAAAGCCTCTAAAATGAATTAAAATGTGATGCTGACAGGAATTCTACAAAAAGTTCAGTGTCTATATTTTTTGTTGGCACCTAAAGACTCGGTGGTCGCTGAGGCAAACACTCGGGAATGGGAGAAGTTCAGCAAGGCATCCATTTTTTGATGGCTTCAAGGAAAATGTGGTCAACCATCCAGTGACTCGAGGGGGAAGCAGTTCTGTGTACAGTGGGGATGGGGGGCTGCTGACCTCAACTTGGGACATTGTAGGTTAGTGACGGGAATACTTCGAAGACCTCCTCATTACCACCACCATGTCTTTGATAAGGAAGCAGAGCTGGGGGACTTGGGGGTGGGCTCTCCTGTCTCCAGCTGAGGTCGCTGAGGTGTTTAAAAAGCTCCTCAGTAGCAAGGCGGTGGGGGTGAATGAGATCTGTCCAGAGATTCTTAAGGCTCTGCTTTGGGACGGTCCTGGCTGACACACCTCTGCAGCAGTGCGAGGACATCAGGAAATGTGGCTCTGGATTGGGCAGACTGGAATGAAGGTCCCCTCATCAAGAAGGGGAACCGGAAGGCATGCTCAAACTACAGGAGGATCACACTCCTCAGCCTCGCTGATAAGAGGAAGGTCCATTGGATAGTAGGAGCAGCGTTTTTTTCGTCCTTGTCGTTAAAATAGTGGACCAGCTCGATACCCTCTTCAGAGTCCTGGGGGGGCATGGGAGTTTGCCCAACTAGTCTACATGTGTTTTGTGGACTTGAAGATGGCATTAGATGGAGTATGGGATACCGGACCCCTTCATATGAGCCACTCAGCCCCCGTATGACCAGTGTTAGAGCTTGGTCCACAAGTATATCAGATTCATTTCTAGTGAGGGTTGGACACCACCAAGGCTACACTTCATTACCAATTCTCTTCATAACTTTTATGGACAGAATTTCTAGGCGCAGCCAAGTTGTTGAGGGGATCCAGTATGTTGGCTTCAGAGAATATTCAGCTGTCCCCCCCCCCCAATTCATTTGATTACAGCATGTTAGCTTGTACACTTACGTGGTTGAAATTCTTACTCAAGGGTTTCAAACCCCAGTCCTCGATGACTTGTATCCAGCAGGTATTTTTTTCTTGCACCAACACAGCTGATTCAAATTAAATGGATCCAACAGCTTCTTGTCAACCTATTTATGAATTTTGGTCAGATGTGTTGGAGCATGGAGACAAAAGAAACCTGCAGGATACCAGCCCTCGAGGACGGGAGTTTGACACCTGTCTCTCAGATCAAGGGTGGGAACCTTGCCCTCTTGTCCTGAAATTTTTTTTATGTATCCCTGTTCCAATACACCACATTCAAATGAATAAATCACTGTGCAATTCTTGATCAGCTATTGGATCCATTTGATTTGAATCAGGTATGATGGACCAGGGACACATGGATATTCTGCAGGATTCTGGCCCTTGAGAACCAGGGTTCCCAATCCCCATGTTAAATGGAGCTTGATCAAACCTTTTTTCGTTTAAACACACACACACAACACGAAACAAAACATACCCTGAAAGCAAAGGGATGTTCCAACATTATATTTAGTGAAATAAATTTCTGACAGACAGCTGAAACTTCTATAATGTGTTCTGTTCCATATCATTTGTTATGTACAAAATAAACAAACCTACCCTGATAAATCCAGCAACATGACATTTATCTAAAGTAGTTATTCAATCAAACGTTTTCCAAATAAAAAGCAAAATTAAAATGACAGTATCAATGCCATTAGAAAATAATCAAATAAGACAAAAATATAACACAAGTATGCCATGAAGGGACAGGCTTAAATTACATCAAAACTCAAAACATAAGCGTCAAGATTCTCGGAAAAACAAATCATCGCTTTAGCCCGGAAGAAATTCATCCATGTTTTTCACGCAATCATGCTGTTTTTGGAAAAATAAAACAATGGCAACTCCAGACGTTCAATAACTTGGCTTTAACTTGCACTGGCCTCCTTTGAAATTAATCCACCAGTCACTCCAGTCTATATGTGCTCCCTCTGCTCAGCTCAGAGCTGTTGAGGCCAGCCATACCAGGTCCTGTTTGAGAGTTTCTACACAGTCCGCCTCTCTGGCTAGTCTGCGAAGGCAATCCCCAGCAACGGAAGAGGACAAAAATGGCTGAGGACAGTCCTGACAGCCCAGCAGCAAGGTCAGGCAGGCCCGACCCAGTCCAGGATAGCTATACCGTTGAGAAAACCAGTACAACTGGGGCAGTAAAGCAGCCAGGGCCTCAACTGCAACAACAGTTTCTGAAGTAGAACCGGTACCCTGAGCTGCTGGTTTCACAACTTGTGTTTCACCTTTAACCAAGTCTTTTGGTCCTAATGACAACTCTTCTGGCTCAAGTGATTTGTCCATTGAAGCACACACTGATTTAGAAATAGAAGTGACTCTTTTGATTGTGTTTTGGTCTAATGCTTCACTCAGTCCTGTGTTCATTTTCTGTATCGTTTCAACAACAGAAGTTATCTTCGTCTCCATTTCTTGTAGTGAACTGTTCAGCTTCTTTGTCAGTCCAGTCAGCTCCAGCTCAGATGTTTGAAGAACCAGGCTCTCCTTAGCAGACTTTGGGAAATCTTGGTCCATTTTAAGTACAGTCTTTTCAGCGTTGTCCTCTGTTGGAGCTGACGCACGCTCACTAGAAGCCTTTGTGCAGCAGGACAGGAGACGAGACACACAGAGATCCTCCAACTCAGTCTGTAGCTCACTGACCAAAAACCTGCATGCTCCAATCATCGTCTCACCTAAGGGGGTTTTTTGGAAAACCATTTCGTCTGCTGAGAGGTCCTCTGCTTCGTTTTGGCAGACCCCCAACACATCAAAGGTTGTTGTGTCCAAAACCTGACAGCGCCCTATCCTCCCTCCCTCCTTGTCCTTCATTGTTTCAGCATATTTGCTGAGGCGACATCCATGCAGGTAATGCAGCACCGGCAGTAACATACCTGCACTAACATCTTTGATACGAATGGCTTCTTCTGCATTGCCCTGAGCTTCTCCAAACCCACCCCTTAACAGAGCCCTGAAGTAATCAGACCCTACACTATCTATGCCCTCCACTCCAGCCACAGCCTCCCTATTGGCTGGGACTCTGGTTCCATCATCCAGCAGTAAGATCAGGTCAAAGTTAGAGCTGTCATAAGGACATGTGTCAGCAAGACGGGGCTTTTTCAAGGGAGGGGGTGAATCTTTGTCAATATTACAGACTGATGGTGTTGGGAACGGATTTGTTTTTCTTCTGGTAAAGTCAGTTTTAACTGTGCCCATCAGAGCAGACAGGCATCCAGTCAAGAGAGGAAAGTACAGCGAATGAAGCTGTGAAGTTAGACCTGAATGTGGTGAATTAAAGAGGTCAGACAGCAACTGTTCACACTCTGTAGGGTGGTCGTCATCCACCTCATCGTCAGTGTCACAGCCAAGTCGCTGCAAAGCCAAAAGCAGCCCGCCACTATCCAGAAGAAGTTTCTTCAACAGGGGTTTGTTACTGTTGGAAGAGGAAAATAAATACAAGTCATCAAAGCAGATCAGAGACTGCAAGGATAACAAGAGAAAGCAACAATCACTAATTAAGTTCCAAGTTCCAACATAAAGCATATTCAGAAATATATTTAATATTCACCTGCTGATGAAGGGCAGAGAAAGTGCACAGTTCATCTTGTCCGACTCTGAGCCTGACAACATCACATGTGCAAGAACACCAGAACCAAATCCAGACTCGCACTGGACACGCAGATTGTTCAGAAGAGCAGTACCTACAAAGTTAGCACACTGTCATAAACTCATTCTGAATTCACTAAAAATTTGTTGAAAGTACAAAGATCAGGTACAGTTAATGAATTAATCATTGATAAATAATAATGGCATGAGATTAATAATCCCCACTTTTTGTCACTAAAAACAGTTAAATAATGCTTCTCTGTGTTTATCTTACCCAGCTGTTTAACTTTGCCTTTCACTCTGTCAGTCCGCTTTTCGCCTCTCTCCCATCCCCCTCCTCTCTGGCAGAGATGGTGGCGAATCAGCGCTACAGACCCGGTTCTGACCAGCGCTTGCAAACAATATGGGTTGCAGCTCAGCCTGCAAAGCATACGGAAACACCTGCTGCTGGGGTCGTGGTGCTGAGTGAGGTAGTACAGCAGGCCGGACATGACGCCTGAGCTGACCAGAGCGGCACTTGGGTCGCTGGCGTGGGAGAAACGTGACAGCAGTAGCAGGATGGGGGACTCGGGCGTCCAGGGCTCTGGGTGATATGGGTGATGGTAAGCAGTTGATCGAGGTATGGAAGGAGGGGTGTCAAGAGTGACTTTAGTAAGGGAAGCTGTTGAAGGAGCTCTTCTCCTTTTCTGTGAGGTTGACAACTTTGATGGAGAGAGAGGTGTTTGGGTAGTTTTAGTTGGAGAGGAAAGGGTCTGAGCTGTGAGTGAACTGGAGGATGATGAAGATGAAGAGGACACAGGGGAATGCTGAGCAGCTTTTTTAGGAGTTACAAAGCCAGCAGAGTTTTTCACAGAGGAACTGGAATATGGGTTTGGGGAGGAAGTTTGAGGGGATGATGATGATGATGGAACCTGAAGACTCCCCCATTCCCCATCAACAGTGGAAGCGTCCAGCAAGTCTCCTTCAGAAGATATCAATCCTTCAGACAACAACCAGGACCTGGAGAGAGCATGAGAGATGTGCATAAATGCTGTCATTTACTGGGAAAATGAGCTCTGAAATAAAGCTGCACATTTTATTCTTCATACCTGAGACTTAGAAAGCTCGATGAACATAGACCTTGTTCCCTACCAGTCTCCTCCCTCTTGTACCCGTCTGGAGAGGGAAAGTCAAAAGAATCCAAACCTGAGGGGGGGAAGAGCTCCATGGAAGACATGCTGGTGGAGAAGCTCACATCCATTTTCTCAGCTATCTGCTCCTCCTCTCTGGTGAGCTTCACTAACTGTGCAACAAGAAGAGGGACCAGCCCAAACTCTTGCAACTGCTCCATGGCAGATTCATCAAAAACAAAGTCAACACAGGCCAGAATAGCGAGCCTGGAAAGTGGGTGACTCCGATGAGCCGACAGGAAGCCCGTTAGCACCTCCAACCCGCCACTGTCTTTGACCTTGGCTCGATTGACTGCTTCTTTGCAGCACAAGCACAGAGCCTTAAGGAAGAGTCCTGACTTCAGCGGGTCCTTTTTAACCTCCTCAACGAATTTCTGAATGACCCCCAGGGATCCCACAAGAGGCCGCAGGCAACCTTGGGAGCACATGTTAGCCAGGGTTTTGAGTGCAAGCTCTTCAAAGGGAGTACCCAAGTCCCCTGTTGCCATGACACCAAGCTGAGCCAGCACCCCAGAACGGGACACCTCCCTGGCACATTCAACACCACAGCCCCGGGTCAGCTCATGGAGGGTCTTTAATGCCGCCCTCCTTAAACCCTGGGGATATTCTGAAGCAATGAGAGGGGCAAGAGCAGATAATGTCCCTTGAGTGAGAAGTGAAAGGCGGTTTGAGGGTGTATCTGAGAGGTAGAGAAGAGCCCGGGCAGCTGACTGAGCACACTCCAGTTTGGGACTGGGGTCTGTAGCTGGAGCAGCTGTGGGAGAGGATGAGGCAGAGGACAAGGACACGCACAGAAGAAGAAGAGGAACGCCACCTGGAAGAAAAACAGAAAAATATATGGTAAAAAAAAAAAAAAAAAAAAAACATGTACGCAGAAAAATAGAGGGTCAGAGATCACATTAAAGCTGCATACATTCAGAAATGGTACTTTTGTCAGGATTTGGCCTCAAAGTGTCTTTACCTCACAGATAATGAATAAATTGGAAAAAAAAAGCTTCGATCATTGATCCTTTGAAATGTTTACATGTTTAATTATGGAAACAGTGTCTATTTGTATATGAATAATTTATTCAGTATTTTAAACCAACAAAGACCGAGGATATGTTGTTTAAATCCAGCAACAGCAACAAACATGAGGGTTGTCCACCGTTTCATATAAAGGAATCACATACATGTGAATCTATGACTGATCTCCTAATGCTCCGCGTGTGTTTCATATTATTAGTCCATGCATGATTACCATTTTAATTATATAAAGAGACACAGCAACATTTCAAAATTACCAGAAGAGTGGATGAGTGCAGAGCTCTCTGGATCCATGGCCAAATTTCCCAAAGCCCGGGCTGCTCGATTCTGGACAGTCTCCATGGCTACATTTTTCTTCATGATGTCAACTGAGAAGATTCAGAAAAATGCGTAAATTTTAAAAGTCACTGGCTGTAATAATACCAAATACTGCAAGGGTAATCCATACTTACCCACAATATTTATTCCATCCAGTTTACGAACCTATAGTGAAAAACATTTTAATGTTAGCTTTTATACAAAGTACTTCCATTCATATAGTCATGATTTCATCCTCCATTATTCATTTCTTCTCACCTCCATGCGTGTCTCCAGCTCAGTACAGCAGTTGGCCAAGATGCTTAGAGCAAGGTCCAGAGTTTTTCTTGAGCACTCGGGGTCTTTGAGAAGATCCAACAAGGGTCGGAGACCACCTTGACCTCTGAATCTGGCAATGCCAACCTTGCCACCCTTAATGTGCTGTGTGCGTATAGCAACAAGAGCTCGCCACTGATAGACTCTAGATCTCTTGTCCATTTCTCTGAGACGACCAGAGTCTGCATGGTTTTCAGTACTTGATCCAGGCTTGTGGAGATGAGCCAAGCACCAGGTCAAAGATGACTCTGGTACTGACGGCTGCCCTCTCGCGTGCTTCCAGTCACCCTGCACAGGTGATGCAGCCATGTCTCCTCACACTGGCAGGTTACTGTTCCACTTATTTTTGCTTTCCTCTGCTTAGACAGTCATTGAAAACATCGTTCATCACTGGGCACGTCCAGTGAGACACTAACAAGTAAATTAGCATAGCTCTTAAAACAAATTTTAACTAGTCACAGAGCAGGAGACAGTCTGTAGTTTAAACGAAAACAATGCATTTCTCATACAGTTTTTCTTCAAAACAATAAGTTCAGAAACTACAGATACCGGCACAGAAACTGGAAGTTGTACCACCTGACACCGCACTGCCTGATGGGAAATGAAGTTCACAACTTCGGTCCACTCCCTAAAAAAACAGGCCTACATCGTGAGAAGGCCGACCACGCGTTATTCTGCGTAATGGACGTGTATTTTCTTAATTTAACACATCTTTGTACATCTAATGACCAATTAAAGCAATGTTTTGTCACCACTGACAGAATAAATTTTGTGAAACAAAATGCAATCGCCTGTGTTAGCCGCTAACGCCATCTTTAGCCAAACAACAAAACGGGGCGGACGTGGGACGGCGCAAGGAATGAGGAGGTGGATCGCTTACATACATTATGGGACTTGTAGTTCAAATACTGTTGCCTTGTGGCGCTAATTATAAAGCTTGTGCTTTCTGAGAACTTCATTACCCATGAACACTCTGTAAAGAAGCTTGCGTCAAGTCCGTCAGAGCGTTTAGGGATTGTAGTTCGTTTTAAGGTTCACGATCCTTAAATGTCTGTTATCGTCTTTCGCAGAGGACTACATTTCCCAAACTGTTGAGTACCGTTGTAAAATTCATCGTTTTTTTTCAACGCAGGAAAACACATTGGTGGATCTAGATGTTGTTTAATTCCGCGGTGTATACATACCGCTTGTAAATTAAAAACTTTGGTTTTTACTGTTTGGGATTTAATAGAATGGAAGTCATTGAGACAATGGTGATAACGAATCCTGAAGTGGAGGGAAAGGAAACGATCGTGTCTAGTATGGACAACGATAAAGCAAAATCTGGCAAGTATTCAGTTTTAAGTTCACGAGTTATATACAGTCATCGCATGAAGCGAGGAGACCCTGATGAGTGGTTCTATACAGTACTCTGATCCACGTTTAATAAATCATTAATATTCATCATGTGATGACTTTTGACTTCAGACATTTAGATAAATTGGCTGCGTTTAATAAAAAAAAAATGGTAAAAAAAAAATTGTGTGGAAAGCAGAGGTTAATTCAAGGTCATAACATTTATGCATCGCCTTTGTTTTTATCTCTAGAATTTATTTGGACCCTGCAAGCTACATGGCACCTAGTCAATACGCGACTGGAAATGGATCAGGCATTTGACCAGCCAGTTTGCAAGAAGAAGAAACTTTGGGAACTCGTAGCAGAGAAAGTAAATGCAAAACTGAAGGAATCTGAGGTCACTGATATCACTGTAAAGGCATATGAGTGTGACCTGAAGTGGAGAAATATGCTGGCCACATACAGAAAGAATGCAGAGAGAGCAAAGCGTCTGGGGGCAGCCAGCGTCCATTGGGAGTTCTTCAAAGCCATGCATGAGGTTTTAGGTAAAAGCAGGGAGGAGATTGAAGCTCAGCGCAGGGCCCAGCTCAGTGGGACAAGAGTTGGAAAGGCTATAGCCAGCAAGAGATTCACCCCTATCCTCCCTACACCCTCTGCAACAGCTACTCCCATCATTAGCAGGCCTCCGCAGGACATCCTGCAGCTATACATGGAGCTCCAGGAGAGGAAGATGAACATGTGGGCTCAACAGAAAGCGCTGGAGGAGAGGAAAATAGAGGCTATCAACAATTTGGCCCAGGCTATCTCCAACCTGGCTCAGAGGAACAGCACACAGACATCAAACGATGGACACTAGCCCAAAGGAGACGTGCTTGTTAACATACTTGAAAGCGTCAGCGATGCTGCACAAGGATAACAGTTTTTTCTGAAACATCCTTGTGGATTGCTACTATTTACTTTTACAGTTTATTTAATAATTCACACCCTGTTGTATCAACAAGCTTATCATAAGAGACTTAATTCATACCTCCAGTATCACCTGTGATATTCTCATCCCAAAGGACAGAGAAATGTGTTTTATAACCACATAAGGCATCCTACTATCACTCAATTAAAGCAGACAATCGTGATTTGTTTTATAGGAGACATAGAAATAACGGAAAATAAATTATAAAATATACAATTGTCAGATGCAAATGATATATTGATTATCATGAAGAAAATGTGTTAGAAATAGCATACATGCTATGTACATGTACATTGCAGTGCCTTTTTCAAATGTTCAAAGATATGTCAGACTTTATATTCATCACCTTCCAGCGGTCACAGGGCACCTATTTATTACCATTTTAAAAGTTATTATCATGTAATCTTCTTCCTTATATCTACTGGGGGTAGAAGTGATGTAAAATGTCATCTTAAGAGAGGTGTGTGTGTGTGTATATATATATATATATATATATATATATATATATCACATGAAAAACTAAAAATCATGACTGTGAAAATAAGAATTAAAGGACAGCAGACGAGCTCAGACAGTTGGGGATCTGTTGATATAAACTTTTATTGTTCACAAATGTGCCATCAGACAACATTGAACAGCAAATCTGCAATGGTGTCACGTCTGCGTACACCCTCCTCATCTTCCTGCCTCTCTCCTTCTTGAGATAAACCTTCTTCTTTCTCAATCTCTCCTTGAACTACTTGTCCCATGTTCAGAAACACATTATGCAACACACAAGCGGTCAGCACAACAGCTTTAGCTCGATCATAGTTTCCAATATCCAGATACTTGAGTCTTTGAAATCGGGCTTTCAGGTTCGCAACGGCCTGATCCAGGATCTGAAAATGCTGATCCAATGTTTTGTTAAAGAGTTCCTCTTTCGGTCCATAGCTTCCTGTGTATGGGGTCAAAATCTGTGCAGTTAGTGGGTAATTTCCTCTGGCTAAGAGGCAGGAGTTTGTGGGCATCAGTTCAGGCTGCCGTTGAAGTCTTTCCCTCAAAGCCTTGCCTCCTTCCAAATCTGATCCTTTACTGATTCTGCAGTGTAGGAACTGGCCGCTACGACTGCAAACCAGCTCAAGATTTAACCAAGAGTCAGGATTGTCCTCCCTCTTCATCCTTTTCACCTCAGGTTCTGCAGAGTCCATGTCAGTTTTCCCTACGGGCAGACGTATGGGGATTCGTGTGTGTCCCAGCACTCCCAGGACCTGAGGGACAACTTGCCCCCCTTTTCCAAGCAGACTGGAAAATGGAAAAAGTGTCTCTTCAGCCTCGTTACCTGCAGAATAAAAACATTGATAATGGCTATGTAATATGGCAAACTAATTTCCAACTAATCACAGCATGATAATTAACCCACCGACTGGCCATCTGATGTGCTTCTCCTCTAACATGTTGATGCTCTCACAGAAAGAGGAAAAGATCCTGTGGATGTTTCCTTTCTCCAGCTTAAAACGGCGGGACACTGAACGGTAGCTGACTCGTTCAGAGAGCAGGGTGAGAGACAGCAGCACGGTGTGGGACGCAGATAGCCGTGCCCGTCCGGCCATCCGAGTCCTGCATTTAGAGCTTTGCAGCAGGTTTGAGATGTACTGGGGAAAAAGTTAGGTCAAGAGTTTTGGTCATTCAGTGGATTAAAATTCACAGTGCCTAAGCCATAGTGGGAATTATGTCCCCTATGCTAATATAGGGGACATAAGTTAAAAAGTAATCCTGTATTAAACATTAATATCAACAATCCTCCTATAAACTGTGCAAGAGACCAAACTTCTGGGAGTGACAGATGATAACAAATTATCATGGAGAAAACACATAAATAATATGATTGCAAAGGTGGGTAGGGGTATCTCAATTATAAGAGGACAGGCAACTTTTATGATGCAAAATATCCTCAAAACTATAATTCAATCACTGATTTTATCTCAACTAAATTACTATCCAGTTGTCTGGTCAAATGCAACAAAAGATGTGTTAGACAGACTACAACATGCACAAATAGAGCTGCCCGAACGGTACTGAAGTGTGATTTCAGGACAATTATTATCACAATGCATAAGAAACTTAACTGGTTGTTGGTCAAAGACAGACCCTTATACTCATTGACCGTTGTAATTAGAAATATATCTGTATTAAAACTACCTGTTATTTTATTTATTAATCATACTTTTAGTGCTGGAACTCACAAATATACCATAAGACATGCAAAAGAAGGACGTTTTAGCTTGCCGAAAGCAAAATCAGATGCAATAAAAAGAACTGTTATGTATAGAGGCATGAAAACATGGAATTCACAACCAAAAAACATTAAATTAACCACTGATCTAAAAACAAAACTTTAAAATATTATTAAAAGACTATTTGTCCAAACTACAGGTATCTATATAAATCATAAGTGCTTAGTGAGAAAAGTATCATAAATACAAATGTGGGTGTAATGGAGTAAAATATATAATGTGGATACAGGTGTACTAGAAGATTTGTATTATAATCAAATATATCGGTTAATTTCAATTATAAGTAAGCATATTTTGAGCATGAAAAGGGTGTGTATTATAGTAAACTGTTTATATGATACGATGTATTATGGTAAAGTACTAGATATAACATAAATAGACATGACATGCATGTATTTAGGATGTAAAAATGGATGTAAAGAGATGGATTTCAGTATGTAAATCGCTTGTAATCTATGATTGAACAGAAGTGCTGATGTGCTGTGTAACTTTTACAAGTTTTTGATGTTACAATTGGAAGAATAGCTGTAGCTGTAAACTAAATTAATATAAAACTGTAGGATAAAATATTCTGTAAGAAAGTCGGATAGTGTAATGAATTACCTTGACTGCTGCATTTTCCAGATCAAACTGTGGTTCTTCGCACCTCGTCTCGTCCGGGGAGTTTATTTTTGTTGTGCTTTTTGGTAGGATTTGGGGTCCCGCATTAACTTGACTTTGCAATAACTGTACATAAAATGTAGGAGGGGGTTGCGTCTCGACTTTTGCAACAATTTCTGATTCTAGCATCTCCTCAACCACCTGGTCCAGCCGATGCTCCAGCTCACTCTCTGAAAGGGGTTGCCATTCCCGGTCCACCATGTCCAAAACGGCCTTTCCTGCCGATAAAACATGCTCACTGAAATCCATGAACACTAATGGCTAAACCAGATTAGTTTCTTCCATGTAACAGAGGTCGAAAATTCAACAAGTCGTTCGTAAACATCGCGAACTCAAGCATTAGCTAGCAACATCATGCTAACCTGGTGCTAACATGCTAGCGAGGTTGCTGCCTTCAAATGCTGTCGGAAAATTCCAAGACAATTTGAGGCAACATCGGCAAATACGATCTCTAAACGCTGCTTTTTTTTATTATCAATTTTTATTGTATATACTGAAATAATTGTCCACTTTCTTCCAGTATGGCGGTTTTTTTTTTGTTGTTTTTTTAAAAAAATCAAACATTTCTGTTGATCTGGAGGATTCTTCACACCCTCTCCACAACACAGTGAAGAAACAACAAAGTGTGTTCAGAGAGGCTTCTTCAGGTCTGATGTAAGACTGAAAGACACAAGATCATTCCTGCCAGCAGCCTCTGGAACAAGGCCTCCTCAAATGAATTATCTACTACAATATTGGATTTCCCTTTGGGGATTAATAAAGTATTTTTTTTCTTAATTTCCGTTTACACTGTCATATATGATGGAGTCAAATTGAGTAGAACTACAACTTCAATTTAATAAAACATTTAGAAGAAAAAAAAACTAGTCAAGAGCCACCATCTGTTTCATACAGATGGTACACCTCAGCAATGGTTTAAACCTAGGAAAACAACAGACATGCACTGGCCTGGTAAAAATAAAGTATCTCTATATTTATCAGATAAACTTCAGCGACTAAGTCATAAAAAAACATGACAGTAAACAAATATGAAAAAAACTGTTTTAATGTTAACTCAATTACAAGTGCAACTCTGTTTATGTCCCACTGTTTAACAGCCATACTTTGGAAACTTGTGTCTAATGCAACATTAAACAGTTTTATTCAACACCCCCAGCAAATATCATTGTCCTGTGTCAAGTACAGGATTTCTTTATTTTTTTTGTTTCTTAAAAAAATGTAATTTTCTAAATCATAAGATCCAGTGTTACACTTTTAAATTTGAATGTGCACAAGTGGTCGTCTCTTATGAATCTTCAAATGTGGGGAAGGAAAGGGTACCCATCATGTACACTACAAAAACAATGCCAGCATGAAATAATTTGGTAGTGATGAGAAGTAAAGAGTCACATGTGCATCCCACTGTAAGCAGCTTTAAGTCACATTTTATCATGACATACTGCCCCATTAAAATAGGTTCATGCTCATTTTTAGCAAATGAGGCCACTAATCAAAGTCACCATCTCTAAGATTTCAAGTGCTACAATCCCAACACTAAAACTCAATCAGTCCCCTTTTCTGCGTTCGTTTTTCGGTGTCTGCTTCTGGCAGCTATTTCATGAAAATATTTACTAATCTGCGAAAGTACTGACATTTTTCACCTCAACGCCAGCTCATCCACCAGCAAGTGAATCAATGTTTATTTTAGATTGTTTTTCAAAAGTTCATGAATACTCAAGGTAACTTAGACATCAACAAACTCCTGGTTGTTGTAGTAACACATTTCCAGGTCAAAGACCAAAAAAGGGAAAAAAAAAAAAAAAAGAAAAAGAAAAGAAAAACGTTAATCCTGGTTATAGTTTAATAACGAAAAACACACAAACATAAAAGTCTAAAAATGTCATACATTGTCAATTCTGACATTTAAGCCAGCAAAATAAGGACCACAAGTAAGGCAGCATCAACCCTACTCCAAACAAAGACTAAAATTTATTAAATAAGAGGTACAATTCTTATCTTCAGCCTCATACAATTCTTATCTTGTCTCATAGATGACCTTCAGTGTTGTGACAAGTCCATCAGGTCGATCTGAAGGGTCTTGTGTGAAATTATAAATTTAAAATTGTCTCATCAATTCCAATACAAATTACCCACTTTGAAATTTGCAAAGGGAATCTATGTTTGTAATTTTTAACGCCCAGGTGAAGATCTGCAGTTGACTTTCAAAAACATCAACTAGTGAGGCATCATTTCCCAAAATTCAACTCCTCCCTCACAAGTTGTGTGTGTCCTCCCTCCAATCCCATTGAGTACTTCTCATTTCCCAGTCCCTCCCCTCACTGAACAGTCTGCTCATTGGCTGTACTCCCTGAATCCTGAGGCTTCATGACGTCAGGAAGCTCTGGGGGAGTGGAGAAGGGCTCGATCCTCAGCTGCTCAAATGAATCATCTGGAATAACAGCAAATGAAAAGTAGACATAACACAGATGGAACAGTAAACAGCACAAGTCAGAAAAACCTAAGTCAAAGAGAAACTGATGGAAAGCCTTACCACTGAGACGAAAAGCTAATCCCACTGTGGCTGGGGCCTGAGGTCGGGCTGTTTGATTTGTGAAGCCGCAATTTCCAAGAGTTTGACTGTCATTAAGCAACACATCATCCTGGAAAAGAAAACACAAACAGAGCCAAGTTATGGTCTAATTTCTCCACTTTTTTTCAGTGCACATTATGAACCAACATAAGAGTTTATTTCAGCACATAAATAGCAGTGATGGTGCAATGTCTTTGAATTCACTGAATTTTTTGCAGAATTACCTGGAAGTCAATCAGTGAGAAGGTGAATATATTGGGGAGAGAATAATGACTAAAGCTGCCGTCTCACGCTTTTCTGCTACTCTGCATATCAATATCCACTTAGTTGTCAATAAATTAAATTAAATTGAATTAAATAAAAAAGACATGTGGTGTCAGCATCAAAAGAAAATGTCATCCTTAAAATTAATACTTAAACTCATGGCATGCTTCCTGGAAGTACTAACTTTTCTCCCCTGAGAGGTTCTTGTTAGAACAAACTGCAAAGGGGAACCTTCTTCTGTAACGTACATATATGTACAGCAACTTTGAAAAAAGTCATCTGTTCTGCAGATTGTAAAAAAAAATCAGCTGTTCATAATAGAGACCAACTTTGCTCAAATATGTGACTAAAATAGCAGTAAATCCCGCTTTGAAAAAGTGAAACATGGTACATTAATATTGACTTGATAATGCTTTATCACTTGTCTGTATAAAACACTTGATTTTTTTCTAATACTATTGATTAATCACTTTAATACAAATAGCACAACAGATACTTGGATGACAAGTTCAATTTGTCCAACATCAACAGGTGGACCTCAACAAATGTATGTCAACAAATGTGTCCAAAAAGATTTTGACCTAAAAGATTTTCTATTTAGTTTAGTTTACCTTATAAAGCCTTTGATCTTCAGGGGACCTCTTTAAAATACCTTCGACAATTCGCTTCAGTTCATAAACTGTGGTAGACTCTTTGGCATCTGTGAAGATGGTCGTCTTATGACGTCGGATCATTAAAAACACATCCTGAGCGAGATCAAGTAACAAAACAAACAAAATTATACTGACGACTTGCAAGTTTGATCATATCACTAAAATGAAGTTGCTTTCATAAACATCCTGCAGATAAATCACGACCATAAACACTAGGTAGCGTCAGATTGCTGGGCAACAAGATTCCACGCAATGTCAGTAAAATATTTCTGCTTATTCACTACAAAGAAGTTCCTACCTTAATACAAGAACAAGTAATGTACATAATAGTTCCATCTTATTTAATATATATATATATATATATATATATATATATATATATATATATACACACATACATACATACACATACATATACATACATACATATATATAAAACCGGGAAGGTATGAGCATAGTTGTTAATATGTGAATAAAGCTATAAACCTTGGCATATAATGGTTTAATATGGCATATGTTGACAGAAATTTTGAGGGTATCATGTTCTTTTGCACCAATCATTGCTAATATAAGTTGTTATTATAGCACTGGTTGCTATTTCCCTAAAATCTACAGTAATCTTCACACCTTACTGGACGTTTTAAGATCCCAGTACAGCTGCTGGTTTGTGTCACGACGAGATAACAGTAGTTGCATTGCTAGCCAAAGGTAAGGCTTCAACCAAATATTAATCTTAAAAACACTTTTACAAAACAAACATAAGATATTTGAACCCTATTGAACTCACAAATATCTGAGACACAATGTAGAGCCCATTTAATATTAAAAAATGACCCCTTAAAAACTTTAATCAGGTTGTTTCATATATAATTATGTTAGCCAAACTTAGCTCCCTCTCGGCTAACTAGCTATTCGGTTAAAGACTTAAGTTGGTTTAGATGTGATTTGTCTAAAATTAAGATAAACCCATTGTCATTTGGCTGAACTCCACTCTGCTGTCAACTAGAGTGACCTAAAACATAATGTTTGTTTATAGAGAGCTGGTCTGTTGACGTTAACATAGCGGAAGCTAACTCGTTAGCACACGGTCGCTGAACAAAGACATCAGCTTTTAGATGACGGATTAACTAAAAGTCTTGTTCGGCTGTTGACAGCTGACTTTTAACGCTTAAAAATGTGTTTGGTGACTAACTAACTTCAGCTTTGACTAAGTAAAAGGTGGTTAAGTGTGTGAACTGTGTCGGCTTTCCCCACTCACCATCTCTTGCGGTTGACTGCACAGCAACGCGTCAAACAGCCACACATGTAATTCCCAGGTCGACCAGATGAGGGCGCTGCAGTCACCTGTAATTCCCAAGTCGGCCAGGTGGTGGCGCTGCAGTCACCTCTGCAGCTTTCATAGCTTTTAAACAGTGAAGTTATGGGACGTTCACGGCGCCTTGTGTACATCAGAGAAAGTACAGCAAGACAAGGCTAAGCGGCAAAACACGCAATCGGTAGGGAATAGCACTAATAAAATAAATGTGTAATTACTGTTTTAAACTTTAATACTATATAGTTATAATTTACAATCGTTACGTAGTATTAAAAGTTTATATATTACTTTATGTTGGTACCTTCAAATTATAGATGAAACCTATGAGTATGGAAATAAAGACACCAGATATCCAGGTCTAAATAAGGACTTAGATTTAATTTCATTCTTGTAGTTCTTATCTTCTCACATTACTCCGCCAAATTTCCTTATTTATTTGCATGTTCTGTGTGCAGATTACATGTATGGCAGGGGGGGTCGGGGGGGGTCACAGAGAGTAAGACAACTCTAATGCATATCTATCCATGTGCCTCTGGAGGCCAGGGAATTGTTGCTTGTGTATTTTGTGCAGTTTTTTTTGTCTGATGCCCCTTAAGGCTAAGAGTATATTGCCACATGGGGTCAATTGTACACACCTGTGATAACTATAATTGCTCTGTTTGTTTGTTTCACTATACACACTGAGGAAGGCATTAGCCGATACGCGTTGGTGTATTTTTATGATTCTTGCCCATTTTTAATAAAGGCTTTTTATTCAATCCACTCTGGACCTGGATTTTCTCAATTATTTGGATTCAGTCCTTTCTCCATGCTTATAGATTAAACCTTATTTTGATCTGATTTAGAAACGAGCTACAATTTCATCAGAAAAATGCCACCATAAATTATTTTTAGTTGTTTCTGCTGATCACACAGTAATGCAAACCAATTAATAGAAATATTCAGAAAAACCATTAAATGTCACAGACACAAATTCTCATCCACTACAAGATGAAAGCAGTTATTTGTTATTTGAATTAAATCCATTTTTTTTTATAAAGTTTGGAACTTTTGTAAAACTCAAGAAATCCTTAACAAGGGACAATGAAAATGGAGACGGACAAAAAAAAAATGATTTAATGCAAGACAAAATACAAAAATCTTGCGTTATCAGTCTGACATAGGTCATTTTGATAGTCTAGAAGAACAATCCACACTGCAAACAATGTTAATGACACACTATCATAAAACAACAAAGGAAATAATATTCTACATCAAAATGTCTGCAGATTAAAAACTATCTTTCCTTTTAATGGACAAAAATGCAAAAAAAAAAATGCAGGAACACTGTTTCGAAAAGGCAAAAAATGTCTGAGTTTTACCGTTTTTGTTCACAAATTCTTCATCCTGTGCAAACTACCAGTACTCTTCACTGTACTTGTGATGATTAAGTACCACAGCAGAAAAATATTCTTCTTCCTTGATTTCCGAATGAAGTGAGTCCAGTGTGGCTGCTCATGCAAATGACCTGAACACAACAGAAAGTGAGGCAAGTGGTTCATTACTGGAACTACTTAAATTATTTCCCAGAAACTAAATAATATATTAGTATTAAATAATCAAATATAATTTGTGTGTGTATATATATATATATATATAAAGCATATTCATTTTCAACTTACCAGTTTATCTAACCACAAAAAGACTCTCCTGGATCCTAGAAAAAGTGTACTGTGGAATAGAGAATAAAAACAACATGTCTTTACATGTATAAAGTAAATGGCTGATTAACATCAAATCACCTAAACTTACATTCAGTTCTCTGGGGGATTGAGCAGGCTGTAAACCTTGACAGAAGAGTGATGAAAATGGCCTCTCCATGGTCTTTGAATGCTCTTTGAAACACAAACTGAAAACTTTGGCAGGCAGGTAAACGTCCCAGTCAGCTGCATGCTCTTCTGCAAGATCACTTACCATCCTGTTGGAAAGTCACAGTTAGAGAAGTTACATTGAGATGCCAGCATGATAACAGAGTAATAAAAAACTAAACTAAAAATCACCTGTTCATACTGAAAAGTTACACTGATGTAGCAAAAACAAAAGTCTAAAATCAGAAACACACCAAAACAAAGGTACAAATAACATATTTCTAGATAAATAAGACCACTGTGTAAAGAGACAAATCTGTCACACTATTTAAAACATCTTGGATACAAACCTGTCAATCAGCTGTGGTGTGATCACATCTGCTGTGCCTGTCTGCTGATGGTAAACCACAAGCGCAACGGTAATCTTAAGCAGATCTTTTAGCTCTCGGTTGATCTAGTATTGGAAAACATTCACAGAGTACATCCATGTGAGACATTTGCTCATTAGATAACAATCATTTATACATTTTTCTGAAATAAAACTTGTACTAGAACATTGGAAATAAGTCCTGACTTTTTAGCAGACAAATACTAGAAATTAACGCAGTTTTTTAATCATAGTGGAGCTGTGGCAGCGATAAGAAAGCTCACATTGGGAGGTCATCAATTATAAATCATTGTTTGACTGCAAGGTTGGTCTTATGAGCGTAAAAACTATTGGTGACACTCATGTACATCAGGGTTTAACTGTTGTATTACAAGATCGATCAGCTGATAGGATGTTGGAGTTTATTTGGTTCTAAGGAGAATCACTTCTAAAGAAAAACTGTGATTCCTATGTGGAGTTGAACCTTTGATGCTTTAAGTTCTGTGTAAACGGTGAACCAGAATTCAACTCACTCTATGGACTATGTCATAAGGAAGTCTGGAAAGGATTCTGAATGGGTATCCAAAGTGGGCGATGATGTCTGCGGTGCTTTTCGCCACATGTGAAGGGAGGCACATCTGCATAGGTACAGCCTCCACCCATTTAGAGTAAAAGTCTGTCACTGTCAAAATGTATTTAGATCCATTCAGAGTTTGGGGCAGAGGTCCTCTGACATCTAAAGCAAGCCACTGCCATGGCTCTTTCACCTGCAACAGGAAGATTACAACATGTATGGCTTATTTTAGGAGTAATTCTGTCCAAATTTCAGTTAAATCATTGGGCATACATACCTCTATCACATTTTTAGAGACATCGCAGTCGGCCTGCAAAATAATGCAGAAGAGCATGTGACTACAATACTTTAAATTACACACAATGTGTATCAGACAAAATATAAAATTTCAGTTTTGATAACTTACACTGAGCTCATTATCAGGGGCCCACTGAATACTCTGCTGATGCGTATGACGAAATTCACACAGACAATTCGTGCAAAAATAATAAGCAGAATTAGTCAAAGTTAGACCCGGACAACAGATTCATTTACCCACCGTCACACCTTTAAAATAAAATGAAGCTCAAAATGAACACTTACACCTGTGAGATCAAATCGATGAGTGCTTGCCACCTACCTGAGGCACACAGTAATCTCCATGAAAAAAATGTGGAAATGACTCAATCTTCATCAGCCCTTCATCCATTATGATCCTCCATTTCTCTGTCTTTTTTCTGTCTTTGTCTCTGATCATAAAAAGAGATAAGAAGACAGTGTTTTTAAGATCTTGTAAATGTTTTTTTTTCCAGCTTCCAATTGATACAATTTTATACACAAATTTATAAAATGAACAAACACTGAACTGTTTAACTATTTTTAGACTATATACACAGAACTGAATATCAAAGTTGAGACTGAGCTATTTTTAATGAACTACGAACCACTCTGTTTATTTGAACTAACACAACAAAAAAAGAAAAACGTGAATCTTATTCCTTCAATGATTATTTGATGTCTGTAGGCTTACCTGATTGTAATCAAAGCATTTGCACTTTATTTATCAAATACCTCAATTTACAAAGGAATGGCCATACAATCTATGGCTGACATATTGGAGCTGGTAGCAAATGTATTTGCCGATCACAGAGATCACCAACTGCAGACATCTTTGGCCTGTGTCTTTCAGGTTTTACAAGTTACCCTGTTGATTCTACAGAAATATTTTCTTAAGAGCTTGTCATCACGTTCCGCACAAGACTCTTAATGGCCCACTGATTTTAGTGAGGTGTGTTGCGACAAGGAAGCATCTAAACTTTGCATGTCACTGGCCTAACAAGTCCAGAGTTGATGATATCGGGTCTACAGGCCTTTTTTTTTTCTTTTTTCATTGGTTGTGAATGATTCATGTAAAAACTATGAATGTTCTTCGTCTGTTTCTTACCCTGGAGGCTCTTGCTCATTTTGGTTGGGTTCATTGTTCTGAACCCTGCTGTTTGTGGTGGAATTAGGGCTTGTTGAAGACTCATCTGGTTCTTTCTCTGATGCTTTAGGAGCCGGGGGCTAAACTCATAACATGGAAAAACAACACATCATCTTTAGATCTTGCTCAATTCAGATTTTAATTATTAAAGATGAGGAAACTTTCAACAAGAGGCAACAAACCAAAATCAAGAAACTTTATTTTCAGTACACTATGCCCTCACCTTTTGTCTCTTACGTCTTGTAGTGACAGAAACCTACATTAGAGAAACAAGAGGCATAATTCAGTAAAAAAAAACAAAAAAAACCAGACATTTTAAAGGGGCTCAAGTCAATCTAAAAGCTTCTATCTTTACTATCAAACCACATCAAACTGGGAATGTCTTCATCTAATAAAAAGGCAGATACAAACCTTTCTTTTCTGAGTATTGTCACTAGAAGGAAATATGGTAGGAAATGCATCTTCACGAAGCGTCACACATTTTCCTGTTCTGTTAAGGTATTGCTCTTCAAAATGATTGATGCACAGCACAGAGAAGCGAGTCGGAGTCCAGTCTTTCAACTTCATGTTCATGAGCCATTTCTTAAGTTTTCTGGGATTGTACAGAGGAAACCTGTAATAAGACAAAGTCTTGACCATCCAGTTCTGCAAGAACACCTGGGTGATACTGTTACATCCATAAATATTAAACATGCTTTATAAGGTTTACACTTTAAAGATAAATAAATAAATCATACCCTCATCAATAGATTACATTTTATTTTGCTGCAATAATCATACTTTTCCAACTTAGTCTGAACCCTGAAACATACTATTTAAATTAAGCCGTTTTCATTAAATGTCCTTGTAAAATTGTTGTAAAAATAAAGAGACTAAAATAGACTTTCTTGAGCAGGATAAAGGTGGAAAAGACGGATAACTAAACACGAACAACGAAATAATACGATGAATATAAATACTTAGTTTAACTTCACAAATATGCTAGCTAGCTGCTGATTGTTTCTAGGTAACAATTTACCGATTAAACTGAGTACTTACTTAAAAAACTTTATATCTGGATCACTGGAGTTGTCGCAATTGTAAGCGCAATTATATCTTCCCATTTATTACCAAATTGCGGTTTCTAATATGA
Organism: Telmatherina bonti; assembly: GCF_933228915.1. Classification (NCBI taxonomy): domain Eukaryota; kingdom Metazoa; phylum Chordata; class Actinopteri; order Atheriniformes; family Telmatherinidae; genus Telmatherina; species Telmatherina bonti. The sequence goes on along the minus strand of NC_136612.1, from coordinate 30,590,563 downwards.
AACAATTGTTGTTGCTATTGCTAATGTTGTTGTATACATCGGATCAAGCTAGCGTTAATACATCTACATCCGGTTTGGCTTTTCAAAATTAATTTACCTAAAACGCAAAATGATAAATATTAGTGCAGTAATTTGTTGCAATTCGGCAGCGTGTACAAATAATTGTTACTACTATTGTATTATGCACTTATCAATTGTGGTATCAGTTCTTACCACGTTTAATTAATGACCAAACGCATTGTATTCTCCAGAGTTAACAAACAGGATGTTTTAATTTGACAACCGCCTCCCCTTCTTCGTCGTTTCCACATTTTCACTACCAGCTTATTGCCCTCTGAAAATGACAGATTTGTGCATTGTTACTTATGACATGGTCTTTTCCTATTTTGTGAATAAATTATACAACTAATATCTGGACACTGATTGTTGAGTAATATTTTTTATTTCAAATTGTTTTCAATGATTCATAAAAAAGATCATAATAAAATTATAAAAGAATTACCAACATAACACAGACAAAATATAATTGTTTAATGAAGAGTAAATCATTATATAAACAACAAGCCGATGTAGCTTAGCTACTTTTTGCTTTCCATTCCACTCTCCACTCATCCCAGTCCAGCAAAGTTCGTTTTATGTCCCATCCTGCTGCTTCAACACCTGGAGATTATAAAACCATTATCATACCTCTGTTGGTAAAAATCGAGAAAATAGATGAGATAATGCTAAATTGTTAGTTAAAACTATAAGGTATGAATTCACCTTTAAGAAATGGGTCAAAATTTGCATCCATCAGCTTGTAACTCTCATGCACCATTTTCCAGAGACCTTTTGTTTAACAAAACAGAAACAAACAAAACAACAACAGTAAATGTGCCATGTGCATAACGTAACATGAAAAGGTATTTGATGCAAATGAAAGGAGTCTGAGGGCTTACTTTGCTGCTCTGATGCAGGACACACATGCTCTCTGGAAGTTGGATGACTCAACATGTCACTAAGCCACAAAGCCTGACACACTGCTCTGATTTCATCACACACTGATGCTTCTGGTCCTAAACAAACATACACGCAGCCTACAAGAAAAACAGATAGGTTTAAAATAAAAAATGGGTTTCAAAGAATGTCACATTGTTCTAAAATTACAGCTGATCTGCAGAAAAAGGTGAAATACCATTTCTGATTCCTAAGAGGAAAGGCATGTTGTTTTCCTTCAAAGCCAAACTCAGTTCTTCTGGGCTACAAAATAAGAAGAGTAACATAAAACATTCAAATTATAAAATGTAGATAAGCCAACATGATAAATGCAGTTACCTCTGTACAACATCTTGTAACCTCACTCCAAGTTTGATTGGAGTCATTTTCCCAAACTCTGAAAAATGGGAAATATTTACAAACTAAACATAATAAACAGACTGAACATATTTCTTTTTTATATTACAAGATTAGTTTCTTTGAAAAAAAGCAAAGTAAACCTTCATGTGTGACAACATACCCAAAAAAACTGGCTCTGTCTGGTTGGCCTGTGATGGACTAAAGATTTGTTTGTCCTTTAGGTACCGCAGCAAAACAATCGAAAGTCGGGCCTCATTGAAAGTTTCCATGACAACTGAACGCACAGCCTTGTAGTTGGCAAAAAGATGAAGGATGGTGAAGAGGAAGAAGAGGCTGACAGTCAATCTAAGGGTCAGAACAGAGGAAGAAAACGGAGATACATGAAATTTAAAAAAAAATCAGTGGTTGGAAAATATCCTTGCATGCAAGTATTTGCGTGTTGGTTTTAAAACTTACACTGGATTATCAGTGACGAGGGGAATCAATATCAAACTCACCAGCAGTCCAGCCAAGTTTACCAACGTCTCCTGAACAAACCAAACATGTCATTACTGAGTAGACTTGGAGACTCTGGCCTTAATGGGGTCAATTAGACATGTTAGGACTCAGAGGGGCTCATTTGTACAATTACAGCATGAAAAACAGCTAAACACATCAATATTAGCTATATACTTTGCATCTTTCATAATAACAATCAGAATTTGACCAGCCCTTTTTCTGACATAAACAGATGTGATGCAGACATTCGTAACTAATTATTAGGCAATGCATTTTTTTTCTTGCTCACACTGACTTTCTTCATAATGTTAAGTCTACAATGTAAAGTTACCTGACTGCCATCTTTAGCAGAGATGTCAGCCATGTTGTCCCTACGAGCCTGATGGACAGTGAGAGCAGCTCTTGTCGCCCCACCAGCCACTCCAACGATAGACTAGAGAACACAAGCACAAACACTGCTTTACAGTAATATTCAGCTGATATCTACTTTTTGCCCCGTAATGTTAAAGTGAGTTTCTTGTATTAATTTCATACCAGACGTTTCATGACTCAAAAGCAACTCTTTAAAACAAGGATTCAACACGTCCAGGTCCCGTATCTCCAAGCTTGCAAGGTAACCAATCATAGTACATGTACCTGCAGGTCTATAGGGCAGCAGCTCTGTGTGTGTGTTGTTGTAAGCTGTTCCACTATGGGTCAAGGGCCCTTGTAAGGCACAGTAGTCCCTTTTATGGGCAAAATACCACAGCTGATATAAGGACATTGCTTGTGATCTGTGAGTCATCCTTTCCCCGCTAGGTTCTACCTTATAGATAAGGTGAAGAGCTCAGATATCTAAAGCCGTTCTCATTAATTCGACTAGGGTACCTCCTGGAACATGTCGTTCCAGCTTCTCTTTGGCTTGAGGTGTCTATTTTATATCATTGAATAATGGAATACACTTATTTATACACATCAGAATACTCTAAATGTTCTTGACATAATTGAGCAATTCTAACATTAACTTTCACTTAGTTATCAATACATACTACGCTCCAGATATAGCTGATTCAGTTAACCTTAAAAGTATCACAGCAAGGTTGAGATTGAATTACATCTTTACCTTGAATATCCCTGCAGTGCACACAATTAAAGTGAAGCAAGTAGGAAAGTAAGGGGCCAGGATTTCCATGAACATGGCAATGTCATTAAGAACATCAGCAAAAAGTCTGGTGGGGAAATGAAAGAAAGGGGGATCATGATACAGAACTGTAATTACCGGATAAAGCAATACTTTCATCCTTTGCACATACCTCCATTTTTTGGCCTCAGAGTCCAACTTAGTTCTGGAAAGCAGACACAAAAACTCATCTTTAAAACAGAATATCCTTTACAGAAAGGAAAATGAACTTTCTAAAGCCTTTGTTGTGCTAACAAAGCAAAAATATGAGCCTACCCTTTCTGCCAAGCAAACAGGATTCTTCCCAGCATGCCAGTCCCATCTGCAGATGAAACATTTGTTTGTATGTAACTCAAATACCAATGTTGAAAATACAACCTATGAATGATTAATGTAACTTAAAAGTATTTATTCAGAAGGATCCACCTCTTAATAACCAGGTAACTGTGGCTGCAGCCACAGTTGCTTCTTGGTTTCCGACACCAACTCCTTTGAGAGAGGCTTGAGTGGCCAGAGTCCCTGAGAGAGAGCTGGAAAATGCCTGAGAGACAAAAGGAGCATGAATGGACTTTTCAAAATTATAGACGACAAGGATCTCTGTGGTTTGGGTGTTCCTTATAGTTTCTGCACCTGTAAAGTATCCCAAAACTGGTACTGCAGGTAGTCATCACTGACACTGTCTGGGTAGCCTTGTGGCAGAAAAACACTCTGAAAAACAGCCAATATGAAAAAGTCAGACTAGGAGTGCATGAGCTATCAGTGCATCTGCAAGAATCTTAAATAACCCCTTACTTTAAAAAATCCAACAACAGAATGGCTTCTTGTTTCACCTTCACGTCCATCCCTCCTTCTCTCTATCACTCCATCCTTTTCTAAATACTTCCAGGACTGTGCACTGCCATATCTCTCTGTAGCCAAAACGACACCTCCTTCCTTCCTCATTTCGGAATATATATATGCAAAGTCAGCTAAATGCTAACGCTGTTGTCTGACATCTGCTTTAGCATGTATGATTGAAGTTAATATGAGAGAAACATGGGCTGTTTACGGTCGACGTGTCGCTTTTCTGATGTTTTTGTGTGGCATTTCCGGGTTTCTTTCCGCCTTCACGCTCATTGGTGGAAGCCGAATTGAGGGCGGAGCTTCAACGAGCGTTCATTGAACCTCGCTGGTCAGCTGAAGGTGAAGTTCACTGGTCACAGCCATAGACTGGTCACAGCCCACTACACCTGAAAATACAGGAGATTACCGATATAAAAAATGTCTATTCGACCTGCAGTTCTAAATTTTGCGTTTGGCGGACTTAATTTTTGACAATAATTTTTCCACAAACAACTGCTGATAAATTAGATAAGTAATTAGCTGGAGAAATAAATAAAACTTTATTTTAAGAAATAAAATAGGGCCAATACATTTAATTGGTATTTTTGAAAGAAAATGTTGTTTTCTTTCGTTTGCATATGTGGCTCTTCAGCTGAAGACCCTATCCAGACACGTTTCTAAACATTTACAGCCTCCCTGGATCATGTCCAGCATTTTTTCGATGATTTAAGTCAACTGCTCAAATGCTTAAAATCACTTTAAATTGCCCTTTTGTTGGATTTTGATATTTAAACTTGTCTTGCCTGTCTTCCTCTCAGTGTTCAGGTCATTTGTGAATCATGCTTGTAAAGCACCAGAATATTGTTGTAAATCTTGTTAAGCAAAGTCATCGCTTTCCTTAATATGCTCTAAATTTCTGTGTAAGCATGTCCCAGAATCTAACAGAAAACAAAACTTTTTTGTTTTCATTCTTACTTTACTTTTTTTATTTAGCAGACCTAATGTCCAATTACATAATTGCACCAGAATGAAATCACAGCTAATTTGCATCTTATTGCCTAAACTTAAATCAAAACAAAATAAATAAAGCAAAAATCAAATAAGAAAAAGAAAAGGGAAAGAGTAAAAATAAATTAAACTGATTTAAAACAAGTGTGAGTGTAAATGCTTGTTTGTCTTTCTGTGTTGACCCTGCGGTGGACTCTCAACCTGTCAAGGGTGTACCCTGCCTCTTTCCTGATGATTGCTGGAATAGACTCCTGCATCCCTGCAACTCTTAACTGAACAAAGCAAGTGAGAAAATAAATGAATTACTGAATTACTGACTGACTCAATGAATGAACGAATGAATGAATGATAACAATAAATAGAAATAAATGATATGAAAATAAATATGCCTACATAAGTTATAGTAAATTAAATAAAGAACAAGATAAACTAAATATATTGAGTTAAATAAAATAAAAATAAAAAAAACTGGTTTGCAGCAACTTTCTGACACCAAGCATGAAGTAGTTACAGCTATTTATTCTTCAAGGTGAAAACTGGAACTGAAACTTAATTTTAGTTCCAAGATTTTGAAGAGATTAATTGTTATAGACTACAAAGCACAAAGCATTATTCATGAGCATTTACTGCAGACCAGTAAAACCTGATATCTGACGTAACTTTCATAACTGTACCTCGTGTCAAAATGTGCTTGTCTAGATTGAAGGACCACACCTGAGCAGACAAGTCCTCCACAAAAAGTATGAAGCTCCCCACTCATTTAAGAGTTTTTTTTACAAACAGGAAACCTTTTTCAAATAAAAATTTGTTTAATTTGAAAAAGAGATGGCTTGAGTTGCTAATTTTTTTATGGATCACTCTTAGACCATCCATGATTCATGTAGTACTTCTACTATCAGTCCGACAAAGATACACATCTGAGTCTATTTGTATTATCTACAAGTTTAGCTCTTCTTTGACCAGATGGAAGAGAGATGGGCTTCTTTAATCCTCAAGTTTGATCCAAACTCATTGTCTGCATCCCACTATCATCGCAGACATCTCTGGCAGACAGTGAGTTAATCAGGATTAAAGCTAAAAGAAAAGAAAATGACATGTTACAAAGATCTCTCCATAGCCTTGGTTAAATCAGTGACAAGTCTTTACAAAGTTAGTTTTATTATTTTGAAGCACTTCAGGCAACTTAGACAAGAGGTAAAGCATGTCAACAATCCTTCATTCTTCTTAGAGCAGCAGTAAGTCCAACTCACACTTCAAACTATAATCAGCTGCAGAGATTTGGTCTGTCTAGTCAAAGCAACTGGATGATAAGTCAGAGCAAATCCGTCGCATGTTTATTGTTACCCAGAAATAAAAGTCAGTTTGTTTACAAAGGGCTAGTCATCTCTGAAAAAAGGCACCTGTGATGATCAGTTGGTGAGTCAAGGGGAGGGGATTCACCTTATCTCCTGGTCAGAGAGCAAATAGGTGGCAGGAAACCCAAAAACACATGAACTTGTTCCAAGATGTTGTGATAGTTTGTGTTGTGAATGATTATTAACTGTGACACACAAGCATAAAATTGCTTAATTATTAATGAGGCACAGTGAAGACAACAGGAATCTGCTTGTTTCAGCTGAAGGCAGAGCAAGAACCGACACACATTTTCACACACCTGTGGAATGTGGACCAGAAACAGGAGCTGGCTTTAACACTGAACGGTGTGTTTCACTCTGACTAACAAGGGTGAGTGGCACTGACAGTTGCAAAACACAAGAAGAGGAAGATGGGATCTAAAGTAAGAGAATCAAGGAGGACTGTGACGTGCGGGACAAGAAGAGGGCGTCATACTAGAAGCCTTGCCTGATGGGCGTGGTGGTTTCACACTGAGTTTCACCCAGTCCTTCCTGTCACTCAGCAACTTATTTAGAGCTGAGTTCTTGCAGGAATAAGTTGCCCTCGGAGGAAGCTGATTCACAGCATTCGCAGGAACTGTGTCTGACAGACTATATGAGAATATTTTCAGTGGATCCTCTCAGTTTTTAAGGACATCACATGAAGATACTGCTGTCAGCTCAAAGTGGAATATTTCTAAGGGGATAAGAGGATAATAAACCTCAGTGTCTCTGTTATTAATAAACAACCGGACAAACTTGACTTGGCAGGAGTAAGTTCAGACCGAGGAGTTCATTCAAGACAGTGCCTTTTAAACATAACCAGGTTTGTAGATCAACTCTGCTTTTAAAATGTCTATTTTATTTGCTCAAACTGACTAAACTGTCCCAAAGCAGAAGCTTTATTAATGAATAAACCAGGTTTAGTGTAATACTCAACACGCTGCTCTCTATGCAGAGGTTACTACAGTCTAATGTTACTTGAAGGCAACATTTTATTTTTACATTCTCAAAAAGTAAATAATCAAGTTATTCCAGTTTGGCATGTACCATTATTTAATCAAACTAGATATCAGGTAAGTTACATCTGCTTTCAATATCCCATGACAACTTAGTCAAGCAGGAAGATTAGAAATACTAAAGATGCAACCATACAAGTTTTTCAACTTTTTTTAAATGTATTTTTCAGTTAACAGCAAATGTTGATACTGTTACGCCATTGTGTTTCATGAAGGAAACAAGCAGCTTTAAACCTACCAGAAATATTTAAAATATTTTGAGAAACATGTTTCAGCTTGTAGGGGAAGCTGTTAAAAATCTTTGAGCGGGGTTGTTTTGTCCAGCGCTGCAGAAAACTCTCAGTAACTTATGGTTGAGTGAATTTATGACATTTACAAGAAGCACAAAGGCAAAGTGGAAATAAGATTTTCTAAACTCAGGATTCAGTAAAAAGAAGTAGGAAGCGTTCGTCACACTGTTTGTCACAAGGATGAGATCTGAGGTAAATTTCCAGCGCTGAAATTCCCTTTGGTCATGTGTTGAGATTCATACTGAACAAAAAACAACCATAACTCAAGTTCACAGCTTTATTATTAGGAAGACCATAACAGTAATGTTGAAATAAAAAGAAATATGGAACTGATGTGCTAATAATCACACAAAGTCTGTAATTGTAATATGTTATTTTGGTAGTCAGAATATTATGAGATGCACTTAAACCAAAAAAAAAAAACTTCTCTGAGACCATTGGTTTTGTTCTTTGGCTCCTTAAATTAAAGGTAAAATAATTTGTTTAAAGAAATATTTGTCTTCTAACAACAGGTTTTAAACTTCAGTGAGCAAATAAACCAGTGACCTTTTACTTTTCACCATTGACATCCACATGACTAAATACAATCTCCTCATTATGTTTACCTGAACTTGTCCTGTTTTGCAGCTATGTCAACTCTGAGATCTGACAGTGAAGCTGAGACTGTACTAACCATTACACCAGGGGCAGGAGATGAACAAAATGACACTTTCAGCCAAGTGAAGTACCCTGTTGAAAGGACTGCTCCATCCTGCTGCTGCAGTGAGACCCATTACAGGAGACTGGCTCGCTGCAGCATCATCTGCGGGTGCTCCTGCATTGGAATCAAAGCTCTGGAATATTCATTTAAGGTATTTTTTATTTCTTTTCATCCCACGGGTTTTCTGTTGGTTATCAGCCAGAGTGGAACCAGTCCTGGAATTTTACATTAAAAGCAGTTCACCTCTTTATGATGTGGTATAAACTGGATAAATAAAACACAATACTGCAGTTTATATTGGGAAAATAAAGACATTTGGTAAAAATCTGCTGTATTAATGCACCAAATCACAAAAACATTGATTAAAATGAGTTCCACCTCACTTCATGAAAAGAGGTATGGGAGGTACACACGTGTTGACTCACATGTCAACAAGCCAAAATGAAAAACAACCCACTCCCTCTCTCTCTCATGTTACTGTCCAGCTTATCTATTCAATGTTTTTCCAGTCATTTTTTCTTAAAAAGTTCACAGCAGCTGTTTTATTCCCAGTACTTAATAGACACCTGGTCTAAGCAATGATCCAGTCTGCAGGTGATCTAACCAGGCTGAATCTCAGCCTGTGGAACTGAGGCGATCTCAGGGATGTGTCACTCCATGCTGATTACATTCAGTTATTTATCTAATTTCATGGCCATATTTAGTCAGTTACTGCATGCAGTTATTTATAGTAACATTGTCTTAATTATTTATTTCATAACCATATTTGAACTACTATTGGATATTTAAACAAAGCAGGAAGCTACAGGAAGCTTCTGTTTAAACATCAACACAACATAAACCAGCAGACAGACGTAAATCATTTCCCACAAACCCAGTGACATTTTTACATATATTCACCAGCTCCAAATTTTCTGCCTCTGGACTGGACTGGACTGGACTGCAGCTCCAAAGAACTCAAATTAGTCTGTCTCTGTCCTGCAGCACCTGTCCTCCTCTTCTCTTCTTAATGTGGCCTCATTACCTCTGCCACTGTTATAATCAATTCTCAGATGTTTAATGAGGGTCGTGATCTTCACAAACACACCAAACTGTTAGTCTTTGCTATTTCTGTAACTGAAATATCTCCACAATCACTGTATCAGACTGATCACCCAGCAGTGAGGAAACTGCGCCGCTGCAACGCGACGTCTATAGCTGACAGTAGTTCTTACCCATCCTTAAGGTTATATGATGCTGATGTAGAGGTTGTATTTTAGAATTGATCCGCAGATCACTACTAGTTGCTGTATTCAGGTAACTACTTCCTCCCGGCACTGGGTTTTCAGATAGAACTAACTCATGTCGGCATCTTTAAACTAAAAAACAGCTTACAGTCAGAGCTTGAAGAGGAATAGTGTGCACATAGCATGCTTGTGTTTGGCAAGCATGTTAAATCACGTTAGGCATCCACTGGATGCCTCGCCTGTAAAACAAAAAAAAAGGGACTGAGTTGCTTCTAATATATACTTGTGTTCTTATGAACATTCAAAGAGTATTTAATGTAATTATTCCTCCTGTTCAGATTGAGCACAAAAAAAAAAAAATACAAATGTTTTTTTTGTCTAATTCTGAAATTAAGTTTTAATCACAATAAATGGCCATTTAAGGAGTTAAATGTCAGAAAAAAAGTCATTTATGTTCAGCACTCAAGCTAATTATATTATCTAGTCGTTTTATTAATCATGTAAAAATCTGCAGCATTTTATGATATTACTGCATTTGTTTAGTAAGGATTTAAGGTGTGACAGGCGTGATGAAGGAGGGTTAACGCAGAGGATGTCAACTTTCTATGCAAAAGCAAGTGACTTTAAATGTTAATTTAAAACATTTTCTCTCTCTCTCGCTCTCTCTCTCAGGCTGAGAGGACAACAAACCCAGAGTATGCTGCAAAACTCTCCAAGAAATCAAGATATTACAGCATCATCTCCTTCGTCACATTTATTGGCATTCTGTTGTCGGTGCCCATATTAACACTACTCATCTCCTATCTAATCACTTTAAAAAACTGACGAAGCTCAATGCAAAAAAAGTGATCTTATGAAGAGATTGACCGAACAAGACAAAGCTGCTGAGGAAATTACTTCAATTCATGAAAAGACGGCAAGTTACATAAAACCCCAAAAAGCTACACTTTCCCTTTGTTGGCGCAGAGAAAGACGGCTACCCAAGTTTACTTCATAATTACACTTTCTTGTATTATATTAAGGATAAGCAGCCTACAAAGTGGTAATAAAACCATACAAGTTATATATGCTTCCTATAATATTCATTAGATAATATACAAACAAATGGACAATTCTCAATCAAAATGAGTGTATAAAATCCAGCATTAACTTAAGTTTAAAACGTGGCACTACAAGATGGAAATATAGTCCTATTGGAAGGTTTTCAACCCATTTTAACTTCAATGTGCTTTCAAAGATAACGTTAAATTTAAGAGTGAACACTGAGTAATTTCTTCTTGAGGAATATCATAAGTGTGCTGATGACAGAAAACCAAGACGGGGTTGAAAACTTTCCAAATGCACTTTACATAATGTATAAAAGATTACAACAGTTATGCTCCAGTAAGACCCCGGTTCTGTTATGGTTGTTTATATTTAACCCTCATTGTCACTGTACATACTTTTAAATATGTGAAACCCAAATGCACAGTCTGGCATTATGGCAACACATGCATAAAGCTCAACAACTGGATGTCTTACTGGAAACAAAGATGGCATGGCAGTGCTGAACCAGGAAGTTTCAGGTCTGGCTCTTGAGGTGCCAACATTATTTTGATGTTATTGCATTGTTACTATAACTTTATTATTTTTTCAAATGTATACATATGTTGTACTTTTATACATTTACACAGAGTATTTTATAATAAAATGGGTTGTTGTGCTCCAAGTTGCTTAATGCATTTTATACAAAAATGGCATCGATTACAAACATAACACATCTAAACAAATTTTACAGTTAAGGCAACCTCATTTACATTTGGAAAATAAAGTGGGACAAAAAACACACACACACAGACACACAGACACAAAGTTGCAAATGCAACACAAAAATATAAACACCACAAAGCAATCTGCAGAAAACAAAAAGAAAGGAACAAAACAGTGAACACTTTTTGGCAGAAATGCTCCCTGGAGTGCCCCATTTTTTACACTTCATATCACATAAAAACAAAGACCCCCCCACAACCACAAAGTTACAACAAACACAAATAACATATTCATTTATTAGACCCCGCCCTGAGCCGAGTAAACTGATTTATGTTTGGATTGTAGAAATTTCATGGACATAAATGCCACTGTGAAACTGCTCGTAGCAAACGCAAATCTCTTTCTGGCACATTTATGTTTTATTCAGCCGTTAATAGAAAAAAGTAGCTGCCCTTATCAACAACTTTAAATAATGCTGCAAAAACAAAACACTGGTTTTCTTTTAAACACAGGCAGTGCAGCAGAAATCTGATGCAATCTGAAATGTATTTTATGAAAACAAACAGTTATCATATCATCTATAATTCCTCATACAGGCTGTAGATTTCAAACTGGGTAAGTCTGAAATTAAAAAAAAAAACAAACAAAAAAAAAACCTTTATCTGTGTGAGCATCTGTACAAAAGAAGTTTTGATCATATTACCAAACATAAAAAGGCTGAGAAAAGAGACGGACAGCAGAGATTTGGGGTCGGAAACTATTTAGACAGACTTCTGTAAATATAGCTAATTATTTTTAACACTGTGTTTATAACCAGCTTCTATGATACATTACATTTATAGTGCTATGATGTACTGTGACTTAACTCGCAGGCCACAAATGCTAGAAAACAAATCATTAATAATACATTTAGAACCTGCTATCACATCATTCATATACTGACTGACCACACAAAAAGATCCGGCAACCTCACGTTTGATACACAGCCCTATGTGTGAAAAGCCTCATATGACTTGTCCTTCTGATCATGTATCAACCACAAATTCAACTGATCAAGCTTTGCGCAGAGCAGTGAGTCCACATCCTGAATGTTGGAGGACGATTCGTCTTTTGGGAAGCCTCCTCGTCTTGTCCTGGAAGAGGAGTTACCTGCTTTTCCAAGTCCAACGAGAGGTTTCTTTGGTTTTCTTGCTTCACCGACCTCCAAGAACTCCATAAAACGTTTGACACGTTTCTGGCCAAACCAGGACTCGGAACCATTCCTGCGACTTAAAGGCAACTCGAATATGGTTTCCAGCCGGCTTAAATGCAAAAGACAAACACCAATCAGAGATTCCATTACACTTATTAATTACAGATTACATCTCTATGGTTTTTTTTTTTGCATGTTTTGTTTTAATTTACTCAACATATTTACTCAATTCTGTTTTTTGTTATACTTATTTAACGTATAATGTTATTGTATTTTGTTCTTTAATGTTAAGGTGAGATGTCTTATAACCCTATAAGGAGTTTTATCTAACCTGCACAATATGTTTTCTTCTTTTTGTTATTTTTTGCTTACATCTTGCTTACATCAACTGATCTTATTTTGTGCAAATAAAATAAAGAAAGAAAGTCTGTTAAAGTTAATTAAGGGAGGAAAATAGTGGACATACGCTTTTTATCTATCCATGCTTTGTAATGAATGTTATTAAATTATTTTTATTTTTATTTATATATATATATATATATATATATATATATATATATATATATATATATACACAAAAATAAATAAACAACATGTGATGCCACCTTCTGGTCAAACTTAGAGTGACTGAGCAGAGAGTCACAAGTTCCAATATCATCTTTAGGAGCCATAAATAGTGTTTTGGGGTCATTATCACTGCCTGGATGGTTTGTGTTACGTGGTTGCCATGGTGATGTGGGCTGGGGTCACATGGATGTTGTTGGTGTAAGTTTGAACAGTTAAAAAGCGTTGTCAGTCACTGAGGTTTTGCCGGAGAGGAGGGCTGGGTAGCTGTAACTTTTCTTGACCGCCTGGTTCATACAGACGTCACATTAGATTACATACTGTTTGAACTTCATCTTGCCCGGTGCGTCAGGCAGTAAATGTCATTATGTTTACCAATAAGCTAATAAATACATATAACCTATGAGCGTTATTCGAAAGACTGGCAGCGTATCATGCAAATAGACTGAACACAGCTACTATGGAAGTTGCTCCAACATCTTTAAAAAGAAAAAACAGTCCTTGTTCAGCTGATAGTGAAGTAAAGTTGCAGACTTGACATGGCGAGTGGACCTGACATTATTCCACTCTTCAGAAATAAAATGACAAGATTTTACAATGACAGCATACAAGGAAGAGGTTTTTAGCAATTCAAACGCTTAAATTGTTTACAGATGTGCTTGTTTCTGCATGCACTCTCTTCTTTTTTCAAGATCAAAATGACCTACTTTTACTTCCAGCTCTGCAGGTGCATTGCTGTGGATCTAAAGGAGTGGATTGAATCTAGAGTCGGGTAGATGAGCAGCTTAAAAAGGTAAAAGTTGCTTTTAACTTTGACAACTGAGGGAACACGGGATCACGCAGAAAGGCACGCTCCATTCCCAAATTTTTCTACAGTCATAATTTTTAAAGAAAGAAAAATATATCTGGTTTTCTCTCCAGAAATACAGCGCCGTGTCATAAATAAAGCAACTTTTCGCTTCCAAAGTCCAAAGGCGAAAGGTGTTTAATGTAAGTCAAACTATGACTATTTAGTTTCCCTAATAAGCATGAAAAAACGTTACCATTTATATCAGTCATGAGTTTACCTCTCTGGGGGTTTGCAAAAATTCTTATTGGTGTAAATTTCTTCCAAGCTAAACTCCTTCTTTTTCAGCCTGAAAAGAAAGAAAAGAGAACAGTGCTGTAATCAGTCCAGATATTGATTAGAAACTGCTCAATAGACAACACATATAATGAAATCAATTGACATAAATTTGTTTTCAGTGTGACCCGGCCGGATTTGTCCTACTTCCATTCTCTTACTATAATCACACAGATGTCATAACTTTTGTACTTTGTAAGTGACCTATTATTCAGCTGGAGAGATCAAGCTCCACTACTTTTCACCTCAGGATTTATTTAGAGTTCAATGTGAGTTGCTGCTTGGGAAATAATAATAAATTGTTCAAAATACTAACTTCTCTACATCCTTTGCAAAAAATAAGAAAAAAAAACAACTTTCAATCAACTTATTTTCAGTTAACCCTACATTTTTTCCCATATTTCAGCTAATTTTGCTGCAGAAGAAGGAAGTCAAGCTGCAAAAAGCATGCAGTTCATCTGTGGCTATGGTAAAAGAATTAAGAATAGACACGTAGTGAGTACATGCTGGAAATTTCTGTTCTAAATAGAGCACATCATTGCATACGCTAGTAGCCCTCATGGCTGTAGCACATATAAAGTATGAATTATAATAAATCACATTTCACTTGCATTAAAACAATGACTGCCACTTACCAGTTGAAATTTTAACATCACAATTGATGCTTAAAAATCAGGGATTCAACCTCGGTCAATCTCAACAGATGTTTCTATAGTCTTGACTTTTTCCATATATCATGGTATAAACATTTTTTACTGAATTTTCCAATTAATTTGTAAAAAAAAAATCATGTAATGACGACCGTTTCAGCTTCAAATGAACACTTTAAAACAACTCCCATCAAATTGGAAATCCTCTAAAAGTGATTGCCAAAAAAGGCAAATACTCCTGAGATGGTGGGGAACATGTCAAAATGATGGCACTTAAAATGACACAATATGTGCCTCCACATTTACTCTGGATGCTTGTTTAAGTTACATGCCAACTATTTGGCAGCTCGGTACCAAAATTCCTGATTTGTTGAACTGGAGTGAAGTATACACAACTCTGCACACACTGTTGGACTGCTTCCTCTGCTATTGAGTACTGTTTTGCAATTTTTTTTTATATTTCCAAAAAAGGTACACAGACTTGATGCATCCAATGTTTTGGTCTTGGTCCTGTAAGTTCCAGTTTTTACTGAAGCACATGTAGGACATACCTTACGGGTTTGGGAAGACCCATGGGTGTCAGGTTAGTCTGAGGTTTAGGTAAAGTTTTCCGAATTCTAATGGATGACACTTTTCCTCGCTCTTCATGCTTCTGCACAACCTATGATGAAGAATAAGAAAATACAACATTTATATGATATAAACAAACTAGGGGTGGGACTCGATGGAAAAAAAAAAAAAAAATCTAAATAATTACAGGCTTTCATTATTAATTACTCTTGATCAATTACATTTTAACTGCATAACAATATTTGATCCAAAAAGCAACATTCTTTTCATTTAAATGAATTATAGTGGAGGACTAAATAATAGACAGAGACAGACATTAATACTGAAAACTTAACGTTTATATTAATGTCAGGAAAAATACATTTAATTTTAAAATGTTAATGAAATAGAAAATACCCCTGGTTAGGTTAAAAAGTTATTTTACATACTTTAACTAACCAGCTGTTTGCTAATAGTCTACATGTTACAGTACTTGTAACTTTTAAAATGTTTCCATTCACACTCTTCATTAATAAACATTAATATCAGATAATAAACCGGCGAAGGATCAGTCAGTGGCAACTTCAGTCTAGTCATGCTGCAGAGGTGATCACCTCCTGCTCTGACTGCAACTTGATATGAAGATAAATGCTGCATTAGGACCAAGCTTCAAGAAGTTCTCTTGCAAATGCAGCAGCTCACGGAGAGTAAAGATGCGTGATTTCATGTTACTCACCAAAAGTCTCAAAAATTACCAGAAAAGGTCGCTAGACCTATTGATAGTCCCTCTATCTTTAAATAGTCTCACTATAGAGGTCTGAAAAACTGCTAAACATAGCGCCAAAGTTGCTAAGTTAGTAGCAACATCAACATCAGTGTTAATTTTTCTGTCATTATGAGCTCTAACAGATTTACCAAGAAACAAGCCTAGATGTTCTACAAAATGTGAATGACAATAATGTGACAAATAATGTAGGTCCTTTAGTTGTTTCAATTTCAGAAAGACTCCCCACGGAAGACAGGCATCTTCAACTCTACATCAACATGGAGTTGGATTTCACCATTCAGAGATGTTTTACTTCAACTCTTTTTTTTTAAGCTGCCTCATCAAAGCTGATTCAACAGTTTGCATCATACATCCATGAAGATATGTTCTAAATCAGCGATTTTACTTAAGATGAAGCTTTAGTTGACTTGACATTTACTTCAGACAAAATACTTGACAAATTGAGACTAAACTGACAGATTTCATTAAAAAAGCAGATACACGGTTATCAAACTGCTTACGGATTTCAATAGATGCAGAAAAAGAAGATTGCTTACTTTAATTTCAGAATCAGACAAAGCTTTTTCCTCTCTCAACCCAACATCTTCAAACTCATGGCTGGAGGAGCTTGTGTCTTCCCCATCCTCCTCCTCTTCACTCTGCTGTCTCTTCTCAGATTCAGACAGCAAAGGACTCCCACTTTTTAGAAGAATAAAACACATTAATGTCAGAACAGATTAAACACAGATAATCTGGTCTATAAACGCTAATGAGCAACATTAAAAAAAGTGTTACCGGTTACTAGAATCCATGGCAGCATCAGAGTCGGCCCTTGGGATAAAACCAGGAGGATGCCATATGGATGAGCTCATTGGGGATGGTAGGGCAGAGGAGGAGGAGGAGGAGGGAGAGGTAATGTGACATGAAGTACTGGGACTGGCAGTAGGACCTTTGCAGTCAACCTTCTTGGAAAGGAAAGCCAGTGGACTCGACAGAAAGCAAGAGGCAAGAGCTGAGAGGTACATGCTCGGGGAATGCGTATGACTGGGAGACATGTGCTGGACAATGGGATCATATGGAGCAGATCTTCTGGAGGGGTAAATCTCCTTCCGGAGACACAGGGGAGCAATTTCCCTCTCTACTTCCAAACTGCAGACCGTGTGTCGACGAGCCCTTCGAGTAGATTTCTGAGCTGGAGAGGTAAAAAGGCTGTGGTGGTGGTGGTGATGTTGATGATGGTGATGATGATGTGCTGTCCGAGTCCTACTGTGATGTGGTAAATGCATAGAAGTAGTCCATGGTGCCTCATGGGAGGGGAGAGCCAGAATCTCTGGGCAAGAATAGCTGCGTAACAGGCGTCTTGACAAGTCATTTTCTGATGAATGCAAGTGTGATGCAGTCAAATCTGCATCCTCCATAGTGATGGATTTTGTCATCTCTTCACTTTTATTTCCTCTACTATGGAAAACCCTGCAGCGCCTCCTTTGGTTATCTGTTCTCCTACGCTTCGCATTAATTCGTCTTGTGCCAGACCTTCCGCTATAATCACTCATTTGAAAGTCTGGAAGAAATATCTCATCTTTCATAGCAGCCGAACTCTTCTCTTCCTTGTTTGCAATGTTCCTATTAACACTGGGCAAAGGTACACAACAGTCCAAGTTCGGTTGGGATTGTCCCAGTTCAGGTTGGGAATTATATTCAGACGGTATCATTTCAAAATATACAGGATCCACTGAGATTTTTTTCTGGGTTGTTTTCGACCGTCTTTCTTTGGTTGCCAGATGGCGGTTGCTGAAACCTTGATTTGTTTCTTGAGCTGCGCTGGACACTGAGGGCTGGACGCTATTTCTGAGACTGTTTTTGAGTCTCTTGGACAGCTGGCTCTGTCCTCCAGTGAAGTTATCTCCTTTCTGAACATACTCAGAGGTCCTAAGATCTGTGTTCATACGTTCCAAGGTTTCATATGATGAGGTAGACTCCAAAGTGCTGTTCGTTTCTGGCACTAAACTTGGATGGTTTGCTGATTTCCTTTTCAGTGGTTTTTTGTTTGTGTTGCTGCACTTGTTTGTGCAGTGGAGCTGCTTTTTATCAGGACGGACAAGAACTTCACATAAAGACATCTCCTCAGTTTGTTTTGTAGAGGTGATTGCCCCAGCTGTTCCTAGATCCATATCGCTACCATTGTTTACATCAACTTTACCAAAAGCCGTTCCCTTCATTCTCTTGCATGAACTGCTGGTCTTCACTTTGTTGCTGCTCTTCGGGTCGTCTCGTGGTTCGCTACTTTTATTAAGTGAGTAAACCAACACACCATCATGGGAACTTTCAGTTCGCGTGATAACTGCTTTGTCTACTGTATTGATTATCTCTGATCTACCTTTCCTTCTTGCTCTTGTTGACACAGCCCCTCTTGTATCACTTTTTACATTGTCTTCCTCATCTGCAATAGTTTTCATCAATGCAACTCGTTTTCTAGGAGTTCTTGGGCCCCTAATGATGTCACCATCTGAAGCCATGCTCAGTGACAGCTGATTTTTTGGATCATCTGTATGTAATAAATCTCCCTTTCTTCTTCTCTTTACAGAATCTTGAGAATCACAACTCAGTTTTTGCGCTCTCTTGACACGTCCAAAATGTGACACTGGACACATTTCAGAGTTGTGCTGGCTTTCCATCAGCTGTGTATCCAAAGCAGAGGTTTCAACTCTACTGTCACGTTGGTTGTTGCGGATACTTTGTCGAACCAAGAAGCCACTCTCTACGTTACCAGAAACATCCTCAGCATCAGTTTGAAGTCTCATATCACAGTTACTTGACTGAACCGAGTTCCAGTAGCCATTCACCTCTGGGTCAGATGGTTGGGTTTTGTATTCAGACATCAGAAGCTTAGAGTTGCCTTCCTTTAACTGAGATCTATTTCTGATAAGTTTTCTGGGCAATGGTTCCAGCTTGCTTTTCTGGTCTTCCATTGCATTGGATATCTTCAATTTGGACTCATGTGAGGCACTTACTTTGGCAGAGGGCTGCAAGGGGCAGGATGAATTCAGAGAGGACCCAAATGGTTCTGAAACTCCCTCAGAAATAATGAAGGGTAAGGAGCTGTCTGGCAAAGGCACTAAATCAGGTAAGACTTTTTCTTTCTGATTTATACCGCTTTCAACAGCATGATTAGGATGTTGTGTTGACAAATCGTCAAATTCAAGTTTTTTTGAATATTTGTGAACAACAGTTCTTGTATTTCTTGTTTCGCCAGTGTCAGTAAGATCATCTTGATCAGTTTTAGTATCCTGATTACTGTTCGTATTTTTTCCTTCTGGATGGAATATGTTGTCTGGCTCTGACTTTTCCATGTCAGCTGCTCCATCAGCCTGTAGCTCACAGCCAGGGAGTTTCTCTGACTGTTCCATGGACGGTATAGGGCTGCTGGGCCTGAACAGTTTAACTGGAGTCATGACGATCTCAGTGAAACTAGCCATCTTTGACTTCAGTGACTGAAACAATGGGACAATCTTCCATCCCTTTGGGGCAGACGCATTTCCAGTGTTCCCAGCAGATAGTTCTCCACAAGCATCCATGTCAGGTTTTTTCACATCGAGGTTCTGAGTAGTCTTTTCTTCAAATGGTTCAACTACATTATCTCCATTGGCTTTCTTCTCCAGGCTTTTGGGGTCTTTCTGCCTGTTATATCAACAGAAGAGGATAACAAAGTCACTCAGAGGAAAACAAAAAAATCACATGTCAAAAGCCTCAGATTTCAGCTGCTACACCCTGAATTCTGTTTCTTCTTCACTTATTGATGTAAAATATCATAAATTTTATTTTTAAAAACATTATACATTTATTATAACACATATCAAAGTGTTACACAATAACAAAAAACACACAGTGTTAAATAGGACAGTCTCTTTAAATCAGGGGTGTCCAGCTCCGATCCTCAAGGGCCACAATCCTGCAGGTTTTCCATGCATCCTTGCTTCAAAACTAACTCAGACTAACCAATCAATGTGCAAAACTTCATTGGTTTTTGATCCATTCAATAAAAGTCAGGTGTGTTGGAACAGGTATACATCAAAAACCGGCAGGACAGCGGCCCTTGAGGACCAACTTTGGACACTCCTGCTGTAAAACCACTAATAAAAAAGAATAATGTCTCTGCGACACTTTACTATTGACTATATCATGAACATGTAAAAAAAAAGCTGAGAGAAATTGTGCATTATACTTACAGAGTTTGATGCTTTGTAGTAAAACTGACATCATCCTCTTCCTGCAATTAAGTCAAAACAATGTTTATTTGGTTATCACACTTAAAAACTAATACAATTTATATCATTTGCAGAAAAGCAACATTCAATTTTCTATTCATGGAATAAAAAGTAAACTTGTTTTTTGTTTAGTTTAAATTGACAAATTAATGTGCACTAATTATTCATATGAAGTATGTTACATGGGGGAATATGCTCATTTTTGCAAATTCACATAACCCGCTCATTGGAAAGAAAAAAAACATTGCTTTAGTTTCCAATTAACAGAGACAGACATCTTTAAAAGAATTAGTAAATTTTAGTGATTGGTACTCTGCTAATTTTACCTACTCCACCCACGTGGTCATTTGAGTTAATCTCGGAAAAATATAGTGCCAAATGAAATGAAATGTTGTAGGGTTTTGTTGTTTGTTTTTAAATTAAGAGGACAATAAAGATTAATTCTGCTATGTCTGCAGTTTTGTGTGCTTGTAGGTCACATTAAGTCACTTAATTACGTGTTTGTGTCAGATGCAGCAGACCGTGAAGGAGGATTAAAACAATTAACCCTCACACTTCTTTAGCTGTGCAATACAACAGCAAAGCTTCTGCCCACAGACAGCAAGCTGACAGCTTCATGCTAGATAATACCAAGGAGGGGAAAATAGTGTTTTCACTTGCATCACAATTACAGTCACAGAAGGAGAAAGTAATTCAGATGCAGAGGAAGGGATATGTAAATCATGGAAATAAAACCAACCTTTTTCGGTTTCTTATGTTCATTTTTACTTTCATATCTTGGCTGCTTAGACTGTGACATTTGCACCTATAAATCAGAGGATAGAAATTACATAGAAAGACTCATTCTATTCGTGATTTCTAACAAGAAAGGCAAAATAATCTTCATACCATAATTGCATTTCCTCTTTGTCGCTTTGAAGGGGACGGATGTGGTTTGGATGGTTTCTGAATGGCTCGGCTTTCTGTGTAACCCTGCTTTTTTGGGGTCTGTGCCCTGATCCCCTGAATCCGACCACTCCTTCTGTGTCCAGACAGTCCATCCTTCGCAAAGCTGAAAGGGAAAAAAGACATTTTATTAGCGAATATTCTGCAGAGTCTTTGTTTGCTTTTGGTTTATTTGGAAGTACACTGTGGAAAAATAACTTAGCGATGAGCGATGCATCTGTAACAGTCTCAAATTATACTTATCAAAAGAGAACACACTCCTCATTTTACAGTATTAAAATCTTGTTTCAGTTTAGGTGTAAATATCAACATGTACCTGCAGGTTTTAACAAACCCAACAGGTGTTTCCATGATCGCAGGTGAAGCTCTGGTACTGTTTTGTCAGCTCTTAACCAATCCTGGTCCGCTTCCACAGAACACGCTTTAGAACTTTAAAATGAATCCTGGTGAATATTGCTTGCAGTGTGAAAACAAACAGACCATCCGTAGGACACCATCATAGCTAGAGGTGGGAAAATCGAATATCAGGATTTTTTTGCTTCACAATTTTAAAACAGATTTGTTTGTTAAAAACAAAAAAAACAAAAAAAAAAAACAACTTTATAAATTTTTTGTCTTTTTACTTGTCTTCTTGGGCATTTTAGCAGCAGAATGATGGTCTAGCCACTGTGTTGCTTTTTCATATTTCCAATCAAGAAAAATGATGAGCAAAAAAAATGTTTTGTACATTTTTTTCTGTTTTTAATCTACAAAAATCAGCAATATCGAAGAATTGTGGGAATCGCAATTTAAATCAAAACGGCACCCAAAAAATTTGAATTGAATTGGGACAAATGCATATTGTCACAGCCCTAATCATAGCACAATATCCTGAATCGCTTGCTGCCTCTCCTGCTGCTCATACAGGACAGATTCTGGTGAAAAGTGCCATTAGATTTAAACACCAAAGTAAAAACAAAAACCCCCAAGACATGTATAAAATCTATTGTGGCTCTTTTTCTTGTGATGAAAGAGACTGACAAACATTACATAGTTACAACAACTGCTTGGTTGGGGTATTAGTCCTAATCGTGACCGATAACCAACAAGAATGAAGAAAATCAGGCTCCCTGACTGTCCGAGACTAAAAGCACTCAGTCCACTGCAAGAAAACATACACAACGTAAACATACACAACAATAACTGTATGCACTCTTGGCATTACTGTTTTAACTTTGGTGTCCAAACTTTTGGATGTTTTTGCACAATAAGCTGCCTAGTACAAGCAGCAAAAGAGCCAGAGAGTTATCCAACATTATGTCCCACATTGCGTTTTCTTTGGCTCATTGGATAGTCTGGTTGCTCTCAACCGTCCCATCTTGCACTGGACACTTGTGTACTTGTATCTACTCATTACTCCACATGTACAAATAAGCATCTTTCTTAGTTTTTTTTCCCCCCAACTTTCTCAGCAGGTTTTCTTCGTGCCTAGAGTTATGGTGGTTGCTGAGCCCTCTTTCCTGTCCTCTCAACCCCCAACCAGTTGAAGTTGATGGCCACCTTGTACAAGTGTGGTTCTAGTGGCAGCATCTTATTTTGTTGTTTTTATAAAAAAAAAAAAAAAGAAAATTAAAAAATTAAGTTTCTCCTCTCCACTAGAACCTGCTGCCTCACAAATGCTTAAAACAGGACACTAAACTGGAAAAAAAAAGCTAAATCTTTGGTTTTCTCTGCTTCATGAATGCACCGGAAATAACCTGAACTAATGTAGATAAAAATTAGTTTCTTTTAATTGCAATCTCACTGGACTGGATTCTATTTTGATTAAACTGTGTCTTAAAATGTGCACTTATCGAAATTAGTATGCTGAGCTCCAAAAGGATAAAACTACACCCTGAAACTAAACAGAGCCAGCTAATAAGTTTTTGTGTGTGTGTGTGTGTGTGTGTGTGTGTACTATATAAACCCATCAGTCCACTGAAAAGCTACAGAGCAAGAAGGAGAAAATTTTCCAACAAAAAGAAACCAAAAGGTGCCACAACAACTATACCTGGGAGTGATGGAGGAAAGGGGGAGGAGAGGTGGTGGAGGTTCACTGTGGGGAGGTGCACTACAGACAGGGATTGGGGGAATAGCATCTTCATCCATTGGACAAACTATGTGAGGGAGCAAGTCAGAGGGCAAAGTCAACATCTCCTTGCTCTCTCACACGTTCTCTCTCTCTCTCTCCTCTTGTCTGGTTTTCTCTGTAAATAATAATAAAAAATGAGGAAAAAAAACATGCAGGGTACGGCAACAGTACAAAAACACTTAAAAAGCACGTTTGGAGAATGATGAGTTGCACTTACTCTCCTAAAATTATAGGAAATGGAAGCTTAATCTGTAATGAAAAGTAGAAACTATTAGTCTATAAATTGCAAGAAACTAAAAAGTGGTTTTAAAGAGCTTGTTTTATGTGACAAACAAAAAAAGGACAAATTCACACAAACATATATGTATACGTATATCATTTGTATTTTCTTAATGGCTTAACTCATTTTCTCAAGCGTCATGTAATATTAAGTGGTGAAATAAGGAAGTTGTTATGTCCAGGTGTCTGTGGATTAAGGGATGAGTAGCCAATAGCAGAAAAATGCATTTTAATAAAGTAAAATCAGTTCATACATTCATACTTTCGGTCAACCATTAATGCTCGGCTGTTGAAAATTCACAAGAGCTACAGTGAGCAAACGAAAAGTTATCTAGCTTTCATCTAATAATCTTACAAATCGGATAGATACATGATTTTAAATGAACAATTTTAAGTTTTTTCCGTAATTTAGGACAAAATTATGTCTGAGCGTTTTCAACTGGAGAAGGCGGTTCGCTAAAAACTGAGCGGGTCGAGCTGCCGGAGGGAAACAATCTTATTATCAAACTTCTATTACTGAGCTGCCATAATACAATTATATCTACCATTAAATGGATGCTGGGCATCTCAATATAGTTATTTTAGGCTTTAAAATACACCATTTTGGTCGGAGCGACGCTTTGTAACTCAGTCAGCATTGCATGATGCGGCTAACGTCAGTACGTAGCAGTTTCTGCACCAGGCCATGGTCGTAGCCGAGAACTGTCATTTCCCCCCAAATCTTCTACGTTTTTTTTCCATCATATGTGGCTATATTCAAAGTTTCTAGGTTGTTCACACGCGGTAAGGATAGCTAATAATATCCCAAAAACTTACCCGAAAGGCTCAACTGGACCGTGGGAGAGTATTCCTACCCCACCGTAAACAAGACATGCCGGACGGACGGCGCCCTACAGCTACTCGCCGATGTATCCGTTTTTACAAATCCTACAAGCAGACAAGACCGATCAACCAATCACAACGCGAGGCAATTTTCCACCAGGACCGCCCTGTTTAAATCTGACCAATTACAAGGAAGGTATTAGGGTCGCTGGTTGAAGGGAGCCAATAGGACCGCGATGGAAAAATGTAGTCTTCTTTTATGTCCTCGGGTGACCCAGTGTCTTGAAGGGACCCCCTCGCTCTACCCAATTTTAAAAGTTTGATTTATTTTAAAGACCACAGTAGCAAAACGGTGGTATGTGACCTTATGGTTACCGATTTATAGAAAAAAAAAAAAAAAAAAAAAAAAAAACTCAATAGATTTTTTTTTTTAAAAAAAAAAAGCATTTTAAACATAATTAGCTGCAGCAGATCGATTTCAAAGTTCAAAGTGAAAAACAATTACATATAAAATTCAGTGTAATCTGAGAATGAAAATGTTTAATTTAATGGATTTAGTGCTCTAAATTGCCAAATAATTTAATTTGTTCTCCACCACAATCATGGCATTATCCAGATAAGATTGCTGACAATAAATAATTTTACTGTATGACAAAATTAAACTGTGCTAAATATAGATTCCATCTTTTTTTCCATTTTGATGAGGAAGATATTTTTTACCATAAATAAAAAGGCCATATATAGCAGAAACAGCAAATTATTTACAAACCTTTACTATGAATTCTCATCTCAATCTTTAAATGTACTGGATAGTGGGAAATATCAACTTCAGAGAAAAACATATCAGTAAATGCTATTGTTTAAGGAGTTGGGAAGTAATTTCATTCTCAGTACACACACACAATCTCATAACTTTCCACGTAAACTATTTATTTAAAAACAATGTCAGGAAACAAAGGCATAGTTTAAATGATTGAAACCAAAACCCTGACAGTAGAGACTGAGAGATCATTTTTGAGTAAAACATCAATGCTCAATGGTGAACAGGATGGTTATGATTCATTCACTGTTGAAAAGTTTCAGGTATAGAGGTCAAAGTCTATTCTTTTGGAGTTGTAGAACTGGGATCCCTCGTTGTCCACCCTCCTGCAGTAGACACCATCGTTGAAATAGCCCTCATCCACCCAGCCCTGGATAACAGACGGTAACAAGATTAAAGGTCACCACGTTACACTGAGTTTGAGAGTTGAAGTCCAGTAGAAAACTCGATAATCTAATAGAGATAATATGGTTTACTAAATTTGCAAATACAGGAGAAAAACATAGTATCATCGTAACTTTTTTAAAAGAGCTAAAGTTAAACCCATCAGTGTGTGGGCAAAACATAAGATTTCAAAGTAAAAAAAAAAAAAAAAAGAAAAAAAATGTTTTGAATCCAAGCCACAATATGCCAACTGCAAAGATAGTGAACTTATCTTCATCTCCATAAAAATAAGAATCACCTGCATCTGCTGGCTGGTAAAGGGGCCATAGATCTCTGAGTTATCCTTATTTTCCCATTTGTACTCCCACATCACATCATCACTCACTGAAAAGACAAACATGCATTAAACAAATTTTGACGATATTTTGTGATATTCTGAGTAAATCGTATGTGTAACAAAGTAACCTCTTGTTTCCTCTTCATTGTCATCTCCTGTCTTCTCGCCAACCTTCTCATCAAATTTATCAGCAAACATGTCAAGCTCCTCTTCTTCGTCGTCATCATCCCCAGGTTTCTGCTGCACTGCTGGCCGCTTGTCCGTCATGCTCTTCATCTTGTATGCTAGTTTTTCGTAGGTTTGTTGATAGATTTCAAACATCCCAGATCCAACCAGTCTGTCAGCTAATGCTGTGAGCTTGTCCAGCTTTTCTGTATCCCTTTTTGTCTCCTCAGTGGGTACGCTCTCTTCCTTCAGCTTTCCCCTCTTTTGTCCCCTGAGACCTCCTAACCGACGGAGCGCTGTGGCAACTGTTTCTCCTGGTTGCATTAATTCAATAACAGCTTCGGTGAGTTGGTGCTGGGTGTACGATGCCAGTGGGTCCTCTGCAGGCTCCACCTCCTCCTCCTCCTCCTCTTCTTCATCTTCTTCTGCCTGCTGTTCTTCTCTCTGTTTTTCTTCCTCTGCCTCATCCTCATCACCAGTTCTGCGTGTCCGTTTGGCTCCAAGACCTTTCTTCTTTTTTTTCACAGGCTTCTCTTTTATTTTCACCTAATAAAGAAAAGTTTTTGTTGCACATTGTTTAAAAGCCGTTACAACTGATGCATAAGACCCCAAAATAAGCAATTACCCAGTCTATGTTGTCGAGCCAGTTGTCCCTGATCTGTTTTTCCTTTTTAATGAAATAGTTTCCCTCTGAGTCAAAGTGTCCTTCTTGCATCTCCTCTTCCAGGTTGAAAGGGGTGATAGACACTCCTTCGTCAAAATCAATTGTTGCTCCTTCTTGGCCTACAAACAAAATCAAAATTGCATTAAAATAAACACGAGAAACATGTTTAACCAAAGCATAATCTTTTAAATTTGTGGACTTGAATGAAGTAGAGTTCAGGTTTCTTCCTGTAAAAAGAAAATCTAAGTATGTCAGAAATATATATGTATCACCTGAAGAACACTTTATATTTGACATAATAATAAACAATAATTACCTTCCACATCATCACTGGCTAGGATGTCATATTTGTTGCTGTTTTTGTCCTCCCCTTCATCTTCCTCATCACTGTCAAGGGAATGTTTACCCTTGAATCTGGAGCCTGGTCCACTAACAGCCTCACAGCTCTTCTTTAAGGGTGAAAAGAAAGCAAACACAAGACATCACCCAATAAGTATATATATATATATATTCTTTTCCATATGTCTCCTGGAATCTGTCATTGGAAACTTAATTAAAAAATACATCCTCATCCAAAATTACCAAACTACAGCAGCCCATTTGTACATGCAGACATTTCAAAAGTTAGTTAATCAAATAGGTAAAATCTGATTATCAAACAATGTCAGTATGCTACTTCAGAGTCTTAACTAAGCAACACGCTTTTTGGGTTTCTAAGCAGATTATTAATCATGCTTCCAAATTGTGTGACCAAAGACATGTTCTCTTCTGCTGAAACACCGTCTTTTCTGAAGATAAGCCTCACACACCGAGCATGAACTTTTTAAATACTTCCAAATTAAGAGTGTACTTACTAGAGTCTCAATAAATATAATGACATAGTCTATCAGCTAATGTTAGGAAGACTATTTTTATTCATTCTGAATAATATACAACATTTTGTATTTATGGTGCCTTCTAATATAAATTGGGACCAAATAAGGCAACATTTCTGGATCTGGGTTTACGGAATGTCATACACCATACCATGTACATTTTCTTGAAAAAACATTATCCTTAAAATTGCAATCTTAGAGTCACCAAATCCTGCTCATATTCTTTTCACAAAGTCTCACTCTCTCTTGGATGTTGTTTTTTTTCTAATCATTTATTTATTGCAGGCTGCATGATGGTATAGTGGTTAGCACTGTGGCCTCACAGTAATAAGGTTGCTGGTTCGATCCTCGGCTGGGTGAGGCTTGGACAGTGTCCTTTCTGTGTGACAGTTTGCATGTTCGCCCCGTGTATGCATGGGTCCTCTCCGGCTTCCTCCCACCGTCCGAAGACATGCATGTTAGGTTAACTGGTTACTCTAAATTGCCTGTAGGAGTGAGCATGTGTGGCCCTGCGATGGACTGGCGAGCTGTCCAGGCAGGGTGTACCCCATCTTTCGCCCAGAGACTGCTGGGGTAAGCTCCAGCTTTCCTGTGACCCTTCATCAGACTAAGCAGAAAGGATAATGAATAAATAAATTTATTTATTGCTAATTAGCTCACTACTTTGTGTGTTTGTCTTTTTTTGCTTCATTAAATTCTTCTACGTTTTACTCCAACAATATAAGTGATAAAGGAATCAAATTTAAGACTAATATTGCTGAAGACTAATATTATTAAAAGGAAACTTATTTCTCAGTTTCACACTTTGTTTATTAAATCTCATATTAATGACTACAGAAATCATTCTTTTAACACGTATATTTTACACTGCTTTGCATCTGTAGTGAGAAGGTTTTATTTTATTATATCTTTATTCCATAACAGAATTTTGATATGACTAAAAGGATGACATTTGTATAACTGTACTGAGAAATAAGCAAGGATTAACTGCATAAGATACTGAAATTGTCAACCAGGTACACAAATCATTAACACTATCCATGTAAGCGCCAAACTAAGATCAAATATTTTTGCATGCATCCTAATAACTACATTTTAGTGACATTTTTATTTGCAATCAGATTTATTTTAAAGACTTTGAAAGATTTTGACCCCATGCTTAGTTTAAATAAAGTTTTTAACACGTACACAACTTCACTTTGTAAATGAATACGCTGAGACAGTAACATTACCTTTTTACTGAGGCCATCTTCTTCCAGGTCAAACTCTCCGTTACCGTCCTCAAATGTCACTTTTCTTTTTGACATGGTACTACAGGAGGGGCAAAAAGCCAGATATTTATTCCTGCAAAACGACTGCTGGTGAGTTAGGATGACATTAGTGGATCATGTTGCTCACATTAGCTTTGTAGCTAACACATTAGCCAATAACAACAGCACATGCAGAACAAGAATTTGTCACTACTCAAAAATAACTAGAGGCAAGGTCATGCTCAGCACGTAAGCATATTTTCTATCTAACATATCTATGCAGAAAGTTGTTGAACGCATATAAAAGGT
Organism: Telmatherina bonti; assembly: GCF_933228915.1. Lineage (NCBI taxonomy): Eukaryota > Metazoa > Chordata > Actinopteri > Atheriniformes > Telmatherinidae > Telmatherina > Telmatherina bonti. Next base: position 30,561,315 of record NC_136612.1, on the reverse strand, counting down.
GCCAAAAACCTGCTGAAAATAATTCAAGCAACGTTGCTTTTCGTGTCTTGCGCGAAGATTTTCTTCTTCTGTTTGTTTGCTCTTTTTTTCACACTCTGACAACACCGACATGCAGCATCACTGCCCCCTTCTGGTGAGACTGACACACTGGATTTGTTTTCATGCTGTCAACTTTTTTTCAAAGATATTTTCAATAACACTAAAATATTTTGTGTTATATCCAAGCCTAACTGTGAAATCTTTTTTTTTTTTTTTAAATGGAATAAATCTGAATAAAATGAGATTTTTTTAATTGCAATTCTGAGGCTTATGGAAGCCTATTTCCATCACTTGAAATTTAAAAACATCTCACAAACAATCTCATAATTATCAGATCATAAGATTTTTTCATTTCAAGTGGCGGAAATGGGCATCAAAAGAGGCTCAATATCACGAAGAATAATTTCTGAGTTTAATTTTTGGTCCATTCACTGTAACAATAAAAATACTATCATCTAAAGTCTGAGATTACCCTAATAATCTGTACAGTTGCATCCACCAATAAAATTTTTCATTTTTTTTATCTTTAAATAAAAAATTACATAAGATATAAGTGTTTTAGGCATGTTTTGTCTTTTCTTCAACACCTTCAATGTGAAACATTTGAAGATGTTTTTAATCTTTAACCTTAAATCCAGTGCCGGAGTGAGAATGAAAGCTTATATGAACAGCAATGAAAAGATTATTGGTCCCTCACTCATTGAAATCACAGATGTCTCATGAACACCTTGGCATTTAGTTTTTGATGTGAAGCTTCATCAGTAGCATTTTGCTAACTCTGACATGCAATGCTTTTCCTTAATGTCCTCTACACCTTGTACCATTTTAGATTCAGGACTCTGATCTGGTTGGATAGAAAGGTTAAGTCACTCTCAGAAATCAACATGGAAAGCGAAAAGATATAGGTTCACCCTCTGAAAATGTTATTAATGGTCTTTCTTTCCTTTCATGAATTAGATTAGATTAGATTAGATTAGATTAGATTAGATTAGATTAGATATTTCTTTATTTCAGACAAAATAACACAATTTAATCAACAGGTTTAAAAAAAAAAAGTAGCAATTATTACAGATAAATAAATATCAACCAGGTCTGAATAAAACTTTCAGTTTTACTCTGAAGAATCAACCATCACATCACATTAGAGACTAATAAAAAAAAAAACCTCATCTCATATAAAGAAAAGTCATCGAAACATAGAAGTGAGAGGGTTAGGGCGGCTACATAAACTATCATGCTCCACTTCAGCCTTTAGCATCTCACTTCCAGGTAGCATTTCTTGTAAGCGAGGCTGGTTTCTCAGCTCAAGGCAGACTCTGGAGAGAATATAATGTGTCAGGATATTGTTACCAGGAAGTGGGTCGAGTTATTTATATTTCAACACTCGTCCTCACACCCGTGAGAGAACCAGTGGTAGTAACCTGAAACTAAATATTCAAACCTTGTCTGGTTATGGTTTTTTCAATCTGATGGAAAAGAATTGATTTTGCAAGAAGAAGAAGAACGGCAAGAACCAAAGGAAAAACATCTGTGAGTGTAAATAATGGAAGGACGGCAGAGGAAGGTGAAGTGACCCTGTGAGGCATTTCACCCTGGCAAAGGTAAGTCTGACTCACTGTTTTCTATTCTTTCAACTTTATTCTAAGAAAGAGAAAGAATTACTGTGAAAAATTTAATCATTGAACTCCATTTCTGCCATTGTCAATATAGTAGACAGTTTACATTTTATTTTACTTATTTTCAGCACATATCTGTACCTCCTTAAATACCTTTAATACATTTTCAGTATGAGTATTGTATGATCACACACAGCTGTGGAAGCAGAAGTTATGTGTCAGTCAGAGCAAAAGTTATTTTATTCTTGATAATAGGCATGTAGTTTCAACTATTTTTCCCATGAGAGCCTGACATATATGACACATACAGTTTCTGATACATTTGCTATCAGTTTATGGTGTAAATGTTGCTCTAAATCCTGTTGAAAACAGACAGACTTTGTCCTCTGCCCCTTACTGAAGACCAGAAGGAATTTTGACGTATCACGTGGTAATAAATCATAAAAAATAGTGTTACCTTGTTACTTGGTTACATTTGGGTAAAGGCATCAAAAAATATCTTTTTTTTTTTTTTTTTTGAAAGGCCTTCCTTACCATTTTTTCATGGTCTGGGTCTTTAGGGGTAATATGTATTCACTAGGTAGTTGCAGCAGTCCACAGCGAAAGAGTGAGAGTGAAACCACTTTTGTGAAGCACAAAGGGTGATATAAATTTCACAGCTATGTTTATTTATTTATTTATTTATTTTGTTGAATCAATAATTTATCATTTTATGTTTTTTTTAAAAAAATTATTTAATCACGCATGTATTTATTTTTTGTTGTTATTGTTCTTCCTTGTTCTTCTTGAGTTTAGGTTTATTTTATACAAATTTTACTTTTTCACTTCATTGTTTCACTCCTGGGGATCCTTTACGTCAGGGACTTTGCCTACTGGCTTTGTGGGGTCTTTGCTATGGATATCCTTCTGGTTGGGGTGGTTGGTGCGGGCCCTGCACTGCAGCCCTGGCTGTGTTGGGGGCCCCGGCCTGCCCTGATCTGGATGGTTCCTGTGGTGATGCTCCCCGTGGTCACTGGTGAGGTGGCTCCTAGTGTGTAACTATCCCCAACATATTTCCTCACCTCAGCAACATTTCTATCCAGGTGTTTAAGTCCAGCGATGTTTTCATTGGTGTTTTAGTTAAAGATACATGAACTAGAAGTCAGAGTTTATGTTTGTGCAAGAAGTAGTGGGAGTAGCGGTGGGGGTATATGTGTATAAGTGAGCTGTGTGGGTGAGAGTGATGATGTATGTGTGATAAAAAGTGTACTTTTAACTGTATTTAACTATGTTAAAATAACTTATGTTCAATAATAATATGAATATGTAATTGAACTTTGATGTTCTATACTGAAGCATATAAGGTTTGTGTTTCTTTATATATTAAAAGACTGTGTATGATTAGCACTTTTGCACTGCTCTGTATGAAAAGTCCTGTAGAAATAAAGTTTGACTTTATTTGATGCATTTGTGCACCACATTTCTCACACACAGCAATGCAAAAGGCATCACACAGAAATAAATATGCATGAAACATTTTATTATGATTAATTCATTAATTAAAAAGACTATATATTACATTTATCATTCATTGGAAATCCAGGGCAAACCTGCCCTACATCATATGATTTAACTTCATGGATCTGGTTGCATGCAGTAAGTAGGGATCACTAAACTAAAATCTTTTTCACCTAATTTGGTTTTAGTCCTGAAATCACTGCGTAAATCAGATGATCAAGGCTAGTCTGGATGCTTAAATTATGCACATCTAGGCACAAAAGCAGTTAATGTAGAGAAAAAGTAGGATTCTGAAATCAGTTCTTGTAAAGGTGGAAATGTCTGCAAGTCTGAATTTCATTGATTCCAGTGTGAATACTTTCTATGTTGATGCATTTTTTATGCAGGAATTGGAATGAAGCTCCATGAGAAGATTCTGACCCATTACTTATCATGCACCTCTCCAGTAGATAAAGAGGGATATCTCTACAAAAAGGTTTTATCAAAAAAAAAAAAAAAAAAGACAAAATCTGTTTCCAGACTAAATCAAATGCAACAATTCAGATGTGCACTAATCATTTCTTCATAGAAGGAGCGAAATGCCACCTACCAGCGCAGGTGGTTTGTCCTGAAGGCCAACCTGCTGTTTTACCAGGAGCGTCCAGCTGATCGCCACCTGCTCGGGGTCATCGTACTGGAGGGGTGTGCAGTTCGTTGTTCAGACTCTGATGGCACATTTGCCTTCTCCCTCGTGTTTGGGCCTGGATTCAAAACCTACAACTTAGCAGCAGGAGATCAGCAGACTCAAGAGAGCTGGGTGAAAGCATTGCTCTCAGCCAGCCACTGTTACCTCTCCCTGCTGGTGAGAGACCTTGGAAGGCAATATGAAGGTACAATTAGACTTTTTATCCAGGCATTTTTTTCTCATGATATGTGCCTTTTAAATACAAAAAAAGACAATTGTGCATTAAAAGGAAGAAATATTCATTCTTAGTTTGTTGTTTTCTTTTTGTCACCTTGCAGAAGCTAAAAAGCAACATGGCTTGGGAGAGTCCTGCTCCTCAGTTAGTTCCCTTCGTCCATCCACAAGCAGCTTCTTATTTACTGTACATAGACCATCAGCCCTAGTCAGGGAGTCAAGAAGCTTCAGTGCCAGCTCTGTCTTACAAGCACCATCAATACCAACTAAAGTGGTTGCTAAAAAGTCTCCCAAACTGTGGCCTAGAAGAAATGCTTACGTCACACCACTTAATGGACCGGCACCTTTGTATGGTGAATGGCCTCTGGTAGGGTCTGATCCACTGGAGGAGTTCAGCAAACTTCATGAATATTATGGCCAAGAAGTGAAGAAAGCAAGAGAAGAGTGGCTGAGAAGTCATCAGACGCAGAAAGACCACAGCAATGAAGACCTCATTGACCTAGGCTGAAAAAAAACTAAAGACATTTCTGGAAGAGGAACTGCGATGGATTGTTCATGTGTGTCAAACAAGAACTGAATCTGAAGTATTTTGAGTTGTTCTGTATTCTAAATCACAGTCTGAAGCCCAAACAGCTGTTTATGTCCTAAAAATGTTGCTTTTTCTTATAGCTTAGATGTTTTCTATTTTTGGACTTATTTCACAATAAGTTGTGAATTTTAAAATTTGGGTAAAATGAGATTATTTTATCTGAGATTATTGCAAATACAATCAGCACACAAATGTGAAGAAGACTATATATATATATATATATATATATATATATATATATATATATATATATATATATATATATATATATATATATATATATATATAATATGAAATAATTTTGATGCAGTATTAAACAAAAAATATTAGATGTACTTTTCAGTGTAAGAAACTAATAAAACTAACAGAAATGCAAATGTAGTGCAAAACTACTGAAGCGTGTATTTGCCACAGTCATGAAAAAAATATTGGAAAGTGTATTTCATCCCAAGGCGTTCCCAGGCCAGCCAAGATATCCCTCCAGCGTGTCCTGGGTCTTTCCTGTGGTATCCTCCCACTGGGATGTGCTCGGAACACCTCACCGGGGAGGCGTCCAGGAGGCATCCTGACCAGATGCCCGAGCCACCTCAACTGGATCCTATCAATGCGGAGGAACAGTGGCCCTACTTTGAACCCCTCCTGGATGACCGAGCTCCTCACCCTATCTCTAAGGGTGAGCCCGGCCACCCTGCGGAGGAAACCCATTTCAGCCGCCTGTATACGAGATCTCGTTCTTTCGGTCACAAACCACAGCTCACAACCATAGGTGAGAGTAGGAACGTAGATCAACTGGTAAATCGAGAGCTTCGCCTTCTGGCTCAGCTCCTTCTTCACCACAACAGACCGGCGCAGAGTCCGCATTACTGCAGACGCCGCACCGATCCGTCTGTCCATCTCAAGCTCCATCCTTCCCTCTTTTGTGAACAAGAGCCCGAGACATTTAAACTCCTCCACTTGAGGCAGGACCTGACTCCCGACCCAGAGAGGGCAATACACCCTATTCCGGCTGAGGACCATGGTCTCAGATTTGGAGGTGCTGATTCTCATTCCAGTTCCCAACAGATAATTTCTTTTATAATATTTATTTTCACCATTTGTAGATAGAAAAAGGCTTTTACAAAACTTGTAAGTTTTGCCTATTTTCTGATGGCAGTGATGTTAGGAGCTCACACTGAGCAAAGATTCGGAGGGCATGGCATCAGTAGAGGATGAAGAACAGTAGAGGGAGCTGTAGCCACATTATTGTGGGTGGATGCATTTATTATTAGGAAAGCATTTGATGAGAACACAGTTCGTGTGGAAGTGGTCAGTGTTTTATAGAACTGCGTTAACTGTGTTAATTTATTTACTTCCACTATCACATCATGTATTACTCTGAATTTCCATTAAATCAGCTGTATTGATGCTTGATATGTGAACATTTTGAATAAAACAATTTAAATGTTTGTAGCTTTTTGGTGGATTTGGAATAAATCAAACACAATTTTCAATGTATTTCCTATTTACACAGCTTTAATAGTATTTTAAAGGATTTGTTTGGGTTTGTGGGGAACTACATAAAACTAAGAATTCATATGTGTTTACCTGGATAACAGCAATAGTGGACAAAGTACACATAATCTATTTATAAAGCCTGTGTCCTTTAGTATTTGCAGCAAAAATGCATAAACTTCATCTACATTTTTCAGACTTGCCTGTGTCTTTGGAATTTCAGCTACTGTATGGCACTAGAAATAACACAATCAGATGGACTCACATAACAAAACAGAGCAACATGAAGCTGGTGGGTAATCAAACTAACAGAACCATAACTTATGTTTACTGTGTAGCGTAGCTTCCTTCAGCCTGTCTTCCCCATAGGTCATGCTGGGAGCTTCTTCACATTCCACACCATACAACCATACATACCAATCATCTAGAGAATGAATGATGGCTTCGGAGGAGTGTGGTGAGACAGCTCAATTTACAGCCGCAGCCCTGCAGTGTGTACACATCTGTATAGAAATGCTTCCACATGTCAACCGCATGTAAACACATAGAGAAGCAAAAGTCTCTGAAGAGCACCAGCTGACTTATCTGTGAAAAGTTTGACATGCCACAACTTCCTCTCATGTTTTTAGAGGCAGCTTGTTGCTTGTAATGTGTGGAAAAACCAAGAAACTATTTTCTACTTTTTTTAAATATAAAAGATGATAATGATAAGTGAACACACAAATGAAAGAAAAAAGTACAAAATGGTTGTGATAGAAAATCTGCTGGAGAATGGTCTACCCTCTTCCAGTCACCACAAACCAACTCCAGAGGTGCAGTTTCTTTGCATGCAAATTGTGTCTTATAGTTCATAATGACTTTAAACTCTGGTTAATTAAGTTAAAGAGGTAACACCAGTTTTGTACTTCAACAACTGCGTCTGTGTGTTTTTTGGGTCAAATTCAGAGAGTGTTTTAACATGTAAAATCAAGCAAATTATCTCTGAAAGAAAACCTGAATATTTGATTTGACAAATGATAGTCTGACAATAAGAGGCGAGTCACTGAGTAAACCAGAGGTCAAAGGTCAGCATGAACAAGGAGCGAACAGGCAGGAAGTGTTTGGCTCTGGATGTCCCACCCAAACATTGAGCTGCTTATGGAGTGGAAACCAGTAACGAACAGATATGACTCAACATCGACTGTCAGGGATAAAAGATTCGTAGAATCAGAAACACTCACAATCAAAGTACAAAAATAAATTCATCTAATCAGCCAGATTAACAAATTTGCTCATAAAATAAAAACAGATTATCTCAGAGGTAAATTTGGATGTAAAGAACAAACGAAGGAAGGCATTTTGCTCCCTGTGGCTGGTACGTTGGCAGACCATCAAGTTTATTTAGCTATTTTGGTCGCTCTCAGCTGTTCCTTTTATGCTCTCCTAAGAATGTCTGCTGCCATCAGCCTGCCAAGTAATCCCCCTTATATTTAGGGGATGTGAGAGGGCATGAAGGCTAGACGGCGTTAGACACACTAAATACACCTTTGCAATGATGAGAAAGGAGGACGGCAGCCAAATTTTAATAGTGTTTTCATTCATCAGGCATATAATCATTTCAACAAGCCTGACAATCTAAATAAACCAAACATAGAAAAAAACACTATAGCTACTATTTATAATTATAATTTCATGAGCTTATGTACAAGAATTAGAGAACTAATAATGTTATAAGATATTTTCAGACATATTTTACGACATAGTTTGAATTGTTTTATGTTTTTTTATTGATTTTAATTCATTTGGTAATTTATTTAGGATTAATTTTACCTCTCGTCCATTTTGCTTTGATTCTTTAAATTTCTGCTGTGTTTCAACACCGAAGGTTTTTAATCACAATGACTAAGATTTCAAACAAAATGGCAAAAATGGATGATTTCAGTAAGTTTTATGTATTCGAAATGTGAAATAAGCAGATAAAAGCAATTTATTTTAAAAGTAAATCCCAGATGTTTTTGCACCAAGAGACAGAACTTACACTTAGTTCAAGATTAATAAAGTCTATGAGCATTCAAATCCAAATCTACTGTAAGGTGCATTAATAATACTGTAATTTAGAGATGCATGTAATTCGTGGCATTGGATTGCACAGACCACGCAGAAATGTTCCTGCTTCCATTCTTTTTCTCTTTGTGTTAAGAGATCTTTAGTTTAATTTTGGTGAAGAACCTGAGCCGTTTGTGCAGTAGGACTTATCTGTTGCCCCTGAGCAGTCCACGTCATCACTTTTATCAGAAAATCTCTAACATATGCATCATTATAACTGCATCTGTATGCGCAGAGCTGTGCACATACAGGGTAGGAGCTGCATCAGTTGCTGTCGGGGTATAAAATATAACATCGCAATGGACATCACAAACCAAAAATAAAGTGAGAGACTGGTCCCAGCGCCTTTCTATAAGCAGATGACGGTGGACAGAAGAAGGGTGGAGAGACAGTGTCCAGTGGTCCAACTAAGCATCTATGCCCTGAATGTCCTTATTAGTCCACGTGGGACTGCAAACCTGCGACATGGTCCCTCAGCTATCAGGTTTACTTAATTCCAAGACTCCTGGGTCTATTTTTGATCTCCTGTAAGATGATATGCTGTCCCGCCATTCTGTCTCCTTCACTTTTGCCATCACTTCATAGTTGACCATCCTCTCACACACCCTCTCTCTTTTTTATCCCCATCCAAACTTGAAGCTGTGGCTAAAGATAGGCCGGCCTACGTGGTATATAAGCCCCCGGAGATATACGTATAACGCGGGTTCACACAGTCTTGTCTTTCTTGATCATCCAAATCTCCACTCTTAACGTCTCAAGATGGTGAGTACCAGGTGCCTGCATCTCTGCACTCTGCTGATGGAAATATCGACAGGGGGAATCAAACTCACCCTTTGGATTTACTTTTATTTTTGTCAGTCACACCTTGAAATAGAAATTCCAGTAGATCAGTCAAAAGATTTTGGACATTTTTCTGGATATTTTTGTGGATCACTAGTTTGTTCTGGTGCTTTTCTAGGTGTTTGTGTGTTTTTTGTCAGGTAGTGTTTGTAAATTCTGGCTTTATTAAGAAATGCCAAACCAAATACATAGTTAACCAAACCTAAAGTGGAGAAAAAAAGCTAACTCAATATAAATATAAATATTTATATCAAAATAGAATAAATCTTATATTTAGATACATTTCTCAGCTAATTTAAGAATTGCACTTGAATTTATGAAAGCGCAGAATTGATCATTTCTATAAAAGCTAAAATAAAAGTAAAATAATGATTTTTGGTAGATGTAAGAAAGAATATATCAGTTATTATGAAGGAAATAGCAATGAGCACAGCTGTCATTAGCATCCTGAGTTCATCTCGAGAGTTCATGTGTTTGTCCTTCAGGCACCAAAGAAGGCCAAGAGAAGGGCAGCAGCAGGAGACAGCGGCTCCTCCAATGTGTTCTCCATGTTTGAGCAGAGCCAGATTCAGGAGTACAAAGAGGTGAGGATGCTTTAAAATGCAGTGACGCACCACTTCAGCACGAGGCTTCGATTTCCACATCATGAGCATCTTTCATGTCAGAATCAGGTGACGCCGCAGGAAACTTTAGAATTGTCCATCACTAAAAGTTAGATGAGATTACTCTGCATGGTCTGAAACAGAGTCCGCTTCAGCAGCTCTTGGATCTGTTTCCACAGCAGTTGCTTTTTTTGTACACCCCCCCTCATCTTCTCCCCTGACAATTTAATAAGTATGAGCATGTCGTTAAGGGGAGTGCTGAAATTTTGACGGCATCTGAAGCTCTCCATATTTTGATCACCTTTGACCTCCTGCTCAGCTGTCATTTAGATATCTCTTCAAGGCTCTATCAGAAGGCTGAGAGCCCAAAAGCAGAAGGACTGGACCACTGTGTTTTAATCCAAATAAAGAGTTAATTATATGGTTTTGGACATTTCAATCATTTTCAAACTTCATTACTGATCAGCACAGGCCCTACGATGGACAGGGTGTACCCTGCCTTTCGCCCAAAGACTGCTGGGATAGGCTCCAGCTTCCCCGCGACACTGAATTGGATTAAGCGGTTAGGAAAATGAATGAATGATCAGCACAGGAATAAAGTTTCAGTAGCAAAGGGAGAAAGGTGTAAGAATGCAGTGTAGCTGCCATATGTAGGGTTGATTGAGGTCAAGGAGAGGATATTTTACACGAGCGCTCTGCGAACATACAGGATAATGATGGTGTCTGGGTTTTCAGTGTGTTGTCAAGGGATATGTGTCCCAAACAGAAGAAGCATTCCTCCTGTGATAAGTGATACAGGCTTCTTGAGTGCCATATGGGAAAGTATAAGATGATGATTAGGACTATCTTAACACGTTGCACAGATGGGAAGATACCTGCCAGATGGCTGTATTTGTAGCAATCAGCTCAAGGGAAGCTTGTGGGAGTGTATGTGATGGATAGAGGGTAAGAAATAAGAAGGTAAGGTGAGAGAGTGGGATGAAAGGTCATTAAATAAGTTCAGGTTCAAGTCCAGGAGGTTATCTTAAGTTTCATTGCCATATTGGAGTAGATCAGGCAGCTGTTCGCTGACGATACATTCCCAAATTAACTTGTGAAAAAAAAACTAGGGGTGCACATTAGTCAGCCTCACCGGCTCTCCCTTGGCCTGCTGGAGACTTTCTGGGTGCAGCCTTTTTCTTGCACAATATCCACTAGCAACATGTGTACATGACTGTGATAAAGATACTTCCCAGCTGCTACTTAAATGGACAAACTGTTGACTGAGCAATCTGGAAAACTGTCCTTCTGGACAGATTGAATTTGTCCTGGGTGTTTCCTTCCAGTAATAACCCAGCCTCTGCTTTCCAGGCCTTCACAATCATTGACCAGAACAGAGATGGAATCATCAGCAAAGATGATCTGAGAGATGTGCTGGCCTCAATGGGTGAGTCCTGATGGAGCTACTCTAGAAAATCATGCTAATTACATTTTACAGCCTTTCATCCTGGTTTAAATATCTGCATTGTTTAGGCCAACTGAACGTGAAGAATGAGGAGCTGGAGGCAATGATCAAGGAGGCTAGCGGCCCCATCAACTTCACCGTCTTCCTCACCATGTTTGGAGAGAAGCTGAAGGGTAGGTGGAGCATTTTTTTTAACTTATCAATGTTATTTTGCATCATTTATATAAGAACAGAGTTTAATTTTTAGATGCATTCAATCAGAAAGGTAGCAAAAAATATGTACAAGACTTCATGATGAATATATTACTTTGGCATGAATAACCCACCTCTTCCACTATTCCTTGTCAGGTGCTGACCCCGAGGACGTTATTCTCGCTGCCTTCAAAGTCCTGGACCCTGAGGGTACTGGATCCATCAAGAAGGAATTGTGAGGACTTTTAAAAAAGGATTTTTCTGTCTACTATGCATGCCTAACTAATACAACCAGATTCTTAACTCACAAAATCTTTTGTTTTACTTATTCCAGCCTTCAGGAGCTCCTGACCACTCAGTGTGACAGGTTCACCCCAGAAGAGGTAAAATCACCAACCTGCTAGTCTTCTTGTTGCACTATGCACAGTCAGTCACATAAATCTTTATCTATTTCCCAGCTGTTTGCAAATAAAACTTACTCTCAAAAGAAATGTATATATTATCTATGGATTTATCAATGATTATCCATTTAACCCAGTTTTTGAGACTGGTTTTCTATCCATTGTTCATGAGAAAATGTCAGAAACTCTCTAAATGTCTAGTGTTTGCTTGATACAAAGGGTTTGTTCTTGCAGCCTCAGTGCCAAAGCATTTTATAGACCACTACATAAACAAACAAGTCAAATGAAGTAATTTACTTTTTTTTTATAGTTTCCATTCTTGTTCAGGAAGGAGATCATTTGCCAAGCCAGTTCATAATGCAATAATGTGACGTGTTTCTTTCATGTTTCTTTTTTTCTGGGTGTTGTTTTGCATAGTTTAATACTGTGTTTTTCTCTCAGATTAAGAACATGTGGGCCGCCTTCCCCCCAGATGTGGCTGGCAACGTAGACTACAAAAACATCTGCTACGTCATCACACACGGAGAGGAGAAGGAGGAGTAAAGAGAAAGCCAGAAGAAAAGAAAGACAACTATCCCTTTGCTTTCTGCCTCCCCCTGTTTTTTCTTCTCCTCCTCTTCCTTGCTCACCTTCTGTGTAAACCTCATGTGCTCAGCCACTCATGTTCAAACCAAAGACTTGTCGGACACGTGAGATGGTTGATGCCCATTGGATGTCTATGTTTGCTTGTGGGGAATAGGGATGATTTTCAATAAAATTATCCTGTAACATCATTTTCAACATCAAGCTTTCCTCAAACAACCTCACTTTCCCTCCTCACTTATGTCTACCCTTTCACTTCAGCCTCTGAGGTGTTAAATCTAGACACTTCAGCCTCTGCTTCCCTCAGTGTCTGCAAGGGAAACAGGTTTATTTGAAGAGGCTCACCAAACATGAGGACCTCATTCCAATTTCTGAAGATGTCCTCTTGGGTAGAAGCAGTGTGACGTGGGAGAGTATCTGTCCGATACAGGAAAAACATGTAAGTTGCATCCTTAAAGCGATGGCAGCTTAATTTCTTTGAAATGTGAAAACAAGAGATTGAAGGAGAGGAGAGAAAGGGGCGAAAGAAAACATTGAAGTCTTCGATTTCTTTCCCTCCACTCCTTCTTGCCTCAAGTAAATCATCGATTTTCCATAAGCTGTCTCAACTCCAGACACTTAACTCTACCTTGCCTTTCCTCTGTCATGAATAAAAGGGACAAAATGTGAATAAAATCACCAGCCTTTTGTACAATAGTGTGTGTGCTCAGTGGCTCTGTGGGGCAGGGTGTGAGGAAGCTAACAGTGGAATCACACATTTAATGACACCTAGTGGGGCTTCTTTATATCTACAGTGTGTGCACATCGGGTCCGCGATTAACAGCAAATATGCTGCTCAATAAAAGATAAACCACATGACCAAGTGACACAAGCAGACAAAATCCCAAGAATGAGTTCTTCATCATGGCTGCCGTTTATTATTCAGAGCAGTTCTATGCAAAGAGATCTTCCTCCACATCAAGGAAGGCAAAAAGACACACTTGATTTAATATATTATGGTTTATTACTCATCACAAATGTCATTAATTATAAATACAACAATTGTCAATCTGAAGGAATGCATTAATTTAGCTATGATTTTATTTCACTTTTGCCAGAGAGAACGAGCGTGACATGTAAACTGAAAGACACAAAAGAAGTCTGCGTGGTGTGACAAGAAAAACACTAAGCTGAGACAATATTTTGAAGTGTTTGCATCGTTGGAGTCATTCACAATCAAGCATTGATAAAGAAGCACACTAAGGACACTAGGATAGAAGCAGATGTTCCTAATTTGTTCTCAATACTGCAGAGCTAAGTGCTGAGACTGTAGCTAGTGCAGATTCACCTGATCACCACATCTCCAGCTGTCTTAATAAAAACAGATGATACTATAATCAAGACATGGGATGTGATGAGGTATTGCTCGTTAAATGGCATAGTCCTTTGCCCCGAAAGTGTGCTGAAAAAAAACCAAAAAATAAAAACACCTACTGAAGCACAGAATTAATTTTCCCATGCCACTGCTCCGATCAGATCAGTGGTGCTGACACCACACACACCAACAGTCATGATGGAGGAGAGTTTGCATAGATGTGTTGGGGTTAACCAGTCTAAAACTAATCTGTGTCCATAGTGATGTCAAAATAGAGAAGGGATTACATGAGACATTTACATATCTGAATGACATCCCTGGAAAGACCCAGAACAAGTGGAAAAACAATGAATGGAGGACAAGCTGGCTACAATTATGTTGAAATCCTGCTAATTAACTATGAAACAGTACAGTTTAAAGTATCAATGTTTTTTTTTTGTTTGTTTTGGTTTTTTTTTGCCACCAAATGGTTTTACACTAGCTACCTGACACTATTCATTGTATACTGATGGGGTTCAGTGCCATTTAATGTATGCGTAAATAAGTTACAGTACAGAACACTGAGTGTAAATAGATTAGGGAGTTAGTTCAGAAGTCATTATGAATATTACAACTCAACTTGGTGATATAAACATCATGAAGATCTTCCATTTCAGAGCGATTAAAAGCTCATGTATCACCTCATATATATTATACAGTACAATCTCCCACAGATTCTCTGTCAGTCTCAGTTTGTTCTTTTGGAGGCCCATTTTTTCCCCACTCAAGTCCGTTTAATACTGCACTTCTTTATACTGGAGACATGTGAACCTAGCTCATGAACTAATGACAATCAACTTAAATAATAGCAAAGACATGCATCAAGTTTGTTGTGTAAAAGCAGAGGACTTGATGTGCAAAGAAAAACAAAACAAAACAAAAAAAGATTCCCCTGCAGCTACACTGTGTAATCTGCCATCTTTCCAGTCCACCAGGTATCGCTTGTTCATATAGAAAAATAGTCAGAATGAAAATAATAATTCATAATATACTATATCTGATTAAATTAACCGTTTTTGTACATAAATACACCATTGCCCGTAAGTCAAGGATCAGAGGTTAATGCTACATTGGCACACTTTGCACCTCCAGTCAAGTGGCTTCCTATAGGTCCTCAAGGCAGAGATTTCAAAACTATCGAGACTTAGTTTCTATGTCAACTTCAGTGGCGTTTTGTGACTAAATCACAAGTGCAAAACACATCCTTCATTCTTTTGAAATATTTTAAATCACACTCCAAATGGGTTAAAGAACAAAATTCTTTCCCATTTTATAATTTGGCTAAATAAAAACGCATACACCATTTTCTTTAGTAAGTCAAATTAACACTAATCTTATAAGTAATTTGGTGTGCGTGGTGTATGCATGAATACTGCTTGTACATTTTTACACAAGCAGTTATTCTTATATTTTGCAAAATTCAGTTCCAGACACAATAATTTTAGATAAAAAATTTTTAAAGTAAAATTTAAGAAACATAAAACCTATACAAGCTCCCATTAAGTTAGTTTGATTAAGAAAAAAGTAAGAATACAAGAAAAATCAACACCGCTACATGGTGTGTGTGTCTATCTTCCATCTTCTGGTCTGTGTTACAGATCAGATGGACTTGAAAAGCAGAAAAAAGTGACTGGAAAAAGATTCAATGGTAGTTTGAGGAAAAAAACAGGCATAGGGAGACCACAAGTAGAACATCAACACATTTCACAATTCTACTAAGGCACACACACACTCACACACACATTTAACAAGACAATAAATACATCCTCAACAACTTAACCACCTTCAGTGCCTGCATTTGAGATGACTTCAAAAGGTTTTTTTTCTTTTTTCCCCCAGATATCCAGGTAACCTGTCCACAGAGGAGACTTGACAGGACATATGGAGTGTTGACTAGATCCTATACATCACAACAGGACTTAATTTACAGAAGCAATGGCACTATTCTGAAAATGTTCAGTTTACCTCCCGCAGATGTTTCTCGAGCAACTGCCACCAATCTGTTAAAAATGATAAAAACTTAAAAAACTAAAACGGATAAGGACTGTAAATCTGTAGAGGAAATTTTCAGATTCACAGCTCCAGTTGAAAAGGATATTTGTCCCACGTCAATAAAACTCAGTCAAAAGAAAGCATTGAGCGAAAGGCCAAATGACCCTCGAGGTGCTATTGAAACCATGATCCTCTCTTCTCCATCACAGTCCTTGAACTACATTAAGTCTTTGAAATGTGTTACACAGGGAGCCTTCCCATATTTTAATATTAATTGCTCTGTTTTGTGGAGGTCTTTTGTTCTTCTGACCTCTTTTTTTTGTTTCGCTCCCTTTTCATTATCCTGGAATGACAGGGTGAAAACTAGGCCGAATCTTTCCCCGCTGCAGCTCCGTTTTTGTCCTCCCCCTCTCCTCCCCCTTTATCTTTTTTCTTCCCCCCTTTCTTTTTCTCTTTCTCTAGCCTCTCTTTCTCTTTCTTGAGCCTCTCCTTTTCAGCCTTTTCCTTTTCCTTCTTTTCCTTTAGTTTTTTCTTTTCATCTTCTTTTTCTTTCTTCTTCTCCTCTTTGCTTCTCTTCTTCTTCTTTCCCTCTTCCTCTCCCGCTGCAGCATCAGCTGATGGTGCTGCCTCTTTTTGTAAATCTGGACATGGCTGCAAAGGGGCGTTGTTTGCAGTAGGAGAGGGGATAGTTGGAGTAATTTGCTCTGAGACGATCTTAGGGGATGGGGACAAAGTGTTAGGTGGGGGTGTGCTTTGCAGCGGAGCTGAAGAATCCGGCTGGCTCTGTGCTGATGTGGCTTCTGAAGCTTGAGCCGGTCCACGAGGTGAGCCGGTTTCACCTTTGACTAAGGGACTTTGGACATGGGGTACTGGAGCCCTCTGACCTGCTCCCGGAGGCATAGGTGGCTTATGAATGGGACCTCTGCTTGGGCTTGATGATCCTACATGGGGAGAGCGAGGTGGCAGGGCCTCGACTCCAGATGGTCCTGAAAAGGAGCCTGTCTTAGCTTGAGAGTGGAATGGAGCCTTAGACTTGCGAAAGCCCGGGAGAGACAGAAGACTGGAGGACGCCCGGAGGGGTCCTGGTGGTGGGACTGGGCTTCCAAGGAATGAGAAGCTACCACCAGAACTAATTGCAGTAGCGCGACGTTTGTGCTCATAGATGGCTCTCGTACCATGGAGTCGACGACCTGGCTGGTGTGTCAGATCCCCTCTCGACTCCCTCCATTTCCTCACCTGGATGTTGCACTCCCTTTCGATGAAGGCCTCAGTCACTGGGAGTGTAACGACCTGGACATCAACCAAAAAAAAAAAAAAAAGCACAGAGGAAGTGAAGAGTATTAGATTGAACACTACATGACAAAGTGACTCATAACTCGTGTCTCTGAGTAAAAAGAGAACCAAGATCAGTTTACATGCTCAGTCTGAGACAAACTCACCTCTTGTACCAGTATGTCCTCTCGGATAGTGTCGGGTGAGATGTTTCTAAGTCGCTCCATGGTCTCATACATGCCCTGCAGTTCTCGCAGTTTATCAACAGAGCCAAGCATCTGTTTCAGCAACACCAAGCCCACACGAAATACTATCTTTACACCTATAACCAAAAATATTAAATTAGGTTTCCATCTACCCACAGAGGAAAAACAAAACATAAACCTCAGAAGTGATGCTGTTATCATGGAGTTAAAAAGATCCTTTGATCCTTTGATAAGAAATCTTTACCACCAGTCAGAGGTGGGTGTGAACCATTCAGAAGTGAGTTATACCTTCACAGAAGAACATGTCCCATACTCGCAGGACACAGGACCATGGTAATGTCCGTGAGAAGATACACATGAACCACTCGGTCATGTAGAGAATTGGATCAATCTTGAATTTCTTAAGATGACGATATGCCATTGGACATGTACGCCGCAGCAGAGAGAAAAAGATCTCGCCGTCCAGCTGAATTGCTTCCTAACAGACAGAAGTGGCATGTTAAGATGAAACAGAAGCTGACTGGAGGGAAACAGAATTGTGCTCTTACACCCACCAGTCCAGCACTGTAGTAGCCAGGAAGATACTTCTCACATATCTGGACGAGGCACCAAAAAGCTTGCTGAAAAACAAAAACAACTTACATTGTTCAGGGTTGGTTAAACAAAAAAAAAATAAATAAAAAAAATAAAAAAAACTGCACACATTATTACATCTGCATTCATATTTTTTATATTTAGCTTTTGGGATGAATAAAAACATTATCTGCATAGTATCTATGAATTCCATCACTCTGCTCTTCTTTTTTGTGTCCACAAAACAGAACAAAAACCCTTTCAGCCATTTTACTAACCAATAAGGCAACCATACTGGTCAAACAAACCAGAACAACATGATCAGAAAATGCTTCCTAATCCCGCCAAAAAAAGCAGCAGATAGTATGATAAATAGAGCTCGGGTTAGCATAAAGTCAGTCTGCATATTTAAAAAGATGAGAATTTGCTTGTTAAGCTCAGAAGAATTGAAGAAAAGCTCCTGCTCACACAGCCTTGGCATCCTTCTAGATAAAGACATGGATTCATACCAGGCCACGGCACCAGGAAAGGACCATTACAGCAAAAATCTTTAAAATTCCGATCAGCATACAGAATACACCGGGTGTCAAAAGTCGGTCCACGGGGGTCCCACAGGTTTTCCATGTATTCCTGTTCCACACACCTGGCTTCCATTAAATGGATCTGAGAGCCAATAAAGTTGTGTATTATGACTGATTAATTTCAGTCAGATGTGTAGGAGCAGGCAAACATGGAAAACTGGCAGGATTCTGGTCCTCGAGGACTGGAGCTGGACACCGCTGGAATACACCAATATATTTATTGAACTGAGGGAGTTTAGGTTTCACATGTGTGATCACCAGCCAACACTGTTCCCAAGCAGCAACAGAGGATACCACTCAATCAGTTTATAAGCTTCAAAATAAACCTTTATCATTTTTTCTACTTTTTCACCCCAAATGAGTCTGGTTTAAAAAATAATAATGAAGAAAAAGAACAACTCAGTTTGAAACTTTCTCACTTCTATGCATGTCTTTCTGAAGCTTTCAGAATCATCTGATATGTCAGTATTTACTGCAAAACGAGCAACATTTTATTTTCTACATTATTCAAAGGAAACGTCTCACCTCAGCAGGCATATGCATGAGCAGCACTGCAGCCACCGGAGCTTGGGCCTGACAGTAACCCTCATCAGGTCGGTAGATAGTGTAGGCCTTTAGTATTCGGTACAAATCCTGTTGACTGCAGGAACAAGCATGAAAATTACAAGATAATCAGCAAAAGGAACTTTTGTGTAAAAAGTTTCTATGGTATGTCAATCCAAGCATACAATTTACTGATTGGCTCTTTTTCTAAATTTCTTAACAGCTTAAATTAAGGATGCACAATAGGGCTGGGCG
Source organism: Telmatherina bonti (assembly GCF_933228915.1). Classification (NCBI taxonomy): domain Eukaryota; kingdom Metazoa; phylum Chordata; class Actinopteri; order Atheriniformes; family Telmatherinidae; genus Telmatherina; species Telmatherina bonti. Next base: position 30,542,224 of record NC_136612.1, on the reverse strand, counting down.
ATGTGACGATACATATCCTTTGTACGATAAAAGATGCCTATTGTTTCATATGAGGCTCTATTGTTTACGCCATGGTTAGGTGCTTTACTGCAGTATTTTATGTCAAGATGCGCTTTACGGCATGCACGCTGCAAAACATAAACAAATACAGCAGCAGACGCGTTTCAAAGCAGGTAATTCACTAAAGATGACCAGCAAACCCAAACCAATGAGTTTGTTCATAAAAGAGGGGAAATTTCTGTTGCATGGATGTGGTTTGGATATATAGATACCGACGTGGAACCAACAACACAGTCCCAACAACAAACTCTGATACAACTAACTAAATTTTATCACCTGCGCAAGAATCAGGACAAAGAATACAGAGAGTCAATGAGCAAAAGCAAGGTCAAGTGGTGGCGAAAGCGTTCAAAATAAACGCCAGACGTAAATGCTGCAACAGGCATTTACCCGTCAAACGCCATATGGCCATAGTTCCCGCAGATGGAAGGAGATCACTGCTGTCGTTGCCGAGCACATCTGACACATTACTGATGACTGACACAAAATTACACAAACATTTTTATATTGTTACGGGGATATAAAATGAGCTATATCGGGATAGAAGATTTTGGTCATATCGCCCAGACCTAATGCACAGTAATGGAAGTTGTGGCCAATACTGTGATTAATATTGTAGTTACTGCCAGTAACCAATATTTACCAAATCTCATGACAGTTCAGTGGCAAAGTGTGTGGACCAGTACGCCAAATGCTGCAACTAAAAGGTTAATTGTATGATAAATCAAATATGTCATCCTGCATATGTCATCATCTTCTAAATGTAAGGCTTTTAAAACGATGAGTGTTCAAAAATAAGGAGGAGGAAGTGGTTTTTCGTGGGTTTGGCTGACTGCTGTGATAAAGCACCTACATACCCAAAACAGGCTTCTTTCCCCAAGATGCAACATTCATGGTTTTTAAATGATATGAGTAATTACTTACTTTATTTTGACAGCATAAGTTTTTTTTAACATTGGGTTCTGTAGTATCAGAACGCTTTAATGAATACCGAGTATCAGTATGCTCATATGATATTTGACCAATACCCAATACTGGTACTGGCATATAAATATAATTATATTTATGTGGCTGTTAATGCGCCTCGACCGGTATTAACATTGTGTGGAAAACCCTGAGGGTTTTATCACTGATGAACATGAACACTTTGGTGCGAAGCAGTGTGTGTAATTTTACCCGTGGCCACCACGAGCAGCAAACATCTCGTGAAAGGGGAACTGCCTGTGGAGATCCTTCTCTATAATGTCCAACCATTTAGCCTCACCCTGCTCTCTCTCCAGTTCCTGTGGCAGAAAACACAGAAAAAGTATTCTCAGCTATCAGTGGACTCACTTTAATTCCATAAATTACCTATTAAATAGGCGACATTGTAAATCCCTCTATTAAACGAGCCTTAAAATCTAAATAATGAACTGCAAAATTGTATAAAGTGGAAGAGAAATTCTTGCTTATATAGAAAGACACAAAAGTAAGTAAACTGTTGGATCCCACACAACGACAGACCCTCCAGCTTGGACAAAAAGGCAAGTCCCTGACAGGCAGGATTACTGATCCCGATAAGAAGCTTACAGCTCACTTTGTCTGCGCCTGCGCCCCTTTCGCACCCCTGGAGCTGAAACTGCTTTTCTCAGTTGTATATTTCTTTTGCAGAGTTCCCCATTGTAAGCCAGTTCCTAAATCAAAGTATTATGGTTCCCTCACTCTGCTCATTGTTCAAGACCTACAAAAGCTTATTTGTTTTGTTTTAAATGTGTTACCTCAAATTTCCCTGGGTTGGCATTTAGAAGGTCTTGGCTGTTGGACAGTAGCTGCCAGGCTTTGGACCTCAGAGACGATGGAATCCCCTTCCTACAGCGCAGCTTCACCTAAGTCAAATACAACAAACTTAAGTCCATGTAGAACACATTCAATGCCATTAACTTGTCGCTCTCATTCTTAGTCCCGCAGAAATCCTACTCAAAAGCCGTTATTCATACCTTCTGGAAACGATGCTTGATCCACTTATCCCAGTGGCAGAACATATCAAGCCATTTCATCTCCCTCTGCCTGGCAACTTCAACTCGGACTTCCTTTTCGCTGCAGAATAGTGAGTAAGAAATAATTACTCCATCACTGAGATAACTCTGAAGTTGTTCCCCACCCCTTAACTACTGCACTTAGATATGAGGGACTGTTTTTACTACTATTAATCTTAATGTGTTTTATTTCTGGGCGCCTTTCATGATACACAAGGTCACCTTACTGCAAAAAATACCTAAAAAATGAAGAATATACCTAATATATAAATAAATAAATAAATAAAAATAATAATTTTATATATATATATATATATATATATACATATATATATATATATATGAACAAAACACAAGGAGCTGCAGAGTTTGAAAACATGAGTCTCAAGTTTGGATCTGATGTGCAGAAATGAGCAGATATTGTGGAAGTCAGGGGGAAGAAAGCTCCATAATTGGGAAACAAAGCAACTGAACGCTTTGCCCCAGTAGAAGTGAGGCATGAATGAGGTACAATGAGACAGGTGGAAGAGGATCCAATAGTGCGAACAGGTGTAGAAATACAGATCTGAGATGTATTGAGGAGTGAGTTTACTACACATTCATTCAGTTATTTGCACAATATTATGCTAAACTGTTCAGTTATTAAACAGTGACTAAAGTGCACAGTCACTGCTGATGGTACATCAATAAACGCTTAATTATTTATCAGTGGAAGTGCAATTAGCCTGTCAGATTATCAGAAGGAAATCTGACCAGAAAAGAGAAGAAAAAAATCCAGAAGGTTTGGGAGGATGACACCAAATAGACACAGAGTCAGTACAAACTGAGTCACAAAAGCACTCTCAGCATGATCTGAGTCAGACCAAGGGGAGATAAAGGACAGACAGATATGTTTAGTGCAGCAGAAAAGAAAATGAATACAGGAAAAAGAAGCTGAAGCTGGAAAAGAAAGAATAGCCTCTTAAGGTCAGATGAAGTTAAATAAACAGATGAGCTAGATGTACTTTTATATTTCAGAATTATAGTGTACTATCATACAAACAAATACCTGTGGAGAAAACATGATAAAATATCTCTCTCTTCTTTTTTTTTTCTTTCCTCACAAAGCCATATTTTATCAGTGCTTAAAAATATCTTAAATCAAGCTTCTAGCACAATAAAAAATGATAAACTGTGATAAGCATGTTCCACAATAAAAGGGAGTATGAATGATTAATGCTCTAAAGCTTACCCTGCTTCACTGTACTGATTTCCACCCAGGAAGCCATATTTATCGGTACGTCTCACAGTCAGGCCGTTGATCTCTGAGTCTGAACCCACAGAGCTCCCGTCCTCTCCCAATCCAGACAAGGATTCCAATGTTCCCGACATCAGACTGGCTGATTCTAGATAGCTGAGGCTGTCAGGGGCTGGCCGCGGATTGGGGTTTGGTAGTGAGATGGGTGGCTCATGGATCAATGGGACAGTCGGGCTAGGGGGTCCAACTCTGGTTGGGGTAGCGAACAATTCTTCCTTGACTTCGCTGGAGGCGTCATGCTTTGGGGAAAGAGGAGGAGGCGGCTCACTTTGAGATTGCTGTGCTTGTTGGAATGGTTGAGCTTTCTCTTCATCAGTTGTTGATACTAGGGGAGCAGGTGTAGGATTGGAGTCAGCACTTGTCTGACACTGACCCTCTGTTTGCTGACTATCATCCATGACAGAGTTTGGGTTATAGTTGACGTGCACATCAGGGTACAGATTTGGAGCAGGATTTAGATCAGGAGCAGGTGATGCCTGCAGTACTGTTCTTGGAGGTGATGATTCACTTGCAAGTTCAGAAGTTCCAGTATTCAAAAGCTCCGTAGCACCTGGTTTCCTAGTTTCCTGCCTATTAACGTGAGCTCCAGTTTCTGTATCATTCCCAGCCGATTCTTCTCTTTGTAGAGCAGCCTCATGTACCACTGATGGGAGTGAGGTCTCAGCAGTGTGCATTGTGGGACTTGAGGGCAAATGGGGAGCTGAAGGTGAACTTCCTGACAGTGTTGTGGGAGCATTTCCAGTCAAAGCTTTGTCACTGTAAAGGGAAGACTTGGGTATCATCACCTCCTTGACAGACTCTGATGAAGGATTATTAGAAGGAGGGAGAGTTGATGGAGACGGAGCTGCATGAGGATCACTCAATGCAGGTGGTGATGGGGATAAGGTGGAGAGTTCAGCCATGGTCCCACAATGATCTCTCCTTTGCAAAAGCAAAAAAAATAATTAACATGTGTTCACTTTAAGTCATTGTGGTGATATCCATTCAGTCCTAACAAGCATTTTTTTAAAAAAAAAAACCTACCACGGTCCTTCAGGTTATAAACAGTCAGGATAAATACCATGATACAGTGGTCATACATATAAATCTATTTTACAATCCTACAACCCTGGTAATCTTTAAGAGATATTTATTCATGCATAATATGAGGTGAATGTATATGCTAGAGACCATTTTATATATTAAGAATTACCACAGTCTTCTGCAACATGGAAAATTCCTAGACACTGTTTATTAAATATACACAACAAATACACTACAATATAATATATTGTTTAAACTAAATGACACTTCATTAATCCTCTGAGAAAATATAACGTGAAAAAAGTCTGAGTTCAGACAACAAATGTCACAAACTGCATTTCCTCTTTTGCTACAGAAGCACTATTAAATCACAATGGTATGTTTATATAATTCCGGGTGCTATGGTGTGGGAAATATACAAAAGACCACATTAAAGATTACCAAAAAAAAAAAAAAAAGTTATAAAGCTTAAAATCATTGTTTTACTCCAATTTACTACAATTATGCAACAGCGATGGAGAAGCCAAGGAGCTGGATGACCAAGTTGTGGCAACAATTTCAGCCACAGATACACACTGGCAACATTATCAACACAACACCCAGACAACCACAGTAAGGCACTTTTTAGCTGATAAAAAAAAAGCTCATGTCAGAGGTGCTTCTTCCACACAGCTACTAGTTATATGTCACTGTAGCACTGAATAGCACCATCTTCATCTATAGACAACGAAGCAACTCAACTTCCCGATTCAGGAGCAACAGAATACTAATAATTAATTGTTAACACCCTCATTGCCTGTCAAGGCCCCGGTGGAGCAGCGTCCACGGCCTGTCCTGCCGACTGCCCCAAACCACTGCAACTTCATCTCCGCATGGTAACTCACCTACAGCCGATGTGTCACTGTGATCCGTCCGCCTGGATAGCCAGGGGGTTCCTGTAGGCACGTCCCCGCCACAGCTCTGGTTCCACAAACTCCTCCGTTTGATAACACGAAAGGGCGAGAGCAGACTAGAAATTCGTCCTGCAATCAGCAACCTGACAAGCTAAGTTACAAGCTAGCCAAGTTAGCTAATTTTAGCCTAACAATTAGCATTAGCGTTGTTAGTGTTCTGTTTCTGTTAGCATAGCTAGTTAGCTGAGTGGCTAAACAGGCGAACTCACGGCATCCAAAACCACCCAGTTAAAGTGACCCTCTTGGTTACACTTTTTTTTATACTGAAGCAAAGGAACTTGTTGTGGTTATTAATCCAGGCATAGCCGTAGGGCTGCATCCAACACGGACAAACTGCATTTCCTACTGACAGCTACGTGCGTGTACTCGTGAATGTAGTCGGACGGACGGGCGCGCACACGTACAGGAGCCTCCCTTCCACAAAGCAGAACATAAAAGTCAAATATTTTTCCTTCAGCTTTTAACTGTGTCACCGATGTTGCAAGTTACCAAAGACACAATGTTTGGATATCTCGTAATTAAAATTATGATTAAATTTAATTTCTTTATCTAAAATGGAAACTGGCGGGTGTTTAATGCGACCTTCAGACCAAAGGGGAGGAAATTAGCTCAACGCAACCAGCACTCAACACACTAGATGGCGCACAAACGCCACAGTGGCAAGAAATTGGTCAATGGAAATTCAGAGGTGTACAGATCCAAGATGTTTCCATGGCTTCAGAAAGCTCAGTGACTCATTTATCTAAAAGAGACTTTCTTCAGTCTTAGCCATACTTGGTAACAACTTGTCTTTCCACCCATTGACCTAAACCTAATTTTACCAGGTGTTCATCTTGCTGGAATTTCATGATTTTATGATACACATATATTTGTCCCCTTCAAGAACCAGAATCGGAGCTCTTTATTTTCATTCAGTCAAAAAAAAATTTAAAAATCTGATTATAGAAGATGAATGAAAGTACAGTTGTCTAGATAATGTAAAAAAGATAAAAAAGATGAGTTTATTGAACTGAGGGAATAAATAAACATATTTACATATAAAACAGGTTTATTAATGTTGCTAGCACAAATGGCCTCCTCTAATTCATGTGTTATAGTATACCTGAAGTTGCCTTTCACTTGGCACACTGTTGTGTTTTCACTGTGATGTGCAGTGTGTGAACAATTGTGTGTTATATTAAGTTACTTGTGCAACATTCTTCCCAGTGCAATCAGTTCCAGGGGATCCAGGGTTGTCACCAACAGAGCCAACCTTTTGGATGGGTTTGTTCAGCAACAACAGATGGCTGCATAGCAGATTCCCATTACTACAACAGACTTACAAATCCCCAGACTTGCTGATCCCAAAATCCACAGTCCTCTCTTGTTTAGACAATGTTCAAGATTAAGTCATTGTTTCCTCACCAGCCTGAAAAGGGATTTCCTAGTTCCCTTACTCAGCTTCATGATAAATCACTTCTGAACACTTCCCACAACTTTCCATAACCACAAACTTTGTTTTTACTGTTGACAAGCACTGCAATTCCTCCAGTTTCACCTCTTTCTACCTATGTTTGTGTCCTAAACTGTTTCTATGATGATGATGATGTAGGTCTATGATAGCAATCTATAAAAATAATATTTGAATCCTAAAGCAAGCACTAACAATTTTGTCTGGAAATTATGTCATGTCTCTGTTTCCAGGCGTGTCTGTATTGTGACTATGAAAACCACAGAAATGGGGGAACACCCATGTCAAGTTTTTTTTTTTTTTTTTAGAAAAAACTCCCCTTAAGTCAGACACAACTTATCCAGCTGGCTCTTCAATGACAAGTTTCCACAGGAACACGTAAAAGGACTCAACCCTTTGCAATAAAGGCATGAATTGTTACCATTGTCAACCAGGGATGGATACAAACAAGTTGGTTTGTGGAAATATCAAGTCACATAAATATTTAAGATCATTTATTGGGTTTCCAGGCAGCTCAAACTTCAGTTATAACATTGATATGCTATAGAATATAAAAAGGACCTCTAAATAAGACTAGTTTTTATGAACAGTGGCTTCAGATGGTGACCCTGCAACTGAGGTGAGATGTGGCAGACAAAAACACCAAGCTGGAAACACCATCACCTCACTTCATCACATCAAAACAGCTGCAGAATAACAACGAGAAAAGACTTTGAAGAAGAAATTAACATCTTTATTTAAAATGACAATTAAATAAAATCAATACATAGATGAAATATTTATATTATGTACATAATTTGACATGTATATGCTTGTAAAATTATTTTACTTATGTCAGAAACTTGCATAATAAAGGACTTATGCATAGCAATGCTGGGCAATCTATGTTGAGAGTTTCCATTGAAATACTTTTGCATCATCACATTGTGACTGCAACAGTAAAACATCCTCTCTAACATAGATGTCTTGCATTACCTGGTCATTTATAACCGAGGTATAAATAAGGTTACATTTTATACATGTACATTAGAAATGTACAATATGTAAGCAGTAGGTATTGGGCCAGTATCTGATGTTGAATGACTAGCATTGAAACAATGTTTTGTGCAAAATTAGCTTATTTTCCAAAGCACCCTTTCATAAAAGCGCCACTTTGTCTGACAGTCCTTTCCCCTGTTTTCACAACCAACATTTCACATTCTCCCTTACAAAATACTGGACACAGCTAACAAAAATCAACACATTTTTTTCAGAAAGATATTAAGAACAAAGTGTACATTTCTGTAGCTGGTGGTGTAAGATACACTATTGGAGAGTTCACAAGGAAAAGTTATTGCTGTAGGAAATTCAATTGTGCACTTGAATCATAACATTTTTTTTAAAATTGTGCCTGCATGTATGTGTATGTTATTTAAATGTTATTGCTTTCTCTTCCAGCTTACATGCCAACACCAAACAACAGGCCACTTCGGTATGTAGGAATATACATGTCTGTGTGCTGTATCCGATATGTGGTCAGAAGTCTTTGGTCTTGTCTGAGGGGAATGTGGTGATCCATTTCTGTGTACGGGCAAGACACTGGTTCCAGTCATAAAGGGGGTGGTATTTAAAATATCTTTGGGCTTTGTCTGTTTTCACTGTGAATGTGGTGCTGGCTACAGCCAAAGTATAACTGTTCAGCAGTGGTGTGTAGTTGTGTAGAGGGCTCAATACCCAGCGAAGGATGTCGTTAAACATGGCCAGGAACCAGAGCACCACGGCAGGCATGCGGGCCTTTCTGAAGTTGAATTCAGAAAGCAACGTCATATTGAAATCCTCGTAACTTTTGTAAGGTGAATCATCGTAGCAGAAGAAAGCTTCACCTCCGACTTTGTGAGGCCGCTCTCTCAGGGCTCGGGCTGCCAGCACATGCATCCAGGCCACGTTGCCTAGCAACACAAACAAGTAAACGTCACACAAGATGTACTTCTCCAGCTCTGTATCTTAATAGGCATACTAGCAATAAAATGTATTTTAATGTTTAAATATTACATTCTAAAAGTTTTTTTTAAAAATTACTTTTTTTTCCACTTTTCAAAGAAATAATTACTTTTGATCTTGTTCTTTACCAAAAAAAAAACAAAAAAAAAAAAAAAACAGACACCTAAAGATCAGTAATAACAGTTATTAAAAGCTACATGAATGCGCGATACTAAATACTGCAAAACCGCATATGTTCAATTAATTTTGATTACAAGAATAAATCAGTGGAAAATCTATTTCTTAAAAGTGGAAAAATCATAAAAAAGATAAATACTTATTCATTGCATATTCTTAAATTTGGGGGTGTGCACCACTCATACATGAGCATGAATAGGAAACCCCTAAATAACCACTAAGTCAACTATCAGTGTCTGACATTTAGTACAATATTAAAGTAATAGACCAGATGTTTCAAACCTCTGACCATGAGACCTAACACCATAATGCATCAGCTGACATGAATCTTGCACCTATTGACAGAATGACTAAGGTTTGCCAAATGCAGATCCTTTCTAAGGTGAGCCAAGGATTCAATTTGTATTATTTTATATTTATTATTTTCTAATAAATAAGTAATGTGAATAAATTAAAATACTCAAATAATTGATACTTATTTGGTGATAAACAAAAGCCTGCTGCCCACAAGGTGTTGTTTAAACCACAAATGACTATGGAATATCTCTACTGGGTGTCTCTTACATGGCGGTGCATCTGCTAATGTTATAGCAGTGGAGCATCAGATTTTTTTTTTTTGTGATACTATGAACTTAAAATACAGAGAATTGTATCAGGTGCAGAAATCTTCAAACTTCCTGTGAAATGTAAAGGAAGTGGCTTCCATGTATGAAATAAACTTCTGCTTTTTGTCCAGGTTGAAACATTAGTTATTGTGCTAAGCTTCCACGGCATACCAAATCGTAGTTTTGTTTACTTTGCTTTAAGAAAAACAAAAAAGCAAAGTATTGCTCAGATAAATATGGAACTGAGGTTGGATTCTTAGACTACAAGAGAAAAAAAAAGTACAAATAACACTAGTCTGTTTAAAATGAGTAACCAAGAGTTAACAACTGTTTTGGAGTTATACCTGCATAGACTCGCCCATGTTCAATGTGATCTGGGATTCCCCCAACAATCAAGCCTCCTCTTTGAACTCCCAGTTGATAGAAGTCTTTTATCAGCTGATGTCCCTCACCATAGATCCCTGTCGGCCTCAGTGAGCAAGTATACAAACACTTCCCTCCCTTCACCTGGATAAGACACAAAACCAACAAAGAGTTAGAAATCAGATAGAAAGTCAGAAAAAAATGCCAAAAAGGAACAAAAAACCCCAAATGGGTCGAAGCGATGATTTAACAAGACTGTTGTAAACAGCAGAAATATTACAGCAACAAGGGAGATGTCCTGGAATTCTGTGGTATGGTTGCTTAAGAAATCCATCCCAAAATATTTTTCTTTTCTTTCGTTCCAGACTCCATCACAACTCGTTTTAAGCTTTCACATTTAACTTCCCTGCATTTTGATTTTAAGGGTCAAATATTCTGCTTTGTAGGATGCAGAAATGATAAGAAATACAAGCACAAATAATTACAATGTTACCTATTTTCAATTTAGCTTGTGTGGCCTAAACATTGTAGTTTTAAGATGATTGTGATTATTCTGCTTTCTTACTGCCTCTGCATGGCGCACTCAACGCTTCAAATATGAGTTGTATAAATCTGCCTCAGTGGAATTTGGTTGTAAAACATTAAGACTTAAAAAAAACAGTGCAGAATATGCATCACAAGAAAGATTTATATCTGTGTCTTGTTTGTGAAACAAATATTGTGAAATAATTCATACCTTGGTGCCATTAGCTTCGAGCACAATTTTCTCTGCTTTGGCTTTACTCTTGGGATAGGCCATAGTGTGATTCACATGATAAGGTGTGTCTTCGTTGCCTCTGCAGAGAGAAAAAAAAAGTTAAGCTTTCAGACAAACCAAAAAAAAAACAAGCAGATAGCACTTTCTTGACCTTCCACTTGCATGAGAGGAATGTTTTAACAGGGCCAAGTGACTCATGGAGGACTTGCAAAGAAAAGTTGTTATTATAAAGGAACTAAAGGAAGAGAGAGTACATTTTTCTTTCTTTCTTTGTTTTTAGACGAAACAACTCCAACAAGAGAAGACAAAGGCTTATTTGTAGAGCATGACTTAATCTTCTGATGTCAACAGAGATACAATCACGAAAAAATGCAGTGAGGTGCAGCTGTAGAAATGTACGTGCAAACAAATGCACAAGCAGAGACACACCATGCATAACATCTGGAGCAGTGTCAGTGATTCCTGCTGGCAAACAGATGCTGGATGTTTTCTACTGCAGGTACTTCTAGTTCATACAAGTATTGCATCAATTTCTTTTAATGTATGAACCTATTCAGCTGTTGAGACAGTAATTTATCACAGTCAACTCTCCACCCTACTGCATTGAAAATACTGTAACACAGATCAATCATTATAACATCAGTCCACATTAAAAGCTGTCAATAATTGCAGACATTTCACACCACTGGAAAACAATGAGAAACAATGTTTGCCAGTAACTGCACAGAAGTAGAAAGTAAAAGCAGAAAGCATTCACAGGGAGAAGAGAATAAAAACTTAATCTAAAACCATTTTAATCAGCCTGTAAATCTAGATTCCTAACAAAGTACATGCAGTACTTCATACCCTTTTCTTTTGGTTTTATAATGTTCCGATTTTTATCCATCACGAAGTTTAAAGTGTGACGACAACAACAAGCTCCAGCACATGGACATTCACAAAGCTGCCATCAGGTACAAGACGGGCTGATCTCACAGAAACTTGAGTGTTGACAGATAACTTTAATCTTGTCAAAGCAATGCTTTCTTTTAAAAAGCATCTTTATTTTTCTTTTTGTTCTTAAAACCTTTCTGGGTTGTTTTGCATCACAGTCTTACTTTGTTATTATCAAATCATGTTACAGGATGACCAAGACAGACCCAGACATTTTCCGAAATAATAAATGTAAGGAAGAGTTTTGCAACAAACCTTTTTCATTCTTAAGTCGTGATTTAGGTAATAACTAGTACGGAGAAACAAAACTATTTTTGACAAGACTTGATGACAGCTACTCAAGCATGCTTGAACTTCAAGCTACAGACATGACATCCAAATGCTTTATATCACGTATCTGTCATTCCATCGTCTCACACAAAACATAGAGCCGCGTCAGTGCACTTTTTCATTTCAAAAGCCTTGTGACAGCAAATGGAAACACTGGATAGTATGTGCAAGAATCATTTGCCTCCACCCAATCATTTCTGTTCTGTACAAGTATTATGTTTTCCATGACTGTGTATTTGAGAGAAAGAAAAGCTTCTGCAGAAAATAAAACTTGCAGAGAGGAACTATTCTCACAACGGGAGTCTAAATTATATCCGTGTGGATCCAATTAGGAAAATACTTGTCTCTTGGAAAGCGTGATCAAAATATCAAAGTAAAACTCTACAGAGCACAGACACAAATCAACTTTTTGTTTTTTCCGTTTCACCTTTTAAAGTGGTCTCCGTTCATGTTAGGACCAATGACTTCCATACTGCTGGTGTAGACGAGGCTTTCGATGCCACACTCCACACAGGCATTGATCACATTTTCTGTTCCTGAGGAAAGAACACAAAAAGTGTAAGAATAATCTATTTGACAAATCTGAGTGTATTTTACATGGAGCTTAAAAAAAAAAAAAAAAACAAGTCTTCAGGGCTCAGTGAAGCAAACCTGTATGCACTTTTATCTGAATTTAAGAATACATTAATAAAAACAGAAAGAAACACAGTATAAGATGCTAAAATAGATGTTTATCTCCGGATCATTACTGGACCAACAAATACAGAAAAAACATTTAATTTACTTTAAAGGAGAAAATGGGATCCACATGTGTTTTGGTTTGTTGACAGGAAACTGTGCTCCATAAAAAGCTGGCCTCTATCATCAACAGTGGAACAACACACTGGAAAGATATATGGTTGCTATAAATTAGAAGGGATGGGACCCTTTATTATGGCATGATTTGATTTATTCCAGGTTATTCTGATTTCCCCATCAAAGTCCTGTTTTTAGCATTACGTAGCTTGAAGTAAAACATTAGAGCCATGTACATAGTTCAGTGTTGATGTGAGTGTGATGGAATCCATTGCAAGAATGCTCATGTGTGGTTCACACAAACTTGCCATCGAGGCTTTTTTCTCTGCTTGAGTTTCAAAAGGATTATCTGAACCTTGATCAACTACATGCTAAGAAATTTCACAAGATTTCGTGAAAACTTTTACCTGTTAAAGAGTCTCCTTTATCAACATTTAATATAACGCTCTCAACTTAAACACTTATTTACCAGACAAGCCAGAATCTATGACTCTGCCTCCTCGAATGCAGGAGAAGAGTCAACAACCATCTGCTAAAAATGTGACTGACTAGAAAACTGTTTTCCCATCAGGACAGGGGAGGGAAAAAAAGTGAAATTCCTGTGATGTTTGTAATTCTTGCAGAACTGGAGGAGACACAGCTGAACAACTATCCATAATACATCAAAACATTTCCGACTCAAATAATTTCCTTGACTCTTGACGAAGATGAACTGTGATGAATTATAATCTGCAGATAAATCTAGTGGTGTTTTATGATATCTGTTGTCTTTTTTCCCAAGGAGAAAAACTCTGTTGAATCAGTCGACAGACAACAAAAGCATCTTTTGTCTATTTGCTGAATCACTGCAGCCTGTGCTCTGCCTCATGTTAGTCTGAGTCACTATAAGAGTAATCAACAGAAACCCAAAAACCCAGTTATGTTTGGAAATCACACCAATAATCGGCTGCATTTCCTGGACAAATAGCTTAAGGGGGTAAGGTGTTGCTCCACAAAGTCTCTTCTATGTGAATCCAAGCTTATTCCTTTATGGCAAATATCTCTGTTACTCAGGTAATGTAAATATATATTCAATGTAAATATATATTCAATTGTCGCCTTTGTTATGTTTAACATTGCATTTTGCATTTATGTGAAGCTGTTTACCAGATGCTTTTAATTCAGAAAACAACATTTGAATTTCAGTGGAGGAAAAAAATCCTGGTCTTTACTCTCAGTGTGATTTTCATAGGAACCGAGTGATCAAGAAAGAGCATAAATCCATTTAGTTTTGATAGCTATAGGAAGAGCTGACAGCCCCACAAACCCAAGCTGTTAAATAAACATGACCTTTTCATTTTTTCTACTCTTAAATGCATTACTTTATTCAACTCATGATTGTTTCGGTGGCTGAGATTCAGGGGGCTTCTCATCGTTTATGTTTACATCAATGACTCAGCGTTTTGGCCACACGAAAATGAAACTCTGCGTCATTTTAGTGGGAAGAAAAATTTGAATCACCAGCCAACACAACCAAAATTAAACAGCAACAACAACAAAAAAAAAAACAACAAACATTACAAAATCACATTTATGTACTACACCTTATTTCCTCTTTATCTGACTCAGGGTTCAATAAAAAGACTTAAAGTGAAACAGTATGTCATGTTTGAGCTTGTCATGATCTGAGTAAGTCTTACGATGACTACATTTGTTGTTACAGGTATGAACACCACAAAGAGTGGCTTTACTACTGCCAGGTTTCTGCCAAAAGATGGGAACCTAACAGGTCTCTAAGGAGACTCACGGCATCGAAGCTCTCGTGTTCATAGAAAAAATGTCTTTCTAGCTGCATTTCTAAAGCCCAACTGAAAGCATTTTGTATTTCCGACGTTTATCTGATTGGAGACAGACTTAGGAATGAGCACTGAAATCCACACT